>NW_024081131.1:164496-323324 GCF_003009895.1 Hyaena hyaena | reverse complement strand
TCCTTATGGAACTCAGAGCCAAGTGCAAGGGCTGCTGAAGCACTCTGGTGATGGCAGCAGAGGCCGGGCGTCCAGCAGCGGTTCCCCCCCCCCCCCCCCCCCCCCCCCCCCGCGAGGCCACAGCCTCTCAAGGGCGCGGCGCAGGCGGGCGAGGGGTCGGTCAGATCACTTAACCGTCACCTAAACCTCTAACCCCTGGCTGCTGGCTTCAAGATATCCCCCCTTCCAAGATAAACTTAAGGTCCCTCACCGCCACCTGAACCCCTGCGACAGCCATGCCATTTCAAAGAGAGGTGCCCAGGGAAGGATTTTCGCGCCCAGAAGTCCCGTGGCTTCCGTCCCGGCCTCCCCCCCACCCCCCAGCCTGGAGGCGCCTGGCGGGCACCTACCTCCCAGCCGGACGCTCCGGGGTGCGGGACGCGGGTTCGGCTGCCGTTCCCGGTGGGCGCGTGGCCGCAGGCGGATGGTGTCCAGTCGCGGGGGGGGGGGGATCCCGGGGACAGCGGCCGGGCGGCGTGGCTCACCCGGGGCCTCCTCTCCCGGTGTCCAGGGCCAGGCAGAACGGCGGGAAGGTGAGGCACAAGCGGCAAGCTCTACAGGACATGGCGCGGCCCCTCAAGCAGTGGCTTTACAAACACCGCGACAACCCGTACCCCACCAAGACCGAGAAGATCCTCTTGGCGCTGGGCTCGCAGATGACGCTCGTGCAGGTAACCGCGGCGGAGGCGCGGGCGCGCGTCGGCTTTGAGCTGATCCCCACGCGGCGCCTCCCGCTGGGCCGGGATCGGGCCCCTGGAGGCCGGTGCAGGTGCTCAGGCTCCTGCCTGGGAGGATGCTGAGGGCTTGGCACAGGGGCAGAGTTGTGTTGTAGGAAGTTTCTGGGTTTCCTCTCAAGCTTAGCTACCAATGCAGTGCGCATGCCCCGTTCAGAAGGGCCTGCTTGGTGGTCTGTTAGGGAGGGCGGTGGAAAGTCAACTGCGAGTTATGAGAAGGTGTCTGGGAATCCGGACTGGTGTGCCATACACGCATGGCTACAGATGGGGCTACCTGCGGTGATTTTTCAAACCTGAGTGTGCATTGGAGTCGCTGAGAGGACTTGTTCAAACTCACATTGCTGGGCGCCACACCAGAGTTTTTGATTCAGTGGTAGGTCTGGGGTGGGGTGGATGATTTGCATTTCTCACAAGTTCTCTGGATGATGCTGAAGCTGCTGGCCTGGTTGAAGCATTCCCCACTAGGCCCCCCCTGTGAAAGGTCAAGTACAGGATAACTTTCAAAATTATCTTTACTGACAGAGCTAGGAGATGGAGTGGGAGGGCAAGAAGTGGGTTTTGAATTTCTTTTCTTTTTCTTTTTCTTTTTTTTTTTTTAATAAGAGGCATCCTGAGTATTAGCTAGAATCCACAAAATTTTGCTGCTGGTATCGTCCCACTGTGGTTGAGAGACCAATTTCAAGTAGTTGGTTTACTTTGTCAGCTGTAGAGAAAGTGTACAAGTTTGTTTCTTCTCCAGTCAAAAACACTCCTTGACATTTGACTAAGCTTTTCCCTACCTTGTCTTATTTGATATTCACAAAAATATGATGAGGTAGAGTAGTTATCAGCATTTTACAGATGATGTGACCAAGACACTGTGGAAGTTAAGTGTTAGTAAGGGGTAGAGGCGGGCCTGGAAGTAATGTAACTCCAGATCAAATGCTTTTTCCAACACACCACATTCCTATTTACTAAATTTGGTGGCATGAACTTTTATACGTGCAAAAAGAACAAATTTATTCAGAAAGAGGAGGAGTTAAATGAACTGAGGAGTTTCATATATTATAGTAGCACTACATGACTGCATTTGTGAAGTTTTGGTTATTCCATTAAATTTATAGTGAGGGAGACCCCAAATAAAGACAGTATTTAACTACTAGGTAAAATAAAACCTGCTTTCCAGAGTATTTAAAGTTGTCATTTTAGGAATTGATGGAAAGTTTGACAAAGCATGAAAGTTGACTTGTATTCAAGCTTATTAAAACGATAATATGCATTTGTCTGCTTATATTCAGAATACAATTGTAGGGAAAAACATCTGTTTTGGTTCATGTTAACAGGCAATAGTATTAATAATGATTTGCTGCAGCACTGGAGGGGAAAATTTATTTAGTGTTCTTGGCTTAATATCTGTTTAACATAAAACTATGAATTTTCAGTGATTCCAGTCCAAAAAACTTGACTTGTGAAAATAAATGCATATGTTCAAATTTCAGTTTAAACAGGTATGCTATTTATTTTGAAAGCATGCTGGTTTATAGAGCTATTGGAATGTTTCACAATGATGTCAGCAATAAAGTATTAGATTAATTTGGTTTATCGTACAATTCCATATTTAAGGCTTGCATTCTTTTATACAGAAAGCAAAAAAAAAAAACCGATATAGTTAGAACTTTTTTTGAGACATAGAGGGAGAGCATGAATGGGGGGTGAGGCATAGAGGGAGAAAGAGAGAAAGAGAGAGAGAATCTTAAGTAGGCTCCAAGTTCAGCATGTGCTCAATCTTATGACCAGGAGATCAAGACCTGAGCTGAAATCAGAAGTCTGATGCTTAACCAACTGAGCCACCCAGGCACCCCTAAAATATATATATTTTTAAGTTTATTTATTTATCTTGAAAGAGAAAGGGAGGGAGAGAGAGAATCCCAAGCAGACTCTGCACTAAGAGCACAGAGCCCAACATATGCCTCAAACCCATGAAAGTAGAGACCATGACCTGAGCCAAAATCAAGAGTCCACGGCTTAACAGACTGAGCCACCCAGCTACCCTGTGCTAGAACATTTTTAATTATGAAAACGAATATTGTCACTAGCAGAGACATTTAAATTTTTGTGTACAGTAGTTTTGTTGAGATGCAATCCAAGTAGTTTTCATTTTAATACAGAATCAAATTATTTTCTACCTCTAATGATAGTTCAAACACAAATAATCATTCTTTTTGTATTAAATATCTTGGTAACGCTATTACAGTCTTCTAATTAATGTGAAGTTTTCATTCCTGTAGTGAAAACTTCTCATTACATTTTCTTTCTCTTACACTAATTCTCAGAAGATAAAAATGCACAAAATTATGTAAGTTTTAAATGGAACAAATGTAATTATTTATAATAATTGATAACTGCTTAATGATTTCCAAATTTTTATAAGAAAGGAAATTTCTAATAAATGGAAGAAATCAAAATGTATAGAGTAGCCAAGGGATGTTAAATGTAGTAATCCAATTTGTGTCTAGTTATTTTCAATTAGGCATAATAGGATATCTAAGAATATACATATATATGTATATTTGTATGTATAACATACATATGTGTGTGTATATATATATATATATATCTACAGCTAACCCTGAACAACACAAGTGTTAGGGTGCCAACCTTCCCCTCAAGTAAAAAATCTACGTATTTTTTACTCCCCCAAAACTTAACTACTAGTAGCCTACTGCTGACTGGAAGCCTTACTGATAACATAAATAGTCGATCAACACATATTTTGTATGTTATATGTGTTCTGTAGTGTATTCTTATAATAAAGTAAGCTAGGGAAATGAAAATGTTATTGAGAAAATTTTAAGGAAGAGAAAATACATTTATAGTATTATACTATATTGTATTTGTTGAAAAAACTCTGTGTATAAGTGGTCCCATGCAGTTTAAACCTGTGTTCTTCAAGGGTCAACTGTACTTATGTTGATATATGTGGGAGAGTTTGTGAAAGTCAAACATATATTAGGCATCCAAGCAAATTCTTACTCTATGGGAAACCAAATAAATTATGTAAATACTTTACACTTCTGGAGGAAAAAGTATAAACCTATGAGCTGAATAAAGCTTTTGATCCCTGCATTAGACCCCAGTGAATAAATTTCTCCTGTGGAGTCAGGCTTCTTGAGTAGAGCAATCATGTCTTTTTCATGTTTTTTCATACCTCCATATCACTCCAGCACTGTACTTTCCATAAACTGTTCGTACATGTTTGTAGAATGAAGAAGTCTAATTGGGGAATACCATATAGTCACCATGTGGCTTTCCAAAACACCGTTCTAAAATTTGGATAATGTCTTGAAATCTGACAAAGATATTCTAGTTTTAAAATCCATTCCATTGAATACACATTATCTTTAATGCTATATGATCATTTATAGACTAGCATGAACGTAACTCATTTTATTATTTTCAGTGTATCTGGAAACATGTCATATTTTTGTGTCGGTGGACAAATATGGAGTGTTCCCCTTATTTCTGGTTCCAAACTCCTTTTTTTTTTTAATTTATTGCAGTACCTCCTATCTGTTTCTCATGACTGATGTTAACAAGTGGCTAACACAAGTTTTATTCCTTAATTACAAGAGTATCTTACATTTCAAGAATTTCTTTTACACTTCACATTTTTCTTTTGGCTGTGTATCAAATTGTTAAACTTTTCATGAAATGTATATCTGTCTTGTTTTGTTGCTCTTAAATTGATAAGGAAGGGCATAAAACCTGGTCAGCAGTGTCCACTAGACCTAGAAGCAAGAAACTGAAACGTTAGTGGAAGAAATATTTTCAGGACCACAAAAGGTACTTTTTCTGACAAATTGAAGCTCTGATGACATTAATCCGCAACTACATTTTATATATCCCTGAAAAACGAAGCAGAAAGAGCTATTTATTGTTAATCTTGCATCTTCCTAATGATATATGAACATTTTCATAAAATTGACAGGTAATGACGTGTGTGTGTGTGTGTGTGTGTATGTGTGTGTATGTGTATACTTTAACCAACCAAAATATTCCATTGCACTTAATTTCTATGGCCAGCCACTGTTTAAACATTATAAAAATATACTCTGTAGTCCCCAAATGTAAACAGCTTTATTTTGGAATAACACAAAATGGTATGCAGTTGGTGTTTTATATTATCATAAGATACAGAGTTTACTACAGAATAGTTGCCTTGGAAGAAGTTTTTCAGAGAAGGGAAGATGGGGACTATATTTGGTTTCATTGTTTCCCATTGTTCATTTGTATATATTCTTAAATGTATATACATATATTTATTTGTATATTTACTTATTTATAATGTCTTCTTGGGATGACTTCTTTCATGATCACAATACAGAGTGCAATGCATGTGCAGTTAGTTTGAGATTACATTTAATGACTGAATATTAATGATTCCTATTCTTGTAGAAGTTTCACATTCCTATGATAATGTCCATGTACCCTTGGCTAAAATTGCTACTTTCTAAGATTTTGCCCCTTCTGTTGACATAGCGTCTTTTTAGCTAGGTGAGTGCTTCTGTTGAGATACATATGTCTTTACCAACTACAAGGATTACGGCAACTGTTATTCAACAGAATCTCAAATTGCTCTTTCTACATTATTCCAAGTTTTATACTACATGTTGTGGAAATGAGGTTCTTAATGTTTCAGTTGAGTCACTCACAATATGTTTGTTAATTCTGTATATTCAGAGGTGGACAGATGCCATCTTTTCCCTTTGGGCTTACTATAATGATTGCTCTGTCAATATAATCAATGTAAACACCTCTGTTAGAGTAGGGATGAAAATTACTTAGTTTGCCCTTCCAACTTCTAGATATTTGGTTCTGCAAGCTTTCACTATAGAATACAGTGTTTCTAAAGCTCTGAGTTTGACATCAAAATGCTGTTGCAGAACCTATCCATGTTACCGTGGAGGCCTGTTTCATGTAAAATAGAATTTAATGAGATTTGCAAGGAATTCATAGTAAGTTAAAGGTAGAAAGTATGAACTGGTATTTTTACCTTCTGTGAAACAGATGGAATTTACATTAATTCATCAGGAAAAAAATTGCAAAACAGTCTTTATGCAAATTTCTTAACCAACTGTTTGGCTGTCTTCTGTGTGAATGACTTAATGCAAGCAGATATTAAGCACCTTGGATTATATCCAATCCTTAAATTGTACTGTAAATTTCTGGCAATAAAATACTGGCAGAGTAAATATATTAACAATTTGTTTGCCAGTCAAAGTTATGAAATCAGGACAGAGACAGCCCATGTTAGATATCAGCAAACCTTTCTAGAAAATCTTCTAATATGAAATTAATATATTATGGTAAGAACTGACTATATAGAGCACAAAAAAGGATATGATCCCTGTATATGAAAAACTGTAATCCCACCATGACATTTAAAGATCCCAATTTTGGGGTGCCTGGGTGGCTCAGTCAGTTGAACTACCAACTTCTGCTCTGGTCACAATCTCACAGTTCATGAGTTTGAGCCCTGCATTGGGCTCTGTGTTGATGGCTCAGAGACTGGAGCCTGCTTTGGATTCTGTGTCTCCCTCTCTCTCTGCTCCTCCCCTGCTCACGCTCTGTCTGCCTGTCTGTCTCTCTCTATCTCTCAAAAATAAATTAAAATTTAAAAAAATAAAAGAAAAAATAAAGATTCCCCATTTTTGTATGTTAGAATTATAATGTGTTAATGTTTTTGAAATTAGAAGGCCATTGCACTTTAATAAAAATATGAAGACTTGCATAAGAATTGTATTTTATACTATACTATGTGATGGTTGTACTAAGATTTAAGGTTAGTTAAGATTAAAAGTTAGCCTGAATTATATGATGTTTAGTAAAGAAAGTAATAAAGACTTGGCACTGAATTCTAATAAATAGGTTACATAAGTGTAGGAGAAGTTGTGGTTTGTCCTCTGCATGTCATGGGAGTAGAGAAGGATATAAACACACGTCTGATTGCTCAAAAGGGTAGTCATCAAGAGTAGAAGGTAGGTTAGTACCAACTGTAAATGGAATGAATTAACACTTTTGTAGGGGAGTGTAGACTATATTCACATTTCTTAGTTTTTACGGTTAGCAAAGATGTTAGGAACCATCTAATGCATTTTATAGATGAAGTGTTTGAAGTTCGGAAGAGTTGAGTGACTTCTCAAAATCCACACGTTTTTGGCAAATTCAAAACAGGAAACCAGGTCTCTTTCCATTACGCCACAGTTATAGGATAACAGGACACTAATGAGGATTTGAATAAGGTAAGCATTTAAATCAATGGCACATCAACCTTTGAATTTGATGGTGATGGTGAAGATTCAAGTGCATAAAATGGAAGATACATAAGTTCAGAAAAATAATTATCTAAAACTCTCAGTTATTACTAATAAAGACATGGGTGAATATTTTGGCCATGATTTGGAGAACAGAGGGAGGTTTGAGAAATGGGCCAGGCGTTTTGTGCTTCCATAGTGAATGTTCACCCATATATCACAGTTAATACATAGCTCTCTGCTAATCCTTCTATGTCCGCAGGGGACGAAATTTATCCTATCAGTTAACATTCCTAGCAGTGACCACCATGGCTAGAGCACAAGAGCTACTCAATAGATATTTGTTGAATAAATAGTCCTTCCAGAAGTTGTCTGTCTATAGAGGTTGGAGAAGACTGAGAATTTGAAGCCAGATTAAATCACAGTTATGATGGCACAACTTGACAGGAAAGAGGGGTTGATAAAAACTAAGACTTCTGAAAAGCCATGTGAGTTAACACATCAATGCACATAAATTTGAGGACAGTTATTAATTAAAACACAAAGGAGGTAATTAATATTGAATATATATATCATATATAATATATTTTGTATATGTGTGTGTGTGTGTTTGTGTGTGTAAATTGGGAAAACTACCATGTTTTAAAAACACATGTAGATAAAAGAGGAAAAAGTTGTGGTTTTGTTTTTTTTAAAAAGTTCACCATAGGTTCATGCAATAATTAGGTGTTGGGCAATGTGTAAGAACTGTATATTTATATTATAAATCTAAAAAAAAGGAAAAAAGAAACTTCCAATGCAAGCATTGCCATACAAACTATTATAGTTGTATATATATTATAATTGGCAGAAAGATGTAATTCTCTCCACATTTCATTCTTTTAAAAGTCAATATTGGCCTTTCTGGTTATTTACTTATATATTTTTTTCCTGATGATAGCCTGATATCCTAAAGGAATTCCCAAGTACCATTTTAACCTCTAGAAATCCAATAGCATCTTCTTAAAAAATGGAAGTAAATTTCCTTTGTTTTGCAGTGTTTGTTTCTTGGTCTTGACCTGTTTGCTTTAATAGCGCTTGATTTTCAACTTAAAGCTGGGTGTTCCTGGCAGTTTTTTCTTCCTCTACTTGTCTGATTGCTCTATCTGATTGTTTTTGCTAGCTCCTCTTTTATAGTCCTGCCCCTTTGATCTCTAGAGCTTTCCAGGGTTTGGTCTTCAGCCATCTTTCTTTCTGCCTACTCAAAACTGCTGCTGTCACCTCTGTGCATTTGACCCAACATCTGATCTTCCTCTCCCTTGAGTCTCAAATATCTTTTTTGTTTTCTTGTTGCCCATCTCACCTGTATGCTTTTCTAGTACCTCAAACTAATCATTCCCCAAACCAAGCACATCATTTCATCCTTAAACAGTTCTACTTTCTCAAAATGGCACTGTCCTTCTCTTGATTACACAACGATGACTCAAGGTCATCTTTAACTTTTCCCTCTTCCTTACCCATCACAATGTCTCTGGAATTTGACTTATATTTGTTCCCATGTCCTCTTTACTGGGGACACACTTCCCTATAGTCCTTTTATTCTTCACTTAATTCCTCATGAAGTCTTGAGTAACATATGAAAGTAACCCCTTCTTCCTTTGGATTCCTGTATCATTAGATTTAATGGCTCTTAAGCCATTCATCACATTCATTCCTACATTAAAGTTATTTAGGGGCACCTCAGTGGCTCAGTTGGTTGAGCAACCGACTTCAGCTCAGGTCATGACCACATGGTTCATGAGTTCAAGCCCTGCGTTGGCCTCTGTGCTGACAGCTCAGAGCCTGGAACCTGATTCCGATTCTGCCTCTCCCCTGCTCACGCTCTGTCTCTCTCTCTAAAAAAATAAATAAACAATAAAAAAAAATTTTTAAGTTATGTCTGCACTCTCCTACCTCTCTTACTAGACTGAGCATTTGAGGGCAAGATCTGTTTTTTTTGGTTTTTTTGTTTTTTTATTCCCAGAATACAGTATGTGCTCAGCCTCTGTAGTAAGTGCTCAGCATGTTTGTTGAAAGAATAAATGAAATGAATGTCTAATACTATTACATTCAGAGAATACTTATTTATCAGATACACTGGGAGAGGCTTAGGTCCTTGTGGAAAAATAATTATATGATGGGTAATATTTTATGTTTTGTTAATTGAAAAATAAAACTTTTTTTAGGTGTCAAATTGGTTTGCTAACGCAAGACGTCGGCTTAAGAATACTGTTCGACAGCCAGACTTAAGCTGGGCTCTAAGAATAAAGTTGTACAACAAATATGTTCAAGGAAATGCTGAGCGGCTTAGTGTAAGCAGCGATGATTCGTGTTCTGAAGGTTTGTTAATATTTTTATTTTGTTTTGCCTCCATTAATAAGAAGTTCACCCCAATTGCTATTTTTAAGGTTGACTCCACAAAATATGATGGCGCCATAATGGTTCTTTCTTTTTTACTGCATGAGGTAACTTCACTTTTACAATACTATAAATGACCAACAGAATTATGGCTGCTTCCTCTTGTTTATAGATTTATCGTGTGTCAGAATAACATTTTCTCTGAAATTCATTAAAGTTAAAATACCACAGGGAGAGATTACATAGATTCCTGCTTCCTTTGCCTAAAAATTAATCTTGAATATCAAGGATAATTTTATACACTTTAAATATTCTTTCTTTATGTATATATTAAATGATTAACTGTAACAGTTGGGAGGCTGGGGGAAAAGTATATGTAAGTACTACCTAGTGATATTTTTCTCCCTTAGATGGAGAAAATCCTCCAAGAAATCATATAAATGAAGGGGGCTATAATAATCCAGTTCACCATCCTGTGATTAAAAGTGAGAGCTCAGTCATAAAAGCTGAAGTGAGGCCAGAGTCACGGGCCAGTGAGGACTACGTATCACCCCCAAAATACAAGAGCAGCTTATTGAATCGTTACCTTAACGACTCTTTGAGACATGTCATGGCCACAAACGCTGCCATGATGGGAAAGACAAGGCAAAGAAACCATTCAGGATCTTTTAGTTCCAATGAATTTGAGGAAGAATTGGTGTCCCCTTCATCATCGGAAACCGAAGGCAACTTTGTCTATCGTACAGGTAAGTCCATGCTTTTCATGATACCTTGTTTAAAACAGAACTAAAACTGCAGCAAGGGGGTTATTTCAACAGGTATCAAGGCATAATTTTTATTGCTTTCCCACAAGATTATTCACATATAGCCCATAATTTCATTTAAAAGCTTTTGTTTTGTTTTTAATTACCAGATGTGCTTGTTAGTAGATGATGGTTTACTGGGGATTTTCATTCTTAATAATAGAGATGAGAATTCTCATCTTCATAGTAATTTTTAATCTCAATGATACCCTTTCTTGGAGGAGAAATTCCCTGAAGATAACCAGCCATGCAAATCCTTTGTATTTCACCTTTTCTCTTAAATTCTTTGATTGCTAGTAATGATGGAAAATGAACACAAATTAGCATAGGTGCCAAGACTCTTGTGAAGGAAAAGTGTAGGTCTGGCTTAAATTGCTTTGGAAATTTTACTTTTATTCCTAGAAAGCACAAGTAGTGCTGATAAATAGCTTTGAAATTTTTACTTTTATTCCAAAACTAATGATTGATTTCTGTCTGTCCAGAACTTTCTGATGGAGTAGTGAGTTTGGTAAAAATTTCTTTCTTGACTTCAGTTTCCAGAGAGTTTTGTTCATAAAGAGTGTTTGAGCTACTTGCTTCAGACCAAAGGATATGTGTGACTTACATCTGGTATAGGTAAGAGTCCAGGTCCTGGAAATGCCTTCAAATGAGACTTAGAAATGTTAGAGCTGGAAGTAACTTCAGAAAGCATCTACACTAGCCATGTTATATCATTGATAAGAAAACCCAGACCAGGAACACATAGCTAGTTACTCTTCTCCAGATGAGTAATACAGCTGAGCCTGAACAAGAAGTAGGAAAACCTAACTACTACCAGACCATGATGACTGTTACTGTTACATCTACTTCCACCAATCATTTATAACCAGGCCCTCTGCTAAATACTGCATAAACGTTGCTGCATGTAGTCCTTGTAAGGACCTTAATATGTGAACTGTAGGGCTTTATAAAGGAATTTAAATTTGGTCTATTTAATACACCTTTCAGATTATTTAACCAGAGGTCTTCTTTTCAAATGTCTACAAATGTGTACAAGATATGTTATCTGTGAGGATTCAGAGAAAATCTAAACATATTTGTTTTACTTAAAAATTTTTTTAATGTTTATTCATTTTTTGAGAGAGAGGGAGACAGAGCATGAGCAGGAGAGGGGCAGAGAGAGAGGGAGATACAGAATCTGAAGGAGGCTCCAGGCTCCGAGCTGTCAGCACAGAGCCTGATATGGGGCTTTAACTCACGAACCATGAGATCATGACCTAAGCCAAAGTCAGACACATAACCGATTGAGCTACTTAGGCATCCCCTCAACACATTTTTAAAGACTTAAATCAACCACATTTTCTGTTTGCAGCTCTAGCTCCAACAATGAAACAACTCCAAATGCTCTGAGACACAAAATTAGTCTTGCAAATAATAATTGGGTCTACGAAGAATTAAAAGATGCAATAAAAGATAGCAATAACAAAAATTTTAAAACTACATACTAACATCTAACTAATGTGACCAGAAAAGAACTTGGAGATAATTCAGAGTTTCATGAATTTTATTTGAAAAGATAGGGAAGAATAGGAAATCAAGTCATTCAAGATAATTGAAAAAAGAATAAAAACAAAAAAATGTTAAAATGGAAAGCTGAAAACTAGATAAATAAAGATGACTCTTTGAAAGCAATACTAAAAGAAAGCAAAAATTGGTACAGAATAAAGTTGGAAATGAAAAAGGATCTATAGCAATCAATATATAGTTATTAAAAATATTTTGTAAATTATGGTGTGTTATACACAGTTGTTTGACAATATACCATATGCAAATGTGTAGATGAAGAGGTATTATCCATGCAAATTAGACTATAAAATTATAATGAGAAAAGTTATAAATGACCGCTGATGCAGGAAAAGTAAAGGTTTTTAGGAAAACTCCATGTACAAAACACATGATTTGATGGATTCAGTGGATTTTTTCCAAACTTTGAAGAAATAATTAATTCTCATGCTTTTTGCATTTTTCCCAAGCATGTAAAAATAAGGGAAGTATGTCAGTTTTTAAAAATGTAAATGTTATCCTAATCCAAAGCCAGATTAAAATAGCATAAAAATCAACCTTTTATTTATGATCTTGACACTGACTATAAAGCAACATGAGAAATAACTGATAGCATAAGGCTGAGTGAAAAACAATTTAAAATTGTGGAAACATTGAATGCAATTGTGACATTACAAATATGTATGGACAGAAACAAGGAAGATATTTTGGAAACAATGAAAATTAATTTTGATTAGGTGGGATAATTGAAGGTCTATTATTTTTTTTGAATTTCTTACACATTTCTTTATGTTGCCCAGTAAAAACAAATTTGAAATTTACCCAATGTGATGAGTCTTATCAAAATGCATGCTCTTGGGGGCCCTGGGTGGCTCAGTTGGTTAGGCATCCAACTTCAGCTCAGGTCATGGTCTCATGGTTTGTGAGTTCAAGCCCTTCATAGGGCTCTGCACTAATAGCTTGGAGTCTGGAGCTGCTTCAGATTCTGTCTCCTTCTTTCTCTGCCCCTCCCCCACTTCTCTCTCTCCCCCCTCTCTCTCTGTCTCTCTCTCTCAAAAATAAATAAACATTTGAAAAATTATTTAAAATAAGAAAATGCATGCTCTTTTCAAAGATGATAAAATAGAAAACAAAAGAGTGAATAGCATGCCTGTATAGTTGATGCTTCCCAAAGTGAAATATCTTAGCCATTTATTTTTATTAAAGTCTTCAATGGCCTATTCATTTGCCAAGTTCTATTTTTAAATAAAAATCTTTTTTTTTAGTTATGCAAGCAATGAGAAAACAGCCTAGACATCCAAACTTCTGGTTTTCCATGCATGTGTATAAGCTTTTAAAAGAACAGAATACATTTTTTGGTTTTGTGGATAGAGAACTGAGAAGGACTAGTGGTCTAAGCCTGGTCTGCTAAATATCAGCCCGAAACAATAAATGACTGTCTTCTAGGGGAAGCAAGTGACAATGTTGCTGCAATTGTATCTGGCTGATACCACTCCTGCATAAATACTAGAACAGAGGATTTCAGCAAATACTTTCTGATCAACTGCTATGGTTTTCTCTGGCATGCAGGCTTATTCTGAATTCCTTCAATTTCTTCTGGTTTTATCTTTCTTTTTTCACCTAAATAGGAACCCTGTAAATCTGTTATTAAACACCACTCCCCTCCCCCATCCCAGTTTCATAGTAGTGCAAAGATTTCAACTTTCAAATTCTTTTTCAAAAATAGATCACCTTTATACACAATTTCTTAGTTTATCTATGCTCAAACAATTTTATTCATTTTTCCACCCATTTTTATATCTTATGAAACATTTCATTAATGATATAGAATCAAAAGGCCAAATGAAAGAGTTGGTATGTGGAAGGATAATGCATCGCTGAATTTTATTTCACTTGTTCTTGTTAAATTCTAGGAGAATGAAGCCCACTAGATTATAAAGCAATCATAATTGAAACATATAGGTGAATAGAACTCTTTTCTAAGTTAGTGTGAATTAATCAGATTAACTTTCTCCATTTGACTGACATCAAAGTAGATGCAAACATGTTTTTGTTGATTTTATGTAGACATTAAATATTTCTCTGTCATCTGCAGTCTCTCCATCATGTAGAAAAAATAAAGATTTTTATTTTCAAGGGGTGTAATAGGCTTTTAACACATATTGGCTAAAGAAAGCATTTTTGAGAGCAGAAATTATACCATTAGAAATGATTAGAATTATTAAGGTTATTGCTTCTAAAAACAAATAATAGTCAAGAAAATTTAGTCACTCGGTGTTGTCTATTGAATTAAGTTGTCTAATGGGTGGTTAATGGATGACAATTTTCAGGTATTTGATGGAGTAAATTCCCATTCCAAGCTGACTTCAAGGCCTCTCACCCTTCAATGAGTGTGCCCTCTGAAGTATCCTTAATATCTACCTCCATTCCCATTGAATCAGTACTGATATTCTCCAAATGGGACATTGTGAAGGAGCCATCTGTCATGTGCCACTTACAGAGTGAGGCCTCATGGAGCCTTTCCTGACTTGTATTCGAGTCTGATTTACCCTCAAAACCCTATTAAATTTCCTTCTTTGTCGAAGTAGAGTGGGGAGGTTTCTAATAAGTGTACTGATGAGGGGAAGGAAAATCAGGCAAGTCATGAAATGAAATGTGTGGACTTCGCCCCACTTCTTTTGCTCAGCTTGGGGACAGGTCTCTGTTATGTTCTTTCCTTTTGCAGCTCACAACTTCTAAATGGCTAGTACATTTGAATGATTATTCTCTGAGCTCCACTGCTCTGCGAGTATATAATTCATAAATTTAACCAGTTCCCACAGGCTGAATGCTTAAACTTCATCTTGTTAAACTGTCTAAAATCCCTCTTAATTAGACACATCTGGTGCAGCCAAAACATATAGGCGAATACAACTAACTCTTTTCTATGTTAGTGTGAATTAAACAGATTAGCTTCCCCTCCACCTGACTAAGGTGAATATCCCTGAAGAAATGGAGATTTTTTGATTGAGAGAAAAAAGGAGTCACTTATTTCATGCACAGAATTCTCTGGAAGGTAGAGCCCCTTTGGATGGCCTGCCAGAGTTGGAGCAAAAAAACAGAACCAGGGATTTTGGTCACTAAGGAAGGAACTAGGAGTTAGAAAGTGTGAATGGAGGGGGGCGCCTGGGTGGCTTAGTAGGTTAAGCATCCGACTTCAGCTCAGGTCATGATCTCACAGTTCGTGAGTTCAAGCCCTGTATCGGGCTCTGTACTGACAGCCTGGAGCCTGGAGCCTGTTTCGGATTCTGTGTCTCCCTCTCTCTCTGCCCCTACCCCACTCATGCTCTGTCTCTCTCTGTCTCAAAAAATAAGTAAACTATAAAAAAAGATTAAAAAAAAAATAGAAAGTGTGAATGGAGGCCAGAGGCTAAATGCCATTTCCAAACATTTTTCTCAGCTAATTGATGCCCACCAAGAGGAGAAATGTTCTTTTTTCTCTCTCTCTTCCTGCATATGCATGTACTTTAGAATTTAAGCTGGCATTATCAGTAGTAAAACCCAGGTATGCTAATGAGTTCAGTAAACCATTGGATTAGCCTGGATTTAACCTTTTTGGCATGGCTTCTTTGAAGATGTGCTCCCTCAGTTCTAAGCAGCTGACTTCACAGGTACATTTCTGAGATACAGTCCACTCATATAAGAGGGGCTCTTTCATGCATTCATTCCACATACAAAAACATTTATTAAGAACCACACTACACAGGCCCTGTTCTAGGCTCACTGGAGCCCTGTGTTTAGTGCTAGGCTGCTCATCCAAGAAACCCTCGTTAAAAGAAGGAGAAGAAAGGGGCGCCTGGGTGGCTTAGTCAGTTAAGTGTCCGACTTTCGCTTAGGTCATGATCTCACGGTTCGTGGGTTCGAGCCCCGCATCGGGCTCTGTGCTGACTGCCAGCTCAGAGCCTGGAGCCTCTTTCAGAGTCTGTGTCTCCCTCTCTCTCTGACCCTCCCCTGCTCACGCTGTCTCTCTCTCTCTCTCCTGGAAATAAATAAAAATATTAAAAAAAAAAAAGGAGAAGAAAGATTTAAAGAGCTGTCTTGGCAGATCTTTTTGAACAGTGAATACTCACTTCTAATTTATATATTTCATCAATTTCGGGTTTTGTGTTTGTGGGTAGATTAAAGAAAGCTTCATGGGAGTCAGGGGAGGGCTTTGTTAAGAGCCACTTGTTAAGATAATAGGTGTCTCTATGTACATGCTAGTTCCCCTATGGGATTTTGTTGACCAGTAATTCTGCTTTGGATACTTTTATCCTGTTTTATTTCCCTTTTTGTGCCTGTCACGTCCTTGTTTTTAGTGAAAGAACTAAGCTTTGCCCTTTTGGATGATTCCAGACATTCTTTTCCTGGCTTGCAAATGACTGCTGATGTACTGCAGCAGAGAATAAAAAACCCTCTATCACCAGCCCGGTTGGTGACATTTAAAGGATACTTGAAAGGTTATCCAATTCCTTGTCTTATATCCTTACTACAATAATACCTCACCTATCAAACACCATCTGGGAATGAGGTATTCCACAGAAACAAAATTTCCAGATAGAAACTTAAGTACCAATTTTAATATAGAATTTTCTGCTCTCTTAGCTTATAATACTAAACACAGCATGTGAGGTGAGCCTCAATATCCTCTCTCCTCTAAACTACCTCCTCGTATTGCTTTTTATATGATATTCCACCCTTTTAAATCAGTAATCTTGGGATTAACCACAGTCCGAAACTTGTCCCTAACAACTTTGAATAAAGATTGATATCTTTCTGATAGCATGTTGAAAAGAATTTTTCCTAATTACTTACTCCAAAACAGTACTCACTTATGTGAGATCTACAGACCTTCTGATTTTTGGGTAGGCTTGGGGTTACTATAGAAATATCAAAACTTAGGCAGGATATTCAGAACACCATAGATTTTTAAATATGTATCAATGATGACGATGGCAGAACATTCATATGGAATGTTTAAAAAGTAGCTTGATTTTTTAAGTTAAATGTTCTTTATAGATTCACTTGCAACATTTAAATGAAATTGCATAAACGTTCCATCTCCTGTGAAAAACTGAGAGATTAATGGCAAACAGAAATAGAAAAAGAGAACAAATATTGGCATCAGCAGTTTGCTGGCTTCTTCGGGGGTAGCTCTTCATTCACTTTGTTATTTGGTATCATGTGAGAGGCTGGAAAAATCTAAATGTAAATACTGAGACCCACAGCCCCAGAAAACAACGTGGCTTACAAACAGATCGAAAGTATATGGCAGCTTAGTTTAGAAAATGCGCAATTTCTAAGGACCATGTTTGGTCCTGATGTTTTCTGTCCTTTTACATGGTGTTTCTTCCATGTGGTACCTAAGAATGACAGCAACACCGATATCACATTTGTGTGAATGTTAGACACACTGCTTTTCTGAAATGCAGTTGCTTGTCTCTTCTTTTGTGCTGATTCCCACTGCCTTATGTGCATTAAAAGCTCTTTGAGGCCCTGAAGTGGGGTTTTATTTATTTTATAGTCCCCTTAACACTTAGTACAGTGTCTTTCACATATTTGCCCCATAACTGTTACTTTAGTGAGTTAGTATTTTAATGATGCGATGTCTTTTGCTTCTTAAACCTTGAAAGACATTTTAGTGTGCACATATGTACGTCAATCTGTGTCTGTGAACATGACAAAAAAAAATGATCTTGAATACATTTAAATGGCTTAAAAAAAAAAAGCAAGTGCGGAGAAGTTAAAGCCAGAGGAAAATAGTAAAAAAAAAAAAAATGTAGCTGAAAACTCTGAGATGTTGAAGGGATTCAAAATATTAACTTAGAAACTATAAAATGAAACTAAACAATTTTCAAGTAAAAAAGTGACTTTCAGGAAAATGCCAGGATGATAAATGGAAAAGGTTGGCTAGTTTTAAAAACCCAACAAAGAATAAAATTTATAGTATATAGACAAATAAAAACAGATATCTGTTGACTGTCTCACACAACCATGTGAGATCTGAGAAAGAAAGCATAGGTTTAGATCCACTGATTCAAACTCTTGTGCCTCCTTTGATCTCAGGATTGACACGACAGCTTGGACTTTTTAAAAGAGTGACTATTTTTAATCCTGTAATACAATTGGAGAAAATCTATGCAGAAATTTTACATTTTCTCCTACATTTTTACATATTTTCCTGTGAAACACAAGTTTATCAGTCTGAAATTTTGATTCTCTAACTTGCCATTACTTTTCTGCCGGAGTTGAGGGGGTTGTAATTGATTGTATGATACTGCGTGAATTTCAGACTTGCTGGAGTGGTCAGTCACATCCTGGTGCTGTTTCATAGAAGTGCTTGTTCATGTCACTATATTTAAGCCTGTGTCAGTATTTCCATTAAGAGACTTTTTTCATTCCCTAAGGCTTCTAAATAAGTCATAAAAATTCAAGCCCAACTCAAAGCTGGCATAAAAGGGATTTTTTTTTCTTCTCTTATGTATAAGGAACATAAGTGCATAACTCCCACTAGTTCTAAATTTGGTTAGATTTGTAAACTCTTTACACACCAAACAGATCAAATAAGATCCATTGACACCTCTCCAGTCTGAGACTAAAAGGGATGTCAAAAACTTTTTACTGTCTGTGAAAATAATAAGACATTCTATTTAATGAATATGGAAGTGGTTTCTTTTCTTTCTTTCTTTTTTGGTTAGCTGTAGTTAGTTTTTCCCTTCTGCCTCCCTACTTTGTTTCTAAAATTAAACAGGTATTTTTCTATGTCAAAGTGTGTCTTGTTGATGTAACAGAATTTTTACTCAGAATAAATATGTGTTTTCTTCCAGGCCAGAATTTTGCTACTTTTAAATTTTGGAAGCTTCTGCTCTTGTTTTCTGGTAGAAATTATATCATTTATAATTATGAGTTTGGGTGAAGCAAATAAAGAACAACTTTGTTCCCTCACAAATGAAATTGCTCTTTTGCAAAATTTGATTTTTCTCTTTGTTTTCAATGTAGATGAAAGACAGCATGTTTAATGCAGAATGCCTTTTTTCTCCCTTTCTTCTTTAACAACAACTTTGTTACCTAATTTCTCTCCTTTTCATTGTACTAAAGAAATAGTCAAAGATTTTTATAAACCCGACAGTGAACTTTAAAGGATCCTCTAGTTCAATTCTCGAATTTGCAGATTCAGAAATTGCTTTAGGCTCTATACAAGGCATTGAAATTGTTAGTTTTTTGGATATGAGTTGCTTTGTTGCTTGGAGATATGATCCAGATCCTTGGTACAATTAGTTTAACTGCTTTGGGCAATTTCAGCTACTTAATTGAGTTTTACTTTTAAATAAAAGTAAATATTTAAACATTAGTGTTGAGTTTTTGAAAACTTAGGCTAGATATGTGTGCATTTAAAATTTTTTTCTCAATTGTAACGGCTGCAGTAGAAAGGTCTTTACACATGTTTTTGGACTACAGGTTGTAATAGGCACCATTACCTAGGGATCCTCCTTTGGTTACTGAGAGAATTATGAACGGTTTGCAGGAAATGCTTAAAAGTTAATACTGCTAGTGTGTGTGTCTCTGCATGTATGTATGGTCATAGTGGTCATAATTGAATTGAATGTAGTTAGGAAGACAAAGCGGCTTTTGTAAATGACCAGTGGTATCTTCCCTCTCCCTTTTGCGCACACTGGAGGCACTGAGTCCTTCCTTACGTGGTAGAGGTTAGAAAAAACTTGGATGATAATAATAATAATAATAATAACAACCCAAATAATAACAACCCAATAATAACAACCTGCATTAGTCTCAGGTTTGAACAATAACATTGCTCATCCACTTAGGTACTCCTAGTCAGAAAAGCGAGCCATGACTCAGGACAGTAGGACACTGTAGTGCAAGATACACTGAGGTATTGCAGAGTCTATTTCACCTTTTGCATGTCCTCAGTCAGGCACATCACTAGGTGTACCTAGAAAAAGTAAAACTAAAGTTTAGACTTTGCTGTCTCACAGATTCGGGCAGCCCCTTAGTGATGGCACTGTGAGGGTGATCTCAAGTGCATGTTGTGTCTCCCACAGTCCCTGAACTGCAGATAGGGTTAAAAACAGCCTCTTGCCCACCTACTTCCATGCTTTGAGTATCCTTGATACAGTGACCAGGATGAACATCTTTGACAGAAATAATGTGTTCCCTTTTTGATGCCATTACAAACACTCGCACACACACACATACATACAGTACACACAAACAGTTTTACCTTTGATCAGTGATAAAGAGAACAAACAATTTTAAACGGTGACTTTGAGATGAACATTTTGGTAATACAACATTAAAACGGAAGACAACACAAATGAAAGCTTTTCAAGTGGTGAAAGGTGGTCAGAGACAATCATTTGTGAAATGGGATTTCCAAGAAACAGTTGGCTCTTTAAATTTTCACGTAGTTGCTTGTGTATTTAAAATTTAGAACTGATAGTCCCTTCGATTGAGCCAGAGTCAGGTTATGGTGGACAAAGCTCTCAGTATGGCAGAGACATTTCAAGTAAGAATGCCCTGTTCTGCCAAAACTGTCATTATGACACTAAAATGTACCCTTTTGCTAAGGGCCAGAATCCAGAGCCTCTCCTTCCAGTTTTTACACTGATTTAGACAACAGATGCATAAAAGGCAACGTGGTATTCAGGATCATTTGTCACATGGCTTCAGGGCAAGAAGATGGCTATCTGGCAGGAGGAAGAATTCCTTAAATGTTACTGGGTCTTACATTTCTAAATGTAAAATCCCTGGCCAGAAGCTGCTTGGTGCCAAGTGCCTTTGGTGTGATGTCGTAGCCTAACTCGAAGCAAGATGGTTGCAATATTGTGGCTACTTGAGAACCCACGTAGGCTCCTCTAGTTTGCAACTGAGTTTAAACCCATTGTTTTGCATTTTCTTTTATCCGTGTCTTGACTGCATTTTTTGTCTCGGTGTTTGTTTGTGTTTCACTCTCTCCCTCCTTTAATTCTTTCTGAGCCGCTAAATCTCTCCAGCTGGATCAAGGAATTTTTTCACAACTTTGTCAGTAGTGCAGTTGGTCTTGTCTTAGTTTTTACTGTGTCTCGTGGGTTCCTTTACTTCAGTCCTTTTCAGAAATATGGCACCAATTCAGATTTACTCATAACCCATTGGGCTTCTGGCTTGTCTAACCTGTGTACTTTTTTTACTTCAGATTTTTTTATTTATATTTTTTTCTTAAAATGTGCTTTAAAATGTATAAACATCAATCATCTGGACTAGTAATTTTCAACTATCTTGAAAGGTGTTTGAGGACTATTTCATGGTTACTATGATTGAAGCAGTAAAATTTAGTTTATAGTTACAATAACTTTCCTCTCATTAGGAAAATATAAAAAAGCTCAACTTTATGATTTCATGACATACGACCAACCCCCAAATACCATTCCTAATCCCTACCCTCTAACATACACACTCAGTGAAATGCTAGTAGGAAGCTCAGAAAAGAACAATAAAGGCAAATGATCTGTGTTCTATTTGACTTCATCCCTTCTCTTAGGTACTTTAATTAAAATGATAGTGTAAAGGTCTGAGTAGAGATTCTGTTGAGGCAATGTAAGTTTAATCTGTATCTTGACGATAGTTAAATTCCTACTGTTTCGTATGTGGTTTGGAATATGACTTTGCTGGGTCCAGATATTCTCTGTAGTCAGCCTCTTTACCTGACCTGAGATGACCCACTTATAGATTAGGCCACAGGAAGTTATAAGGTGGAAAGAGCAGATTTGCCTTGGACACCAGGAGCACTGTATGTAGCCAAAACTGCTAGCAGTTGGGTATGTGTTCTTCATTAACCAAGGCCTTAGTTCCTTCAGCTGTCAAATGAGGGCATGTAAATGCCTTATGCCTTTGATAATCTGAGATTCTGTGAAATGTATAGGGAGAAAAGGAAGCCCACTGTTGATGGAAAGTCATAGTTAAATGCATGCCATTTTATCACTCTTAGAACCAGAACTTGGGCTCCAAGCCCAGCAACATTTCAAAGGAGCTTCAGGGGCATGGCTATAGTAAGCCCCCATGGTGGCAGGTAAAGGACCTTGTCCAGGGAGGGTACTGGGCCCTGAAGGTGGGTAAAGAGGCCAAGAGGGAAAAGGGCTTATGATTAAACATGTCAATGTGTTCTTTATGTCTTGTGTCACTTTTAGGAAGACCTATCCCAAGATTATAAAAGTTCGCTTTTACATTTTTTTCTACTACTTTTACTATTTTAATTGTACATTTATATAATTATACTCCACTTAAAAGTTTTTGTAAGTTACATGAAGTAATGATCTGACTTCTGGTTTTCCCCAACACAATCTGCTCCAACACAATCTATTGAGTACTTCTACACTTCCTTACTGACTTGAAATGCTACCTTTAGGGGTGCCTGGGTGGCTCAATCAGCTAAGCTTCCAGCTTCGGTTCAGGTCATAATCTCACAGTTCGTAAGTTCAAGCCCCACATGGGACTCTCTGCTCTCAGCGCACTGAGCCCGCTTCAGATCCTATGTCTCTCTGCCCCTCCCCTGCTCGTCCTTTCTCTTTCTCTCTCTCTCTCTCTCTCCCTCCCTCCCTCCGTCTCTCCCTCTCTCTCTCTCTCTCTCTCAAAAACTAAACATTAAAAGAAAAGAAATGAGCACCTGGTGGCTCAGTAGGTTAAGCATCCGACTTCAGCTCAGGTCATGATCTCGCAGTTCGTGAGTTCGAGCCCCTTGCTGGGCTCTGTGGTGACAGCTCAGAGCCTGGAACCAGCTTCCGATTCTGTTTCTCCCTCTCTCTCTGCCCCTCCCTCGCTCACACTCTGTCTCTCTCCCTTTCAAAAATAAATAAACATTAAAAAAAATGCTACCATTAGTATACTCTACCTTCCTTTATATGTGTCTATTTCTAGACTCTAATGTATTCCATCAAACTTTTAAAACACTCCTACATCAGTAGTACACTCTTTCCATGACTGTAGCATTATTGTGCATTTTGACACATGGCAAGGTATGTCTGCTTGCAGTTTTTTCAAAATATTCTCAGCAAGGCTCTTGAATTTTCCTTTCCAGTTGAACTTTGGAATAAGATTGACAAGTTCCATTTTAAAAATTTCATTGGAAATTCACTTGGGATTGCATTGAATTTATATATTAATTTGGGGAATATTTTTATCCGTACAATACCAAGTCTTTCCACTCAGGAACATAGTATATTTTTTCCCACTTATTCTGATTATTTTCCAGGACATTCAATAAATTTTTATAGTTTTCTTTACATAGAGTTTGTGTATTTCTCATTAAATTATTAGATGTTTTATTTTGTTATTCTTATTGTTTCCATCGTGGCTAAGTTCGTATCTATTACATATTATAATAGTTATCATGGATATGTAGGAAATTTGTCAAGTTTTGTATATTCTTCGTATATTGTCTTATATTTTCTTTTATTGGATTGTCAAGGTACACACAAGCATATAACCTTCACATGGTAACAGTTTTATATATTTATTTTCCTCCTTTCTTTGTTTCCCTTCTTCCTTCCCTCCAGCAATTACATCCCATTGACCAAATTTTCCAAAACAGTGTTGTAGTGATGGCAGACATTGAAGGGAGTTTTTCTTATATTTTACCATTAAATATAATGTTTGCAGAAAATTTCTGATATAATAACTTTCTCAAGGTAAGGACTCCCTTCCCATTCCTGGATTATTTAATAAGAGATTCTCTGCACTCCCAAAACACACTCATAACTAAATAGGTTATTAAAATTATCAGATGCTAATTCCACAGTTTTTGGCTCTCCTTTTTAATCTACTTAATTTGAGTAAATTTCCTAGTGTTTAGCTTTCCTTGAATTTTTGGAAAAAATCTATTAGATCACAATTTATCATTATTTTAACATATTTTTGGATTTGATTCATTAACAACTTATTTAGGTATTTTATATCAAAATTCTCAAGTAAGCTATGTTTATAATTTTCTTTTTTTCTAATGTTCTCCTTGCACAATTTTGAGTTTCCAGATATGCCAGTCTTGTGGAATGAGTTAGAAAGTTGTTCATCTTTTTTCTACTCTGGAAACATTTAAATAAAATAAGGATTAGCTTTTCTGCGTGTCTTGAAGTTTGGAACGAGTTCACCTATGAAATCATCTTGGTCTGGGATCCCTTGATTCTCTACTCTTCATCTCACACCTTTTCTCGTCCCCTTCCACGCCATTTGCAGCCACCTCAAATTTACCTTCCAGATCTCTCACTTGGTCTTCAGCTTCACTCCATCCATTCTACTGATTAACCTTTCTGCTTCAGTCTTTCCTTTAATTTTGGTATCTTGTTTTTATTTTCCAAGAACATCGTATTTTTTCTTATTGCTCCTTTCTCATAGCAGTCACGACCTCTGTAGATATTAGAAGTTACCTGAATTTCTACTCTGCATTTCTTTTTTTTTTTTTAATTTTTTAAAATATTTATTTTTGAGAGAGACAGAGACAGAGCATGAGCGGGGAAGGGGCAGAGAGAGAGAGGGAGACACAGAATCTGAAGCAGGCTCCAAGCTCTGAGCTGTCAGCACAGAGCCCCATGCAGGGCTCAAACTCACAAATCATGAGTGCATGACCTGAGCCAAAGTCACAAGCTTAACCTACTGAGCCACCCAAGCACCCCTCTACTCTATACTTCTTAATGGCCTTTGCTAGGAGCTGTCTTTGTAGAGGTCCCCTAACTTGTTTAAAAAACATTTGTAGAAACTGTATCCTGGGCTCAGTGAGCTTACTTTATAAGCTGAGGAAGGAAAGGCATGGCCTCACTCTTCTGATGTCTGTTCTTTATGTTTTTGTTTTTAATGTTTATTTATTTTTGAGAGAGAGAGAGACAGAGACAGAGACACAGAGCACGAGCAGGGGAGGAGCAGAGAGAGAGGGAGACACAGAATCCAAAGAAGGCTCCAGGCTCTGAGCTGTCAGCACAGAGCCCCACAGGGGGCTAAAACTCACGAACTGGGAGATCATGACCTGAGCCAAAGTCAGATGCTTAACCAACTGAGCCACCCAGTCGCCCCTGACATTTGTTCTTTAATCGTGGGAACCATGACTCTTCCCATGGCCCACTTTTATTCTCTGTGGCTGACTCGCAGTACCCTCTGTGCCCTGTTGGGGAAAGCATCTAACACTTTGCCATGGTCTTGACCTCCACCTGTTTTGAGTTGCGGTTCTGTTTAGATTTCCTCATCAATTTAAAGCCTTATGCATTTCATCTTTCATGAAATTTTCAACTTTTCTGATTTGACGACAGTACCCTTTTTTGTTTTTGAGCACTGCTTGGCATTTATTTGTTTTTAAATTTACATCCTGTAGTTTTAATGGGATTTTGAGAGAGGAGAAAATAAAGCTTATTCAGTGTACCATCTTAAAGGAACTCTGTAATACAGACTGTTAGTAAATGATTTCATTATAAAATTACCATGTTGCTGATAGTTTTTAGTGGGAGTTTGCACACATTCAGAATTATGCATAGATTCTGAATATCAAAGGAATAATAAAGAGTAATTATACACAGAATGGAACATGGGAACTCCTGGAAAATTCTTGCTAGGTTTCATGTAGATAAACATGACACATTATGATGGGTAACACTTTCCAAACTACAGTGCTTGAAATAAATAGCTAAATAAAATTTAAATTAAAAAAATGCCTGTAATTATAATATGATATAGTAGTACCTGGCAGTCATCGACCTAAAAAATACAACACTTTTGAAATTGATTAGAATCTGAATGGATGCTACTTTACCCTGTGGTTAAGTATGTGGCAATATATGCTAGAACTAACTTTTCTTTTCATCCTTCCAGTGGAAAACTTAAGTTCTTTGTTTGAGTGAGTATTGTTGGGAATTTTTAAGTAAAAACAAGGAGCTAAAGAATTCCATTTCTTTTTGCCAATCTTTCCTTCAAGTAAAATGATCAATTAATGGAGCATTAAATAATCATATGCTTCAGATTGACACTTTGTACACTTTTGTACTTGGATTACTTTAATAATTTTTAGCTAGTGTAATAAATGTAGTTGATTAAAGTTATACATCAAAATAGAGATACCATGAGAGGGAAAGGGTTATATTTCAAAAAATCATATTAATGAATTGCATATTAAAATTTACATGTTTGATTTATTTTTGAAAATATAAAAATATCTTAACTTTCTCTAATACCTTTTTTTTTCCTTCCTTCCTTCTATCTTTCCTTTCTCCCTTCCTTTCCTTCTCCCCTCCCTCTCTCCTCTTTCTCTCTATTTTTTTTTTTTAAACAGTTAAGTGCATGGTCTTTATTCAGGGCTTTGCTATCCAGATTCTTCCTCAGTTTGTTCAACTGTGGCTAAGCTGACTGAATATTTCGCCACATTTCCATGCCTCTGGGCAGTGACGGACTGACCACAGAATACTTTTCTATGAGTTTTCTTTCTTCCCTCAGGGATATGCTTGATTGTCCAGCTGTCAACATGTGGAAACTGTGCTATTTATACAGTAATTAATATAAACTAGACCACTGTTCCTAGTATCTTTCCTAGAGCAGCACCCTCTTTTATTGGAACACCTAACATTTTCAGAGTCTTTTGCTTGTGGTGACTAAATTGTCATTGTGTTAAGCTGTCTCTGTTACACTGGGTGGGTCTTTCCCTGAATTAGAGAGCAAATGCTTTGGTATAGGCTTTGAAGCACTAGAATCATACCGATGAGATCAAGGGCTTTACATACCATCACTGGTTGATATGCTGTGTTGGAAAGAAAGAATAAGCAGTACATATCAGACCTAATTCTTAGCCGGACATTACAGACATTGCATCCCTCACAACAAGGCTCTTCCTGGAATATAGAGGTTTGAAGGGCTTTCTTTTCCAGTGATCCTGTACAGGCTCTGTCAGAGATGCTAATAGGCAACAGTATATCCAGACACTTATTCTAGGAAAATATTAAGTGAAGGCCTTGAAACTAAGAAGGATGAGAGAAATGCCAGAAGACCAGCTTGAGGTCATGGCTCATACACTGCTAGGAATAGACAGCTTGTATATCACAGTCAGGAAAGGAGTATTTTTTTAATTAATTAATCATGACAGATTCAAAAGGGATAACTGTGGTTATAAAGTGAAGAACAGTTCTTATGCCTATGTTTTATTTTTCTCTTGGTGCAGCCACAAACAGGGGCACCTGGGTGGCTCAGTTGAGCGTCCGACTCTTGATTTTGGCTCAGGTCATGATCTGAGGGTCATGGGATCTAGCCCTGTGTTGGGGTCTTCGCTGGGCATGAAGCCTGCTTGGGACTGTCTCTCTCTCTTTCTCTCTCTCTCTCCCCCCCCCCCCCCCGCTTTCACTCTCCTCTTCCCCAGCCTCTCTCCCCTGTTCATGCACTCTCTCTGTCTCTAAAATAAAAAAAATAAATAAAAATTACAACAAATAGTAACTTACACCATTTATTATCTCCGAGTTTTGAAGGTCAGAAGTCTGGCAATCATGACTGGATTCTCTGCCTAGAGTCTCGCTAGACTGACATCAAGGTGCCAGTCACACTGGGCTCTTACCTGGGGACACTGGACAGGAACCCACTCACAAGCTTATTTTTATTTAAGCTATTGGCATAATTCATTTCATTGTAGTTGTAGGACTGAGGTCCCCAACTTCTTTGACTCTCAGCTTCTAGAGGCTG
Organism: Hyaena hyaena; assembly: GCF_003009895.1. Lineage (NCBI taxonomy): Eukaryota > Metazoa > Chordata > Mammalia > Carnivora > Hyaenidae > Hyaena > Hyaena hyaena. The sequence continues at coordinate 295,826 of NW_024081131.1, read as the reverse complement.
CCCCATTCCTCTGTCTGGTCCCCTGCATTTTCAAACCAGCAATAGCACATTGAGTCCTTCTCACACTTGAATCTCTCTGCCCTGTACTCCCACAGGAGAAAGCTCTGAGTCTAAGGGCACATGTGATTTAACTGAGTCCACCCACATAATCCAAGATAATCTCCATATTTTAAGGTTAACTGATTGGTAATCTTAATTATATCCGCAATGCCACTTTTAACATATAACATAATATATTCACAGATGTGACACTGGGGGGAAAGTCATGGGGGCAAAATTCTGCCTATCCCAGCAGATATTGCCTAGGGGGATTTAGATAAGCTTTTGCCCATTCAATTGCGAAAGTTTAGACAGTAAGCATTATCATTAGTGTGATCTTTTGATTATAAAGTATGAAAAATACATTGCTTTAAATGCTTTTGGTATGGACAGTCTTTAAAATGAGTAATCAAATCTTGTCTAAATAAATTATTTGAGATTTACATAATTAGTTACATATGAGCACAAAAATCACACATATGTATTCTCTTTATACATTTGCTTAGCCTTGCTTTCCTTTCACAATGCTTTTATCTCATAACACGAGGCCAACATTTTAACATGCTGGCAACCATCAGACAGCTGACAGTATATTTCTTTTTTTTTTTTATTGTTTATTTATTTTTGAGAGGGAGAGAGAGAGGGAGACAGAATCCAAAGCAGGCTCCAGGCTCTGAGCTGTCAGCACAGAGCCTGAGGCGGGGCTCGAACTCACAAACTGCGAGATCATGACCTGAGCCAAAGTCAGATACTTAACCAACTGAGCCACCCAGGTGACCCCTGACAGTGTATTTCTGAGGCAGATGCCTAGATGGCTCCCAGTGGGATGAGGAATGTTTCCTACACATAGTAACAGCGGCTGCCGTTCATTGAGCGCTTACTACGTGCCTGTGCTGTGCTTTTTGCTCATGTGCTATCTTATCAGCTCCCACAATAACTCTATGATGTATGTCTTATTATCCTTGTTTTGGGAGAACAGACTTAGCAGAATTTGCCCACATAAGCTGTGATGTTGCAGAGTCAGGATCCGAGCTCAGATCTGTTTGACTTTTAAAACTTTGCTCTCCACCACTATCTTTTATTTTTTCCCAAACCTAGGGAAAGTTACAAAGATGGTAGTTTATCTTTGAGAGATTCTCCTGCCTCCTTTTCTAGACCTTCTTTTACCTCCTGGCTCCTTTTTCTTACCTCCAAAGGAGCCTATGCCCTTATGCTGTGCTGAACCCCCCACTAACTATCACAATAGGTACTGTGTCTACCCCTTCAGTCCTCCAGAGTTAATGATTCTAGATCAAAAACTGCAGACCTTTATCTCAGGACAGCTGATATCTGTGAGGTGATGAAAACAGCATGGTTGAAATAGTTTGGGGCATAACAATGACGATAATAATAGCTGGTGATCACTGAGCACTTACCAAGGGCCACGTACCACGCTAAGTACTTGCCATGCATATTCTTACTTATTCTCATAACATCCTCATGAAATAGGTGCCATTGTCATCCCCATTTCCACCCGGTATTTTGAAAGCAAGACTTGTAAATTTCTAAGCGATTGAATGTGTGGGAGAGTTTCAAAGGAGTCTCCTTGGCTACTCTGGGCCATCCTAATCATTTCCCCATTCCAGAAGATTAGTGTCAGCCCCTGGCTCCTTCATCTTTGATTACAACCTTCAGTCCAGAATTTATGTCATCACTTCCTTTATCGTACTGCAGGCTCTTTCTTTCAGGGTCCCCGTCTGGCATTTGAGGATGATGTCACTAGGACAGAGCTTTCTCTGGGACAGGAAAGGGCACTAAGGCCATAGACTCCCAGGAGGAAGCACAGAGCATCTCTGTAGAGAGGAGGAGGAATCCAGGGACATAACAGTGGCCAGAGGGAAGCAAGCATCTGCCTGAAGCAATCTCCCTGAGAGCTGTGGAGCCCAAACTTGTGGGGAAGGAATTATCTTCCTTCCCCAGCAATCACACAGAGCAGAGGCGATAGGGGTGCTTTATTAGGGGGAGTTGTTCCTTTGGAAGTGGCAACCGATGTGGGAAGAAAACAAGCAGGACTATAGTGAGAGCCCTTCCTGTAGCATCCTGAGTGGCCCCGGAATGCTGAGGGGAGCCGGCACTTGCCTGAAGCCCAGGATCTAGGACTTCCCTTACATCCCCTGCTAGTGTACTTGACTTAAGGTTTCTACTTCAAGCCACTCTATATAAATCCACAGAAAAGCTGTGCCTTGAATTGCAGAATAGATATATTTCATAAACATTAGATTTAAATTGAATCAGGTTTTAAGGATAGTGTAGACACTTCGTATTTTCTTTTTTTTTAATTTTTTTAAATGTTTTATTTTTTTTTTTGAGAGAGAGAGACAGACAGCGTGAGCAGGGGAGGGTTAGAGAGAGAGGGAGACACAGAATCTGAAACAGGCTCCAGGCTCTGAGCTAACTGTCAGCACAGAGCCCAACATGGGGCTCGAACCCACGAACCATGAGATCATGACCTGAGCTGAAGTTGGACACTTAACCGACTGAGCCACCCAAGCACCACAACACTTGGTATCTTCAAATCCTCCTGCATTGAATCCTTTCGCTATATGAACAATGTAACTCAACTCCTATGTTTTGTAAGTTCATATTCTGAGATATTGGGGATTTTTTCTTACATTTAAGGTTAAACAACAATATCAACTGCCTTTTATTAGGTCTGTCATTGTGTCAGCGTAATGCCTATTAAAATATTGCATCCTGGTCATAAAATACAAGTGAAGTTACTGGAAAATATCATACTGAGTACATGAACTGTGACTATCCTAGTTTTCAAACCACAAAAATGTTGTCTTTATGTGTAAGTGTATGCTCTTGGTTTTTGATCTTCCTATATTAATGAAGATTGTTACTTCAGGGGAAGAATTAATTTTTTTTATTTTAAATGCTTTCTCCAAAAGTTGGACTCAATAGCATGCCTTTAAAAAAAACCCTCACTTTTAATCTATAATTAAAGCCAAAGTTTTCTTTTAATTTTAAAAGCTTGTCCTTGAACTAAAATAACATGGAACGTTTTAAAACATGGCTCCAAGCTGCTGTAGATACATTTTATTTAAACCACAGAGACTGCAGTTGGATTTCTCTGGGCCAGACAGACTACAAATTATAACTGTAGCAGAAGCGACTGAATTTCTAGATGTTGTAGTACCAGCAAGGCTGGTTGTTTTTCTGGAACTATTCCTCCCTTTGGGCTCTGCTCGTGAATGACTTAATCCCCGTGTTAAGATCAAATGTCACGCCCATTGCCATGCGTAGAAGCAGCAAGCGAAACCTCTTTTTTCCTTTGCACAAGCTTGACGTGCTCACCTGCAAAGGAGCCAGGCAGTAGGTAAGAAGAGTCACAGAACAGAAGTTGTCAAGTGAAGCTAGAACCCAATGAGACTCCACAAGTTGGATGAATGATAAAAATATCCTTTAAAACAGAATGCCGTTGTTTATTATGGCAAGGAAAGGGGATCGTATCCATGATTGAATTGTAAAAATATTTTTACTAAGGTCATTTTTGTACTTTCTATTCTGGTGTTAGGTTAGCAAATCTAATGCCAGATTAGAGCTAATAATATATTGTGTTGCTGTCTGTACTTTAGAAAGCACATGAACATCTGTTATTTTATTTGATGATCACTACAACTCTGTGTGGTAAAAATCAAGATAATTATTCCTGCTTTCTTGCGGAGCAGGAGGGAGTGACCCACTGATGCAGGGCTACTTAATGGCAGAGCCAGAAAGAGAAGTTGAATCTCTCAGCTCCTCTTTCAGGCTCTTTCCACTCGATTTTATGGTGTTTTCCATCCTGGTTAAGTGTACTCAAAATAAAAAAATCATTTCTGGAGTGGGACTCTCCAAAACAGTGACTCTTAACTTATTTGGAGCTGTTCCCCCCTTTTGTACACGGACTGCTTTGAAAACTGGATAAAAAGCATTGGCTCCTTCCTCAGGAGAACGTACATCCACTCTCCCCACTCCACACTGTAGTGTGACCCAGATGGCAGAAGGGGTATCTTTGATTCTTTAGATCCCAATAGGATTCTGTCGGACACACTTTATTCATGTTATGGAAGGCCGGGCCCTTCTGAGGATTTCTGACTATGCCTGAGGGTTCTGTCTTCAAAGCATATGTTGCTGTGTACTTTACAAGCTGTGTGCAGTTTATGGGTTGTCCTGCCATCTCACATATGTGAGTCCTGTTCTGCATCACACTGATTCAGATATGAAATGTACTCCCTTCCTCAAGTGCCAGCACATCCTTCCACTCTCGGAAGATGCGTGCCTGTAGCAGACCATATGGGAGATGTGGCGGGAACGGAGGAGGGACTTGTATCACAGCAGTTCGTGTATGGAGCACTGCTTCTCCTTGTTCTTGAGTGTCTTTAGACATCCCACATGGGAGTTTTCCCTCCTGCTCTGTGGTCCCCAGCCCGACAGCACCTCCCTAGTTCCACGCTTCCTGCTTCCCCGCTTTCCTGCTCCCTGCTAAGTCCCCAGGTGCCTCAAAAGTTCCAAGCTCTTTTCACTCAGTGTAAGTATATTCCAGCTGTCTCCAGCTTCAGCTCCTAAATCTGTGCCAGGCCAACTTTTTCATGCTCAAACCCACCCACCGGGATGCTAAACAAACCTAAGGGTCTTGGAGCTCCTTACCTTCACTTTCCTTATAAGGTATTTGTGATATTAAATGGCAACATCTTTTCTTCAGTTATAAGTCTTTATAATTTTAGGGGTTTCAAGGATTTCCTAAAATCCAATCATTATTCCCCTAGGTTTGGAACCCCAGTTGGAGATAGTTCTGGAGTTTCTAGTCTTCTTGTGCTGTGTGAATTTAGAACTTTCTAGGGGTTCCTCTTTGGAGCAGAGTTGGTGATTAGGCACAGGGCACTCTCATGACCTCCGTAGGGTTGGATCCAGGTCAGGACAGCTGGCGTGGAGGTCATCTCTGGGCTCAGGAGCCCAAACAAATGGACTTGCCCATTTCATCCCCCTGGCCAGTGTGGAAACTGAGGGTGGCATTGAGGCTTCTGGGGAAAAAAAAAGAAAATAAATCAATGAATCCAACAGAAAACACTGGTTCATGAGATGTTCTTTATTAAGAAAATGATAGATGTATTATGAGGAAAAGTGAAGAACATAATATAGAAATAGAAAAATGGTGTAAAAAAGTGGATAGTAAATTTAGGAAAGGAGTCGATTAGATACTTTCTTCCATTTTATCTAAATTTGAAACTGTGTTATTCTAAGAGATACATTCTTTTTTTTTAATTTTTTAAAACCTTTTTATTTTGATATAATTTCAGACTTAACAAAAGAAGGTGAAAAAATAGTACAAAGATTCCCTATACCCTTTACTCAGCATCTTCAAATATTAACTTCTTTTTTTTTTTTTTTACAAATAGTTTATTGTCAAATTAGTTTCCACATAACANCTCCCCTGCTCAGCTGTTTCTCTCTCTCAGAAATAAATAAAACAGTAAAAAAAAAATTTTAACAAATAAAAATGTGTAGGTTTCATGATAAATTAAAAACAGTACTTTCAATTAACAGGGAAAATGAATACATAATAAAAAATGATGGACCTTAACAGGTCTTGCTCTTTCTGTGTAATAGTAACAGAAATATTTTTATGAAGAAAATAGTCGAATGCATTCACTTTTATATATATTTAATCACGGCCAGAGTCTTCTTTCACCGTCCACTGTTAAGTATTCATTTCTCCAAGCTCTCTTTGAAACACAAACCATGACTGGGCTAAACCCTTTCCCCTACAATTATCCGCAATATCCAAGTCAAAGTTATTCAACAGCGATAGCATTAATTATGTCTATCTGTTAGATTATTCCAAGTCTTATAGACATTCTTTGAAATGGACCATTCATTCTGTTTTTATGCATATTTCATTATGTTACAGAACATTTTATTAAGAAAAGCAATCATAAGGATCTACTTTTATGATAAATAACCTAATATTTATAGTCCTTCCTTTATGCTTGCTCAATCATACTCATTTTCATAATGCCACGTGTTAGAGAACAGAAAAACTACTGCTCATCTGGACTGCTGGTCTACTACTTTTACCACATTTTACTGCTATGGTTTCCCATAGGAAAGCTATAATGATGTTGACTTATAGTTATTTATAGCATAGAATTAGATTATATGCTATAAATTAGATTTATAGCATAGAAATGATCTAAAAATGACAAACTGAGTCTATTTTTTTATTTTTTATTATTTTTTTTTACAAATAGTTTATTGTCAAATTAGTTTCCACATAACGCTCAGTGCTCATCCCCACAAGTGTCCTCCTCCATGCCCCTCTTCCGATCTCCCCCCACATCCATCAGTCCTCAGTTTTTGTGAGCATTCAAGAGTCTCTCATGGTTTGCCTCTCTCCCTTTCCCCCACTATTTCCCCCCTTCTTCTCCTCCTTGTTCCTCCGTCAAGGAGGATTAGGAGGAACTAAGAGATACATTCTTTTCCCCGGTAATGGGGTTTCCCTCGTTGATGACGATCTGTGATTTTAAAGCATTGCTGCTTTAGTTCTTTTTCCATTTCTAAGGTTTTCTAGCATGTATAGTTTTGTTCTTAGCTGTGATTGAGCAGGACAAAAAGATTTTCCTCTTACTTGAAAGCAGTGATAGGATTGGGCTACAGTTTATCGTATTTCTGAAAGAAACATCCCATTCAGTCTCCTGATGGAACTTAGAAATATCATTAGTAGGGGGTGCCTGGTGGCTCAGTCAGTTAAGCGTCCAACTTCAGCTCAGGTCATGATCTCAAGGTTTGTGTAGGTTCGAGCCCTGCATTAGGCTCTGTGTGGACAGCTAGCTCAGAGCCTGGGGCCTGCTTCAGATTCTGTGTCTCCTTCTCTCTCTGACCCTCCCCTGCTCATACTGTCTCTCAGAAATAAAGAAAACATTTAAAAAAATATTTAAAAAAAGAAATATCACTAGTAAACACTTTTGTTGAGAAACTGGCAGAGGTATGGACTTAGGGGTAGAAATGTCACTATAACCTTGTGTTGACGAGGTAGAAATGCTCAAACTGGATGTCAGGCCCTGTTCATGCTTCCCTCCAGCACTGGAGTGCCTTCTGGGATTCCCTGATCCTTAGCTTTTACTCTCTGACTTATGAGCCAGAGGAAGGCTGGGAGGATGTTAAAATAAAGGAACATCTTCAGACACACTTCGCCTTCCCTAACCAGCTCATCACAATTAGACTATTCTCTTCAAATGCTTTTGCCGTCATAAAAAGACTCAGCCAGAGTCAAAAGTCACCTTCTTCACCTCTTTATTTTAACCATTGATCATTTAAACTTGGGTACTTGAGGTAAACTATATATAAATTTCTTTCCTGGGAAGGAAGGGCTGATTTAATATTTGACTCTGTATCAGATAGCTCTATCTTGAAAGAGAGCTAGAGAATCTGATTCTGAGAAAGAATAATCTAGAACAAAGAAAGTATAAATATAATTATATGCCATGTATAAGAAAGAAAGATATCAGAAATAGAAGGGCAGAAGAAATGTATGACAGGAAAGAAAATCTAGAAAAGAAACCTCCAAAAAAACACTCTATAGTGATGTTGGGAAAAGAACATTTGAAAAGTTGGTTGAGAAAGGAAAGGGCTAAAGGAAGAAGGGAAAATCAGAATAGAACAGAAGAATGACTCTTATTTCCCGATCAGGTTCTGCATGCTAAAGGATCAGAGAATTTTTAAATACCAGGAATTATTGACAAGGTAGGCCTGAATAGGCTTTTGAAGGAATTTGTGGATTCCATCTTGAGTAGTGCAGGGTGAGTCTTTAAACTGGTATTCTTTATTTATTGAATGGTACAGGACTTATGCATAAGCCTTTTGTAAGCCTTGTTCAGTCTTCTCCCAGAGTCCCATAAATAAGGTAAGAAGGGACTGTGAAGGGGAAAAGAATATATTAAAATGTGCACTGAGTCAGCAACACCAAGGAATCTTTCCTTCTCATACTAATCCAGAAACCAAAGATAAGCTGGTAAAAAGAGAAAATGGTCATCGTGACCAATTAGCAATGAATCTGTAATAAGAGGTTTCTTTAAACATAGGATTAAGAATAGAAAGCAAAATATATGGCCACAGTCAAGCCCTGTCTTATCTTCAACTTTTTCATTGTAGGACAATTCTAGGAATCTTTGCTTTCATAGGAATACTGTAGGAAACTATGCATATTTTCTATACTTTTGAGGACTCCTTGGAATTCACGGTATCACTATGAGAGTTAAGGAAGGGTTCATAGAGTGGTTCATGTCTCCAATTGCTATCTGAAGTCACTGAAAACTGTGCTGTCCAATATGGTAGCCTGTAGCCACATGAGGTTACTGAGCACTTAAAATGTGATTAGTCCAAATTGAGATGTGTTTAAATATATGGGGGAGGGAGGGGCGAAAGCATGGAAAATATATTATTGCTTCTTATATTGATTAGATGTTGAAATGATAATATTTTGGGCTATATTGAGATAAAAAACATTTTATTAAAATACTTTTATCTTTTACCTTTTACTTTTTTAAAGTGTGTCTACTAGAAAATTTTAAATTTCTTATGTACTTTGCATGTGTGGCTCACACTGTGATTCTTGTGGACCACAGTGCCTTAGTGGTCGTGGTAGGAGGCAAGTTAGAGGAAGAGCTGCTTATTATAGCCTGTCAATGTCAAAGAAAAGGCATCAAAGAGAAAGAAGTCAAAGTTCCATTTGGCTGAAAACTGGTTGATACACCTTCAGACCCATTCCAGACAAGCACAGAATCCTACTCTTAAAGAAACCCTGCTATCTTCATGGTCATTCATGCAACATGACATGGAGGGACATCTGTATCAGCTCACCTTTGTTTTGTTTTTGTCACCAGAGCTGCCAGAAATCAGTATGAAGAAAAGAACTAGTTTGTTGCCCTTCTTACATTTTGGCTTCCTTAAAATACAGACTCTGTCTCATTCATTCCCAGCACCCAACAAAGTTGGTCTGTAGTTGACTTTTTTGTGTGTGTTAAGATACAAAGAAAATGCATAGATGTGTGAATGGCTACATAAATGAATGTTCACAAGAAAAATATAGATTCTGTATAGATTCAGGAAAAAGGTCAAAGGCCTTGTGGGGCACCTGGGTGGCTCAGTCAGTTAAGCATTCAACTCTTGATTTCGGCTCACGTCATGATCTCAGGGTTGATGAGATAGAGCCGTGCTGTTAGCACAGAGCCTGCCTGGGATTTTGTCTCTCCCTCTCTCTCTACCCTTACCCTACTCTCTCTCTCTCTGTCTCTCTCAAAAATTAAAAAAAAGACCCTGTGATAGTCAGTGAATTAAATCAGAGAAAAAACATGTGAAGGTGGAAGTAAAGTTTTTTCAACAATAAAGTATAAAACACTTGACAGTGTGTACCAGCGGTCCCTGTCTTTACAGCCAACATCTCTTCTAATGGTTGGTGTCTGTGCCATACCACTTAAATACTTTAATATTCTCTGGTTGGATGAATATCTTAAGTTAAAAAAACATTCTATAAATAAGTGAAGAGAGGTAATAATTTCCCTCTTCATGGACAGATTGTAGGAGAAAATTATTTAGAAAATTTACAAAAGGTAGCATTATCCACTTTTCCATTTTTTTAAGGGTACAAAGTTGACCTTGGTTTATTGCTGCTCATTTCTGATGGAATCACACACAGGCCAGTTTAACTTAATCTGCACATGTACAACATGAGTCACACTGTGCTTTCAAATAGAATTTTTTTATAGACAATAAGCTTCCATTTAGAAAAGCAGGGTTGCTTTTAAAATAAATTTCCCTTGAAATTTCAAGTCCATGAACTAAAGGAACATTTTAGAGTAGGGTGGGAAGAAAGTTCTATTTTATTTTTCATTGTCTTTGAAATTCAAAACTTACTAAGTTAGTTTTGCAAGATTAGCCCATAGTTAGTGCCAGGAGATACCAATTACTGTGGCAAGTGATTTTCGAGGAGGGCTGAGGAATAGTCGTGCAGAAGCAGGGTAGATGAGTCCCCAAATTGTTGAGTTTGTGTTTCTTTTACCTGTCTTCATGCACGCTGGTCTCATGCATATTCATGTTGCCTCCCATCCCCCAAGACCAAGTCTTTAGTATCACAGGCCTGCTTTCTTTAAGAAGAATACTTCACATCCACTACTTTTTCCTTGGTTACCTCTCTGAGAGCCAACTTTCCACTATAGCACAAAGCCTAAGACCCATGGATATATTTCCATCTTAATTTCTTTTAAAATCAACAGAAAAATGAACATAATAGTAATGCATATATAGCAAATGTGGCTTATATACATCAATATGTTGATGTAGTCATAAAATGTAACTTTCACATGGACACCTGGGTGGTTCAGTTGGTTAAGCATCCTACTTTGGCTCAGGTCATAATCTTGGATTTGTAAGTCCAAGCCCCGCATTGGGGTCTGTGCTGACTGCTTGGAGCCTGGAGCCTGCTTTGGAATCTGTGTCTCCCTCTCTCTGTCCCTCCCCTCCTTACACTCTGTATCTCTCTCAAAAATAAATAAAAATTTTAAATATGTATATATAATTTTAACATTTTTTAATGTAGGGAAGAGTACGCAAAGACAAAGGTACCTAGAGCATACAAAAATCATAATGCAGCCCTGACCCTACCACTTAACTCCCTCAGGTCCTTTCTTCTGCTTTCCAACATGACTAATATTATTTGTAATCTGACAGTTTAGCATCTTCATAACATAATACGTTCTAACGTGATAAATGACTCTCTTCATCAGTGAGTGAGTCTATTAGCAAGTAATTAGTAAGAATGCTTCCTGCTATGTGGACCGAAAACAATGAACATGACAGATAACATACTGTGAAAAACAAGCATTGAACAAAAAAATGTGCAAAATACTACAAAGAAATACAGGACACTGTAAATATGTAACAAAGGGATGTCATCTAAGTACATTTTTTAATATTTAACTTTTAATGTGCCCTTGCAGAGGTTCCTTATATATTTTTTAAAAATATGAACATAAGCTATTATTTTCCCTATTTTATATAAAAGTTAGACTCTTCAACTCAACAACAAAATACAACCTGATTAAAAAATGGGCAAAAGACGAGTAGACATTTCTCCACAGAAGATATCCAAATAGCAAATAAACACATGAAAAGATGCTCAAAATTACTAATCATTAGAGAAATGCAAATCAAAACCACAATGAGATAACACTTTATACTCATTTGGATGGCTACTATAAAAAAAATTAGGGGCACGTGGGTGGCTCAGTTGATTGAGTGACTTTGGCTCAGGTCATGATCTCATGGTCTGTGAGGTTGAGCCCGTCAGTCTCTGTACTGACAGCTCAGAGCCTGGAGCCTGCTTTGGATTCTGTGTGTGCGTGTCTCTCTCTCTCTGCCTCTCCTCTGCTTGTGTTCTCTCTCTCTCTCTCAAAAATAAATAAACATTTAAAAAATTAATAATTATTGACGAGGATGTGGAAAAATTGGAATCTTGTGCACCACTGATGGGAATATAAAATAGTGTAGCCCCTATAGAAAACAGTATGCTACTTCTTCAAGAAAAGCAAAAATAGAATTATCATATGATCCGGCAATTCTACTTCTGGGTATATGTATAAAATAACTGAAAATGGACTCGAGCAGATACTTGTACACCCACATTCATGATAGCCTTGTTTACAGTAGTCAAAAGGTGGCAGGAACCCCAGTGTCTGCCGACACATGACTGCATAAACAAATGGGGTGTACACAGGATTCAAGCCTTAACAAGGAAGGAAATTCTGACACACGCTACAAGACGGATGAACCTTAAAGACATTATTTTAAGTGAAATAAACCAGTCACAAAATTTTATTTTTCCTGTGTGTATATATATTCATATTCTTTTTGTTATGGGATTCTGTTGTGGATAATGTTTTATTAATTTGAAGAACATTTTATGGAGTAGGGAGATACTTGTGAGACAAATAGTTTGTCCCAGTTAAATATAAATGATTTGATTTTCCTTTTTTCTCCATGCCTTTAAAGAATGTAATTACATTTAATAATCTTTCTTTGTTATGGCTTCTAGATTTTAAGTGAGAGAACTTCCTCACTTAACAACTTTGAAGGGTTATATTTCCTTGGTCTTCTAATGTTTCCATGGTCTCAATTTTTACCTTAAATCTTTTCTCTATTTGGAATGCATCTTAGTTTGAGATATGGTATCACATGATGTGAAAAAAATATTCAACTTGTTTTCCATATAGCTACTCAGTTATCCTAATACTATTTATTGATCAGTCTATCTTTTTCCTTCCTCCCTGGTTGGAACTACCACATTTTAAACTGAGCCTATCTTACCTTTCTGTTCTTCTCTACTGAATTCTCTTTTTTACTCCTGTGCCAGTCTCACAGTGTCTTAATTAGGGACACTTTAGAATATGTTTAATATCTGGCAGTGCTTATTCTCATTCTTCTTTTTTCATAGTTTTTCTAGCAATTGTTGCTTGATTGTTTTTCCATATTAATTTTAAGATCAACTTGTCTACTATAGAAAATCTTTTGTTATTTGTATTGGAATTGTGCTACATTTACAAATTAAGTACAGAAAATTGATATTTTTAGAATGTAGAATCATCTTATCCAAAAATGTAGTATGTCTGTCCATGTCTTCTTTAGTGGCCATTAGTAGGGCTCTAAAATATTCTAAATAGGTCTAAATTTATTCCTAGGTATTTTATTGTTTTTATGTTGTGTTATAAGTCAAATCCTTTCTTCCATCATATTTTTCTAACTAGTTGTTTTTTATATGAGAATGCTATTGACTTCTATATGTTAACATTATACTCTGCTACCACCTTAAATTTACTTATTATTTTTGGTAGTCTTTCACTTGACTTTCTTGTGTTTTGTAGTAATACAATTACATTACATGCAAAGAGTGGTGGTTTTAACTCCCTTCTGAAATTTTTGCCATGAGTTTCTTTCTCTCGCTTATTGTATTGACTTACACCTCCAAGTACAGTGTTAAATAATAGTGATGATGGTGCCCATTCTTATCTTGCTCCTGACCTTCATGGCAACACTTCTGATTTTTTCCCATTATGTACGATGCTGGCTTTTGTTTTCAATCCATGCCTTCCAGTTATGGCTTTAGACCTTGAAGATCTGGGTTCAGATATTTTTTTCTCTACAACTAATAAAGAAACATTAGATAAATCAGCTAACTTCTCTGATTTATTTCCATATCTGTAAAATGAGGGAAAGGAAATTACTTGCCTTCCAGAGCTATTGATAATAATCGGGAAAGCACTCAACAAGCTGTGCTTTATGAATGTCCCTTGTTACTCCTGTTTCCTCCTGTACAGAATGCCTCCCTACACAACTCTTTTCGGAATTGTAAAACTGGATTTCCCTTTGTGGCTCAAAGCCTTTTTGTCATTCCATTCACAACACGGTTTCTACGTATATTCCAAAGTTGGAAAGAAAAAGTGCTTTTTGAACGATGAGCAAATTCCTCTGCTGACATTTAACCAAAATGTATTCCAAACCTGAAGCTTTTTGGAAGGGTAAGAAAATGTTGGTCACCTTCTTGTAAAAAAGTGAAATAAAAAATGTTTATGTACCTCAGCACTTCCTGACTGAGCTGGAAGTGAGTGCACTGAGGTGGTGTTATTTTGTGGTGTTTCAGTTCTGGGAAAAATGAAATCAGAAAATAGAGGAAATTTTTCAAGATTCTGGGTTGTGAAAGCTTTCCTTTTTTTTTTTTTTTCCTTCCAACTTTGGTTAACATTGAAAGAGCCATAGAAGTTTGATTCAATTATGTATCTTCTGCAAACTAATACCCGTCAGTGATCTGCTAACATTTTCTTCTGTGTTAAATACTCTGTTCTTAGAGACTGAACTTCTTGTCTGGAGATACTGATGACTGTTGTTACTTTCTTAGACCTAACACGATAGTCCTGACTGAATGTAAAATAATGTGTACAACATGAGTTTGGTTTTCCCTTTTAAAAATAAGCGTCTGTCCCAGTTTTTGTGCAAGGACTTAGTTATGACTTGATCAAATCTAACAAGATTTGCAATTTTACTTTTCCTTTGTAAGAAATCATCCAGCAAGTGATTGAGTATTGGCTCATAACTTAAAGGGTTTTTATTACTTTAATATATCACTTGCCCCACCCCAGCCCCCATGCTTGGAAAGTAAACTGTGTGGTCATCCATTTGTCCCCCATGTCTTCTAACACCACTTACCTTACTCTTTGGGGCAACTCTCATAGGCTCTACATGTCAGGCGTGAAAGTCATTTCTTTCGAGTGGCAGCCTTCCTCACCGAGCTTGCTGTTTCATCAGTGGCTTTGTCATGTGGCTGGGCTTCAGAAGAGAATTTCGTACTCCCTCATTTTCCTGGATTCAGTTCTCTGACTCTGCGTTGAGTCTGAGGAATCTGCCCTTTCTGGAATGATTGCGGATGCAGTTTAGCATTGAAAGCTAATGAGGCTTAAATGTATTCTCTTGCAGAGACTGGTATGAGGAGGACCCTAGTCTCCAGCACATGTTATGGATTTGTTTGCTGACCTTAAAGGCATGCACATTTAGAAAGATATTCCATATATACATATATATATATATATATATATATACACACACACATATATACATATATATACACACACACATAAAATCAATCTTTTGTGAATCTCAAAGTCAGCAAAAGAAGACAGTGGAGGAATGCACCGTAAGGCACATGGATCAGTTCAGTCCTTTAGAAGGAAAGGTTTTTGGAAATCTTTGCTTATTAAATGTAAGTGGCAGTTGCTAAAACAGTGGCAGCACCATCCTTTACATTCGTTCCCTTTACAGAGTGCTTATCAAATTTAGTAAATTGGAATAAAAGCCAAAAATAGAAAGCATCAAGTGAATCAGTGAAAAACTAACACTTTTACACACATGGCCTAAGCTGACACAACAGAATCCTCAGGGTTCCCTTAACAGACCACCGTTCCAAATGAAGGGCTCCAGCCTTAAGTTAATTCAATAATAAAACAAGAGTCAGGGTTGAAAATATATCCATTTCAGTGAAGGAAAACACTTCATAATTAGATACATTAAACTGAGCAACCCAGAAAGTGACAGCATGTGTTCCATTTATCATTTTTCTCATTAGATAAATTTCAGAAGGCAGAACTATCTCCCTTTTGTTCACTGCTGTCTTACCAGCTGTTAGCAAAACTCACTAACGATCTGTTGATTGATTGGTTTATTGACTGATAGTTGGGGAATATAATAAGTACTTCCACCTTTGGAACAATCTTAGTTTGGAGAGGAAAGTAAGTATACCTTTTGTTACGTAAATACAACAGCAAGCAAAGTAAATATGATGGGCCAGAATCAATTCTTAGGTAATCAGGAACAGACTGTATGCTGTGGAAATGGTTTACATTACTCCAAAAGCAAAATTGTGCATTTAGGGTAAGATATGGTGGTAAAACATTGAGCTTTTGCTTTCTACCGATAGTATAAACATGACTCCAAGATGCAGTCTCTGGAAATAATTTAGTTAACTCTTATTTTTATATGCATGTTCTGTTCTGGAGACTTGTTGCAAAAGTTGATGGAAAGTTATTTTCTTTAAGTGACAGTGTGTTTACAGAAATTCCTTGAAATCTTGATGGTTATTGAAAAGACTGAAATAAATGTTGTCTCAAACTGCCTGTTGCAGAGCTACCCCACACCTTCCAAACCAGTACCATACTTTGTTAGTAAATCACCTAAAATCCATAAAGGTCATGGAGACGGCTCCCTTTGTAAAATGAAATATTTATGTTTCATTCCCAAAATCATATTGTGGATCATTTTGGTGTTTTAAGTTGAAGGTACATAGTAAATTATTCCAAAATTATGGAGGCCAAATGTCATTCTCTCCAAAAGTTTGTGTAATATCTATTTATCTGTGGGCTGATGACTGCACAGTATAATAGTATAATCAGAGGCAGACTGTCATGTTAAGTCTAAGTAAACACAGCTGAACATAAGCAAGTTGGACGACAAGGGTTTTTTTTTTTTGTTTTTTTTTTTGAGCTTTGCCAACAGCATATGACCTTGGAGAATGCTGCTTTTTTACTACAATCTGCTTTCAATGGAAAAAAAAAAGAATTCTTTTTGTTTTGAATTAACAAGTGATGATTAGAAGCTTGTTGTGTTCTAATTTTTCGATACAAGACGAATGAACTTCATGGACGCACCCAATGAAAAGCCACCTTCCAGGTCCCCATCAGGGAGCTGGATATAAGTTGTCAGGGTGGAAGCCGATTAAATGGAGCTTCTTGAGAAAAGAAAACCTTTTTGTGTTTATTCATATTTTGTTCTTTGTCTTTGTGCCATTTCAACAGATTGAAATTGTGTTTCCAGATGCCACTAGAAAATGAACTTTATTGATTTATCCATTCTATAAGAAGTGTCTGTCCTCAGCAGCACAGAAACTGTGTTGTAATTAGACTTTCAGTTTTCAATAGATGCTCTCATTAACTGCTTTAGGCTTTCCACAAGTCCCTACTCCCCACCCCACTCCACCCCCTTTTTATAAAATGCAATTTTTTTTCAGTTCTTAATACCTTCTTCTTTTAGCCTGGTATGGGGTCCAATATTATATTTTTTAAAGGGCGCTCTGTGGCTAAAATAAGTTTGTATTAAATATTTCATGTCAAAAAGTGGACTTTAAGTGAGAACTTTGGTAAAAGATGGATTAGTAGAGACTTATCTTGAAATGTCTAGCTTTTTCAATATTCTCTCGCTGGCTAACAGCCAGATAGCTCCTCTGTTCTTCTCGTTCCTTCACTTAAGGAAACTATTTTTTCCCCTTCTCCCTTTGAGTGTATATTTCCTTCTCAGAGTAAATGCAGTATGTCTTATGGGTGTGGGACTAATAAAGATTTTTAAATAATTCATCTTTCAAGACTGGTATTTTACATGCTTTTTAAAATCATATATTTGAATAATATTAATGGAGCATATGGGAAAATATTTAGATCTGTGTGCTGAAATATTATTCTGTATTTAGATTCATATGAGACCCATCCTTACTTATTTGTATGCCTGCTTTTCATATATGTTGATGAATTTCCATGTTAAAACAAATGCTCTGAGTAAAAAATACCAAAAAAATTCCTAAAAGTAATCCAGAGACACAGTTTTCTCTTTTACATTAAGGGTGGCATCATACCTCTCTAAGAATAATCAACATCCACACTTGAAGGTCATCAAAGTATCTCATACTCTCATCATGTCAGAATCGAACATATTATGGCCTGCCTCCTCCAGAGGTAAATTTGCTTCTCTGCCTTTCTTCCCTGACTCAGACAATGTCATCACTGCCCACCCAGTCATCCCAGACAGAAATTTAAGGGATATCTCAAGACTCCTGTCTCCCATCTCAACACCCGCCTAGTCATTCAACAAGTCTGCCCCCTTATGTCTCAAATCTTGGCTTGCCATCCTCACTGGTACCTCCTTAATTCCAGGACTCCTTACTTCTGCCTTAGGTCTCTGCCATGACCCTGACTGGCTCCTCCAATCTAGTCTTCCACTAGGGCAAGAAGGAGCTTTCTAAGACCCAGATCTCATCATACCACTGCTAAATATCCTTTACTCATTTCCCATACCTTTCAGGGTAGAGCTCACATTCTTTATCTTGGCACGCAAACCCACGAACCCCTCAGTGCCTGGCCTCTGCTAATCTCTCTTGGTTTATTTCCCTGCTGCCCCGTCTCATGCCTCATTCATTTCAGCTACGCCAAAAAGAGTTTCCCAAAAGAGCTATACAACATCATGACACTGTGCTTTCACACAGCCAGCTGTTCCCTTTCCTTGGGATGCATTTCCCCATCTTCTTCACCTGAGTACCTCCTGTTATCTGTACCCCAGGCCTGCGCTTTCCCATCTTTTCCAGGACTTGGCATTCAGATGATGATAACATAGGTTGGGCATGCTGGCATTAATGGAGGCCTCTGCCTGCTGCCTAAGGGTATCTTCCCCTTTCACGACCCCACCCCCTAACCTTGGATCCCTCCCCTCTTTGCTTCCATAGCACTTCCCACAAAGAGCTGTTGTCATTCATTTTTCAAAGTATGAGTTGCTTAGGAATGAGATCCATTTGTGGTCTGTATTTCTTAGGCCTACAAAGTGCCTGGTGTATAAGATACAGTCAGTAAATGTTTGCTGCATAAACCATGGACTCATGAATAAGTAAATAAAGGAAATTAAGACAGTTTGGAAAAGAGCAAATTCTGTTGCACTGAACATTAAAAGATCTGGCTTCTAGTAGTAACTATATTGTTTACTAACAATTTGACCTTGGACCTGTCAGTCATTTTTTTCTGAGTCTCAATTTCCACATTATAAAATGGGGTAGATGATATATGCGCACAAAAAAGAAATGAGATAAATTGCACATTTATGACTTGCAAAATGCTCAATAAATATTATCATCACCTAAATTGTGTTAACTTGACCTGGCCCTTAACTATACCCAAAAAAGGCATGGGGCAGGATGTGGGGAAATAAAATGATATGTGCAAAGTATAATTTTCCATTTGACACAAAAAGATAATTTGGTTTTCACTTGGATGAATTCAGATTCACTGTAATGTGGTTATACATTCTCTATCAAATGCCAGCCATCCAATGATGGCAAAAAAATTTAGGAGAAGTCCAGTATTCCTCGCATTCTGACATGCAGTGGGAAGAACTCTTAATAACTATCAGTCTCTTTGTGAAATATCATGAGTATTTGAAATTATATATTCTCCAATCAATCAGGAATTTAAGGATATCAAATACAGTTGTTTAAGATAAAGCAGTGATACAATTAATACCTTTAAATATTATTTAAGTAGTTATTTTATTTCTTGTGAAAAGCACAGGTATGTAAGTTAGTTAGGTGTTTATAGAAAATTCTTAATAACAAATATTAGAGAGGTAGCTTATAAGAATTGGGAATTTCCAAAGATGTTTCCCCAAATTCAAGTGCTATATTCTATCTATATTTAAAACTTTCTCCAGGCAATTAAGAGTAAACACTCCAACATAGCTATATGATTGTGTGGTAACACGTGAAAACCACTGGTCCAATAGCTATTCCATAGGCCAACCTCAAAATGAGCAGCATAAGACCAGTTGCTGACATAATCCTGGAATTTGCCTCGGTATGCTCATTCTCATTCTCACCAAAGATTCCATGCGCATGTTTTTCATATTATGGCTACTAGAGCAACTGAAGTGATATTCTCTAAGCCATTTCAGAACTGAAGCCTTCATAATAGGCAGCCTTGCTCCTTTGAGAATTCTCCACACTAGAGCATCATAGACATAACATGGCTGCCCTTGACCTAGCTTAGATGATTCAAATACAGAAACTATTTCAAGTTGTTATGTTACTTGTTATCTGCTCCCCTTCAAGGTAAATCTTCAACGTTCATCAAAGGTTGCTGCCATTAGAAAGAGCGTATTTCCAATTGCAGAGTAATTGTAGCTGCTATGTATTGAGTATTACTGGGCACCTTGTGTCTTACAGTGATTATTTCTAATTTCTACAGTAGTCCTTATTGGTCAATATCTATTGTTTTGTATCTATTTTGCAGATGAGAAAAAAGAAGCGCAGAGTCGGTAACTTGCCTCATACTACAGGCTAATATGCAGCATAACTGAGATTCAGACCCCAAACTCTGTGCTTCCAAATCTGTATACAACAGTTAGTATCTTACTTTTGAGGGAATCAAATGTGGTTAAGTGATTGTACCCTTCACAGTTTGCACTGATTAGCAGGGAACAGGTGTACTTAATTCACGATAAACCGAAACAAAGGCACAAATCCCATTAAAGCAGCTAACTCATTATTCTCTTTCTTTGCATCTCCAAGACTGCTAAAATTAGCATGGAATTCCATTTGAAAAATTCTTCAATTAATCATAAACTCTGACTCCCATTTCTAAAGCAACATTTCGATAGATGCTTCCGATGCTTGCCCTGTGCAACTCCCATTACTTCCTCTTACTTCAGTATAAAAATGATCTTTTTTCTATTTCTGGGCCTACTTTCTGCTTTTCTTACCCTGCCAATTATTTTTATTATTATAATGATTAGTCACATGAATAATTAAATGCATTGTTACCTAGGGCTCTTCATCACTGCTCATCTTTCATTTCTTTATTCTTCTCCTAAGAGCTCCTATAAATCAACTCAAATTTCTTGTTTCTTTCACTTTGAGAGTATTCTTGGCCATCTTCTTGTCCAAGTAAGAATCAATATATTATGTTGTCTAATAAACTATCTATCTTATAGAATGACTTTTATAAACCTCCTAAAGTAGGCTGAAAATCAACTGGAAAATGTATACAGTTACTTCAGATTTGGAAAATAAGAGAAATGCTTTTCTAAAATGCCTTGATGGCCAGCTCTACCTTCTCACCTGTTCTCATCTGACATTGAGGGCTGTGTAACTAAGTGCTGCCCTGAGGCCCAAAACAATGGCTTATTTCTTCATATGTGTTTTGTAACTTTTGTTCATTTCCCATTGTGGGTGGCCTAGGAAGGACGTTTCTCCCCCTAATATGCTCAGTAGATGCCTTCAGCAACCTTGGCTTTGGATCCATGTGCAAACTGTATGCATAACAGAGAGTGGTGCTCTCAAGCTGGGAATTAACTGGGTGTGCGTCTGAAATAATAGAAGATGTCATGAACAGTGATGCTGTGGTACTTTTCTAGGGTCATGGGACTTCACAGTTCTTAGTTTCTTGTGAAAAACTAGGCTGCCCTTGAATACCAACCCCTCTTGCTTCCACCTCCTGAGTATGGAAAAATGACTAGAACTACCAAATCATATTAGGGATGGAGAAGGCCACGTACCTACAAGAGCTTGGGAATCTTACAAGGAATGTAAGATTTTCCTGGATCTTATTAGCCTCCCCCCCAAAAAAAGGCAATTTTTTATGCTTTCATGATGAAAATATATAGTTTGTTTACTCTTCTATATGAGAGCCAGGCTCTTTTATACAATACTTTGATTCAAGGCAATAATGACTATCTTTTTCTCATTGTCATTCACCATCTATTTCTGGGTGCCTGGAGAGAATTTAGAATTGAATAATTTAATTTTTAAATTATTTTTAAGAATGTATAGTGTATTCTATTATCAGAAATTAAAGAGTGGGTAAGTGGGTCTGGTTTGTTCTGGAAATGTAACTTTTACTTTCTTTTCTTTTTTGCACAACTTTCTGCCTTTCCCTTCCTCTCTCTCTTTTGTTTCAAATTGGTTTAGGAGTACCTGGGTGGCTTATTTGGTTGAGCTTATGACTCTTTATATCGGCTCAGGTCATGATCTCATGGTTCCTGTGATGGAACCCCGCCTAGAGCCTGCTTGGGATTCTCTCTCTCCCTCTCTTTATGCCCCTCCCCACACTTGCATGCTCACTCGCTCTCTCTCGCTCTCTCTCTCTTGCTCTCGCTCTCTCTCTCCCTCAAACTAAGTAAATAAACCTTATAAATTGGTTTATATTTTTGATTGTTAAAATACTACATTTCTGGGGTGCCTGGGTGGCTCAGTCAGTTGAGCAGTTCCCACAGTTCGTGGGATCGAGCCCCGCATCAGGCTCTGCACTACCAGTGTAGATTCTCTCTGGGATTCTCTCATTGTCTCCCTCTCTCTCTGCCTCTCCTCCTCTCTCAAAATAAATAAACTTTAAGATATATATATTAAAAAAGTAGTAAAATATTACATTTCTCTCTAAAGTCTCAAAAAATATGAGAAGGGGTAGAAAATATAAGGAATAGCAGAGGATTACTTTTAATCTGGAAAAAGTATTAGGGTTCATCATTCCTTTCTCTAAATCAATAATTTGTAATGACGAAAACAAATGTTAACTTTTTTATTTTTAAAGGTGCCTGAATTACTTATAATAGTACGTGACATTTATAAGACAATACATATGGCAGCTCCTTGTATTTAAATATATTTAAATCATGAAAACATGCCTTTCTTTTGTATTTACATTTTTATGAAATGGCTTTGCAAGAACTTTTTTGTATTTTATACTTTTAGTATCGTTTTATACTGGTAGTCAATGAGCTTTGGTTTGTTTTTGTTTGTTTATTATCATAAGGGTGATTGCTTTTCTCTTTATGATTTCTTTGTTTCTGTGCTTAAGTACTATATTTTTAATATTTGTGTTGCTCATAAAAATACCCCCCGCCCCCACCGACTATTACATTTCTTAAGGCTATGGTGGAAACTTATCATTTTAGACTTGCTATGTCTCATTTTGGTAGGCCCTTGGCAGTGCTGATCTCCACACAGAATGAGTCTGCGTACTCTGGGGAAAGAACATTCTCAGCTCACCCTTCTGCAGACACCCAGCCAAGAGTCGTTCTGAGTTCTCAGCATGCTCATGGACCATTAGGTGGCTTTGAGGTGACCACCATTAGCACTTTGGTTCTCTCCAGTCCTTTGGTCACAGATGATCTGACATTCTGCCATTGTTCAAAAGAAAAGCCAAGACAGGACCCTCTCAATCCTTCTTCAGAACTGTATTCAACATCATAACCACTGCACTCAATTTTAGTGATTTTGGCCTTGGTGCATGTGGTTCTGCACCCCTTATCCTTGTTCCATGGTGGTTCTGTACCCCTGGTCCATGTTCCTCTTTAGAGATCATATAGCTCTAGCTACATCTCAGTCATTGTAAAAATAACATTAAAAATAGCCAAATGCAGTTTGTAAAACCTCATTGCTATGTTGATATATAATAAAACAATGCTCTTTTCTTTTTGAGACAGGCCTGAATAAAACATTTTACTAAAGGCAGCAGAAACTAAGTTTACTTTAGTTTAAAAAAGCTTATTATCCTACCCTAGAAAGAAAAAATTCTATGTTAGGTTGAATAATTAGTTTTTGATGACCCTATGTGGATTACTAACTGTCACCCTATTTTCCCAAAGGAAAAATAAAAAAATAAAAGAGTTACAAAAATAAAAGGCCCCACCATCACAGCAATATAGAGCTGCGCCAACATGTTTATTTTCAAAACAGAAAACACAGATCTTATAACAGTATATTGTTACCATCACTGTTCCAATTAGAAGAAAGAGGATGATTTGATTATTCTGAAGTATTCTGTAATATATTACAGTTAACATCTTGGGTTTCTTTATTCTCAAGTTTGTATTTGTAATGACTATCCCTTAATATATGTCATAGCATATTAAAAATTATTAAAACGGGAGAGGCACCTGGGTGGTTCAGTTGGTGAAGTGGCCAACTTCAGCTCAGGTAATGATCTCTCGGTTCACAAGTTCGAGCACCGTGTCGGGCTCTGTGCTGACAGCTCAGAGCCTGGAGCCCACTTCAGTTTCTGTGTCTCCCTCTCTCTCTGCCCCTCCCCTGCTTGCATTCTGTCTCTCTCCCTCAAAATAAATAAACATTTAAAACAATTAAAAATTATAGTAACTGGGGAAAGCAATGCAAGTAAAGTGAAGTGTTTTATCGTTCCCTCCCAATAAGCCATTTTGGGGGCCACCTCACTGACTCAGTCAGTGGAGCATGTGACTCTTGATCTTGAGTTAGTGGTTTGAGCCTTAATTGAGTGTAGAGATTACTTTAAAATAAAAAAATTTTAAAAATCTTTAACAAGTCATTTTTAGTGTTATTATATTCATGTTTGAATAAAAACAGTCAAAAAGTATCTCTGAAGCTGGAGTGCCCATTTCTGAACAACATTTTCCAACAAAAATGTTGTATCTCCTATTTACACAAAGGTAGAATCAAGAATTTGGTTTCTTGAATACAGCCTTGTTATTTGACCCGTGCTGGAACACCAAGAATCCATAAAGATTTTTGAAAACTACCAAAAAAATTCTGCCTCATGCTGCTACACTCGAGTGAACACCCAGGAATTCCAGTGGGTAGGAATTAGCCACTTCTAAGGCCCCAGGGCAGTTTTCTCCAGGGGCAGCCCTTTTTCCGTCTGTATTAGAATACCTGCAGAGCTCATTCAAAGGCACACCCCTTGGCATCCCTGTAACCTACAGAATCATAGTCTCAGACATGGGATCGAGCCTGCCCTTTTGAGAAGTTCCCTTGTGTATTTTATCCTCTGCTCTATAGCATCTCAAGAAGATGGGTCAGAGGCTAAGATGTGTTAGCAGAAGCCCTATATGGGGCTTAGCATCTCCATGGAATTTGAAATAGCCCTGTGACTGGTGAAGAATGACTGACAAGTGTCTCTTCACTTCAGGAATAGTGATGCCATAGCCTTTACTTTGGATCAGGCACTGTTCCAAGAGTTTAACACTCACTACCTCATTTAATCCTCACAGTAACCCCATGGGAAAGTAGGTGTTACTATTATCCCCATGCTATAGGTGAAGGCACTTAGATGCAATGTGCATAAATAACTTACTCAAGGTCACATACCTCATGAGTCGGATATTTTCCTGTCCTGTGCTTCAACAAATTATTGTACGAAAAGCTGGGTTTTGATCCATCAAATGTTTTTGTCCCCCCCCCAAACAGATCAACTTATTAGTATTCAGCAATTTATCCCCCACTTTTTTTCCTAGAAATCTCTTGTATTCTAAATTGAGGTGATAAGGAGCACCTGGGTGGCTCAGTCGGTTAAGCGTCCGACTTTGGCTCAGGTCATGATTTCACAGTTCGTGGGTTCAAGCCCCTCAACCGGCTGTGTGCTGACAGCTAGCTCAGAGCCTGGAGCCTGTTTCAGATTCTGTATCTCCCTCTCTCTCTGACCCTCCCCTGCTCACGCTGTCTCTCTCTCTTTCAGAAATAAGTAAGTAAGTAAGTAAATAAACATTTAAAAAATTAAAAAAAATAAATTGAGGTGATAATAGTGGGTTAGGATTTGTATGCCACTGGAATTTAACATATGCTCTGGGATGTAGATTCCTGAACAAAATTTAGAGTGGATACCTCTGGCAAGATTTAAGGTAGGGGGGAGGGAGTATTTGATATGCTCTTGGTTAAAATGGGTCATCAGAAGACCTTGAGACTGGGAGTACTCTCAGAAGTCCAACCACAGCCAAGACATAGGAAGGAATTTTACTTCCCCCTTATGCCTACTTCCTTTTTTTAAAATTTTTTTAAATGTTTATTTATTTTTGAAAGAGAGAGAAAGAGAGAGAGAGAAAGAGTGAGCATGAGTGGGAGAGGAGCAGAGAGAGGGAGACACAAAATCTGAAGCAGGCTCCAGGTTCTGAGCTGTCAGCACAGAGCCTGACATGGAGCTTAAACCCACAAACTACGAGATCATGACCTGAGCCAGTGTCCAATGCTTAACCAACTGAGCCACCCAGGCACCCTACGTCTACTTCCTTTTTTAAAATTCTCATGTCCTTCAATATCATTGGCAAAAGTCTTCCCAATCTTCATTTCAAAGCCCCTCCCCACCCCACTTTAGACTTTAAGTGACTGTTTCTGAAATGAAAAGCAGAAAATCGCAGAACCTTTAAATGTAGAAATGTGTGAACATAGAATGCTGACATGCCAAGTACAGTTTTAACATTTTAAGTATATTAAGAACATTGAAATGTATTTGAAAAGTAGAAGGGCTGGTAATACTGTTCATCTTATGTCTAAAATATGTTTCTTTTCTATTAATAAATACAGCAGATGAACTGTGAGTAGAGAAGCTGTCATTTGCTACTCCTCAGAAAGATTCAAGAAGTTTGTGAACGTCATCTCCTTCACTGTGTCATTTCTGGTGTTAATGCAGTCAGACAGGTTTAACAGCAAGGTCTCCTGGTCTCCAGTGCCATTTCTGGAGATGGTAATTTGAGGAATTTGAAAAGCATGGCAAAAATGTGAGCCAATTCAAAGATACACTACGGTTCATATATCAAAGGAAAAATCCTTTTTGATGGTTTTTCAGAGATACTGAAGAGCTTGAAAACACATAGATGGAGCCAGACTCTCCAGCCAGTTTCTAGATTATTACAAATGCATATTTTTTCTATTTCTTTTTGCTGAAGAAACACATATTAATACTTCATAATCTACTACTGTGCAGCTATATATTCATTAAACAAGTCAACCTTCTAGAACTACAGTGTTATAGCTATAAAACTGATCTTGAGAGAAGGAGTTCTTGTGCTATCGTAGAATTTAGAGAATGAGTATCAAGGTCAACCTTGGGCCAAAATTAATGTTTAGCTAAGAATTGGTAAGTCTATCCAGTTTTCAGAACTAGTAGCCCAACTTGCATGTAAAAGGGGTGATTTTATAAACAATTAATGCTTCTTGCAACACAGGCACACACAGAAGTTATTCATGCGTCATTAGGAAGTCATTTTCTGAGACTTTGGCTGGAAACTTAGCTTTCATGGATGAAACACTTTGGGTAGTATCTCCAGTATTCCCCTTGAGAAAATGAAGTAACGCAATCCATTAGGCACTTAAAGTTTGTAGCTATTCTTTCATGTGGCCCCAGTATTCTTTGTCTTGGCATATTGTGGTAGTTTGGCACAAAATTGCATCAGAAAATCCATTTTATCCTTGAAGATCATAGATTCCGCACACTTAATCCATTAATCTGAGCTGATGGGTTTTGCCCAGAGGTAAAATATTTTGTTCTTCCATAATGGTTTTCTTTTTTTTTTTTTTTAATTAATGTATTTATTTTGAGAGAGAGAAAGAGAGCATGTATATGGGGAGTGGCGGGGAGGGTAATAGGGGCAGAGAGAGAGGGAGAGAAAATCCCAAGCAGGCTCCATGCTTTCAGCAAAGAGCCTGATGTGGGGCTTGATCCCACAAACCACGAGACAATGACCTGAGCCAATATCAAGAGTCAGACACTCAACCAACTGAGCCACCCAGGCTACATAAATAAGACATAGTGGTTTTCTTATTAAATCTCTGAACCATACTAATTTTCCTAGTGACTACATTCAACCCCATATCTTAGATGTAAAAAGCAAAGTGAGAAAGGAGGTTAATTTTTAAAAATTATTTTATAAGGGTTTATATAGTACTTGGTATGTGTACTCAAGTTCTTGTCTGTTTCAGAAAATATTCAGTCATGTAGTCCACATAAGAAACTTCTGAGTCTAGTACTATGAGCCCCATTGTATAGGTGACAAAGTTGAAGCACAGAGAAGCCAAACAGCTGGCCAGCTGTCACACAGATAATCAGTGGTAGAGCAAGGATCCAACTCCTGCTGTCTAGTGCCAGGGTCTGGACTCCAACCACTGCACTAAGCTGCCTCCATGCCTCACACCAGACCACCCTCCTAGTTAATAGCAATGAGCTAAGAATAGAAATGAGAATATTTAACATTTCCAGACTCCCTTTCTGGTCATTCACCAACAATTTCCTCCGCATAGACTGCATTCTAATCTTCAAAGTGAAGTTTCAGACTGAACATTTTAGACTTTGGGAAGGTGGAGCCTTTGAGATCACAGAGGAGCAATCTTAGTAGATGGGATTATGCAGAATAACTTAGCATCAAGGATATTTAATATATTTAGTGAAAAAGATTGAAAGTGAAGTTGAGACATTATAACTGGGTGGTACTCTGCTTATTTGAAAACTTACTTTCAAGTTACAAATCCCACTTCGCACACCTTTAGTCTTCCAGCCTAGACTAATGAGGTCAGAATACCTGTTTTACAGTAACAAAGGGAACTAAGGAAAGCCATCAAGGCTACTACTCTCTGAACGATAAGAAGCCAAGCAACACTTTTACAGGTTTACACACAGACATGGGTACTATGGGAACAATAAAGATGTTCTGTTGTCGTTAATGGAAATATAACCGTATCCTGAAAGCTTTGAGATGTCAGCTTACTCACACCCTGACCAAGGGGCTCTTCCCTATTGGTTCAGAAGAGAGGGGTGTGGTTTCTCATTTTTGTTTCCTGGCAGGAGTTAGAGATGATGCATTGACAGAGAGGCAGCTGAAGGTGGGGATCCTGTCGATCCAGGACATCTGGGCATCATTAGCCATAGTGAGGGGGCCAGCCCACATGAGAGGTAGCAGGAAGGAAAAGAATCTCTAGCCAGATGGTGGAAGTCATGGCTGGAGGAAACACTGGCTTAATTTTTGGAAAGATTTTTCTTCAAACTCTGAAATGATTTTGGAAGCAACTCATTCTTTAAGGCCTCAGGATAAAGAATTTAGCTAGCATATTGCAAAAGGGGAAAAAATACTAACCCTACCCATGAAGAGGAGGTGGGTTTCATTTTATAGTTCTCACTATTCATGGGCACCTGCCTGGGTGGCTCAGTCGGTTAAGCATCTGACTTCAGCTCAGGTCGTGGTCTCACAGTTCGTGAGTTCGAGTCCCGTGTCAGGCTCTGTGCTGACAGCTCAGAGCCTGGAGCCTCCCTCAGATCTGTGTCTCCCTCTTTTTCTGCCTCTCTCCTGCTCGTTCTTTGTCTCTCTCTGTCCCTCAAAAATAAATTTAAAAGCATGAAAAAAGTTACAATTCTCACTATTCGGAAAGCTTTCAAAACTCCCCCCATCTCAAGGCTCTCAAAACTCAGTGAGCAGTGTCCTTGGTACCTCCCCAAGTTCAGTTGCTGTCTTGTCCTGTCATGCAGAAATGTTCACGTAGAACTCAATTTTGGTTGTGGTAGAACTGGAAGAAGCAGTTCAGTCATCAACAGATAAGTGTTGCAGGTTGCTGGGAATTTTTTTCCCTTCCTCTTGAGGCAAACATCACTTAGAATGATTTATCATTGCTCATTCAGAAGCTCTGACTACCCCAAAGAGAGGCTAACCACAAAAATTTCCTCTAAAAGTGATGCAGCCACAGTTTCCTAGGACTTATTTAGCAATAATACACTCTGGACAAGAGAAGAGCAATTATTAGGCTATCGCATCTATTAAAATGTCACTCTAATTAAAGCATGGGGAAGAGCTCAAGAGAGCTTAGAGTCCCTACTCTGTGATTTGGACAGATTTTTTTTATATATTACAGTTGGCATTATAGGCAGGAAAAAAAGTCTCTTTTTCACCTCTATGGTCTAAAATACCAACAAAAAGAACAGAAAAGGTGCTTAATAGATTTTTAATAGGTTGTCTTTCCACAGGCTTTCCATGTAAACAGTACATTAAGCCTTGCCACGGTCTTTGAAGGTGGCTTTATCAACAGAGAGCACTCAAATAATTGAATGCAGGAGTTAAAATCATGACTTTCAGAGTCAACTGATATGATGCTGAGACTCACCACCCCCACTGCCAAACTGAATCTTTTGCAAGTTTCTGTTCCCCTCTAAGCTGCAATGTCATTTGTAAATAAGGGCCGTGGTGCTATTTCACAGGGTTATTGTAAGCATTTCACCAGATAACATTTTAGAGCTCCTGGCATAGTGCCTGGCATATGAATAAGCATTCAATCAATGTTAGTAATTGTTTATTTTAAAGATAACCCCTTCGTGTAACATTTGAGTCTCTCAATATTCAAGATTAAACTGGATGAAGCTGGATTTTAAATTCTTCCAATCTGTTTCTATTTCACACACAAAAACCATTGCCACATCAGGGAAAACCAAATGGTAGATTGTTACCTTATTTATTAACAAAGTATAAGGCAAAAGTAGAAGTTCAGTGAAAAAAAGCAAACATATACAGAATGACCCCATATTTAAAAATGTATATAAACTTACTTGGAAAGCCATATATCCAAATATTATACTTGTTAACCCTAAATTTCCTTTATTTTTCTCTTGTATACTTCTCCCCAGATTTTCTGCAGTGAACCTGTATTCCTTTCTTATTAGAGAAAAACAGATATACTAATTTAAAAAAAATTTTAATGTTTTAGTTTTGAGAGAGAGAGACAGCGTGAGCAGGGGAGGGGCAAAGAGAGAGGAAGACACAGAATCTGAAGCAGGCCCCAAGCTCCGAGACGACAACAAAGAGCCCAACATGAGGCTGGAACTCACAAACTGTGAGATCATGACCTGAGCCGAAGTGGGATGCTCAACCGACTAAGCCACCCAGTTGCCCCACTAATGCTAATTTTAAAAGGAAAGAAGTGTAGAGTCACAGTAGAACCAATCTGTAGATGTGTGTG
Source organism: Hyaena hyaena (assembly GCF_003009895.1). Taxonomy (NCBI): domain Eukaryota; kingdom Metazoa; phylum Chordata; class Mammalia; order Carnivora; family Hyaenidae; genus Hyaena; species Hyaena hyaena. Next base: position 265,684 of record NW_024081131.1, on the reverse strand, counting down.
TGGAGAAGGATAGAGGCCATTGAAAGTGGGAGCAGGGAGCCCCAAGGATTGTTCTATCCATTTGGTGTAAAGTCCTGCAGATTTCAAGCCATCAGCGTTTCGTAATCTTCAGAGACGTCTTCCATCTGCCAGGTTCACCAGAGTCTCATTCTTTACTTCAGTTCTTCCAAGTATGTAAATAACTCCAGAAACTGATCTGGTGTCCTGGGGGCTCTCGGGACCTCCAAGATCAGAAGCACATCAAACCCTGGCTGTCCACACCTGCTGTTCTCAGTAATGGCCCCAAAATGGACACAGTGTGAGGGAACACAGTTGTCAAGCATCTGGAGCTCTGACTCTCTCCATTTTAATTTAGGGAAATACATAGTACATGATTTTTAGATTATTTAATTTTTTAAAATCTTCATATTCTTTATTTACATTTCAGTGGTGCAAGTTACTACTACTACACATTCGCAGAATATTTTTAAACATTCCTAACTTTAGGGCTTATTGATTAATTTTTTTAAAAAATCTCAGGAAAACAGATTTGGCCATAAATCTCATAAAGAGATTTTGTCTCTTTTTATAACTATAACTCTTTACTTCAGGAATATATATCAGAACTAATATGTTTCTAAATTGCATTTATCAAAATTGAGTGGACACTTTGCCCACAGAGCTTGGTGCTTACACATCTCGAATTGCAATAGAAGTGGTTTTCAATATAATTGTTTCTCTACGTAATTTTATAAGGAAACACATGTCCAAACTGAGGATAGCCCCACTTTAAGTTTTAACATGGTTTGGGTTTTACGGCATCCAAGATTTTCCTAACTACGCACCTCTTTTTTTTTCTTCCCTTTTCTTTTTTGGTCTTAAAACACGCTCTTTTGGCTGGTTCAATAAGTTGTTCCTGCCAACCAGTTGCTTTTATGGTAATTGACAGCGTAGCTGATTTTTGGAACCTTAGAATCGAAAAAGGCGTTTTAGCCCAGACTTTGGAGAGGCCGAGCCAAGCTACTTGCAGAGTGAGAAATACAGCTGAGCTGAATGTGGGGCAGTCAGACCCTAAGTCTGTGCATGTTAATTAATAGCAGTGAAACGTCTGCTCCGGCTCAGACTTCAGATTTCTCTCTTTTCAGCAGCATTACAGAATCCTTCCTTCTCCTGTCAGATTGTTCCTTGATGCCTGTTCTGGAGGAGAGCCCGTGAGACCACCTGTCTGCGGTGGCAGAAGCGGCATCAGCCCCCTGAGCCCTGGTGATGGGTCAGTAGACCCACTGCTCTTAACTACTGGCTGAGAAGACACAGAATACTTGAATCAGATAAGAGCCAGAATAAAGAAAAAACATCTTCACATTTAATACAGTTATTGAATATAATGAGTGGATTGTAAATTTTCTGAGTTCCCCTCAAATGATATCAGTTCTCTAAATCTGATACCTCCCCAAATTTCATCTCTACATGAAGAGTAGGAAAACAATCTCCCCAAAGTACCAGACCTTGATTGTTCTTTGCTTTCCTACAAAAGCACAAATGTTTCAGAGTGAAAAGACTCCTGTTTGCTATCATCTTCCTGTTGCTAGTTCTTCTGGGAACTAGAACACCCAGCTCTGAAGGAGGTGGCTCTTGGACGCATAATATCCTGGTGACACCAGGCAACTCCCCAGTAACAGCAACAGGAAAAGTGTGTCCTCCTAACACCAATTTATGTGTGAACCCAAAGCACCCTGGACACGGAGACTCCTCTCCCACCAAAAAAAAAAAAAAAAATAGTAGTGGTCACCTCTTTCTTGTTGGTTTGAAATGTTTGACATTGAGTTTTGTTACACACTGCTTTTGCATTGATACAAAAGCAAAATGTTCCTTCCATTCATTACTTTTTATGAAGACTTTTCTACTGTTGACGAGGAAGACCATACCTAATGACACTGAACGTACCCATCTGCCTGAGAAATAAAATACAGGATGCAGTCTCTTGAATACTGCCGAGCACATTGTTGAAATTTGTGAAACTAATTAAGAATACACAAACAGGCATTGGAGTCTGTGTTTTACACTTCAAAGGTATTTTCATAGGCACCAAACTGTAAAACACATACACCCCAAGAGTAAGCAGAGTTTTATAATTTCACAGTTGGCTGTAGTAAACTTGTTTCTCAGTGGAACAAATTCAGGGAGGCAGCCCCAGGGAGTGCCAGCAGCAGCCAGCCATTAACGGGGCTGCAGGACATGAAAGTTCACTCTCCATCTTAAATACAAGCTCTCTGTGGACCTTAGCAGTGAATTAGATGTTCTCATTTCACGTGCAGGCTTCTCCACTTATGTATGGCATTTCTGGGTTCTGTAATCCATTACATATTTGATAGCCACAGGCTTCCTTCTTGTCATCTATGCAGCCATCACTCTCGGGTTGACCATCAGGTAGGGAATCTGACTCTGGTCCCCTTTGAATCTGTGAGACTGCTTTGTTTGTAAGCCAGAGCATCAGTTACATGGTCTTTTCTAAATTATGTTTTGTTACTTCCCTAATGTTATTTAAGCTTCATGGAACTTATTCTGCTTTTGCCAAGTCTTTCCATTGAATAAATATCTCCATAACCTATTGCTTCACTTTGGCAACAGAATTGTTGCAATTTGTGGGCAAAATTGAGCAAAGGCCTAGATCTTTTTTTTTTTTACTCTGTAGAATATCCAATGTTGCTGGCTTCCCTCCTCCTAAACAAAGACCTTGACTTGTTCTCTGTTTTGGTAGTGCCTTGTCTCTGTCATTCCTGGGGGAAAGATTTACAGATAATAGTGTGAAACAACAGATGACTTAGCGGACATAACAGAGACATACTGTGTGCATAGAAATTAACTGATACTAAATAAGCAAAGATGAAAGTGTTAAGAATAGTGCCTAGCACATAGAAAGTAATCTGTAAACTAAGATTAGGAGTTCCATGAATTAAAAATTGTCATTCTTTCCCTCCAATTACACAGTAATTTTATAATTCCAAGAATATCAAAAGCAGCAGAAATATAGCTAACCATCCAGGCCAACCTAGTAGAGACCAGAAGATCCAGACGGTGACCATCCATCTGCTCACAGACCCAGCTATTTCCCCAAAGGATAAATGAATAACCAAAGAAAAAGACTAATATTTGTTGTTCTGTTTGGGGCCAGACACATAGCACCTCATTTATGCCTCATAACAACCTTGTCATTTATGTTTTTGTTTTGTTTACTTGCCTTCTTTTTTTTTTTTTTAAGCTCCCTGGGTCTCTAGGAAGGGTTGTGCAAAGAGCTCATGGTGACCCATTATTGTCTCCAGGTCCATACTTTGAGGCCTGACTCAGGATGCACTAACAGGCTTTCCCAATTCTTTTTCCTTCCTAGAGGACATAGGAGTTTAGCAGCCTCGTCTCCATGGACATTTAATCATTTTCTCTTGACCATATCTTCCTTGGAGAATTTTATCCTGGTCATACTGTATTATGATCATGTTGATACTCTTATTCTCAAGTCCCATGACTCTCTTAGAACCTAGAACTAGAAATTATGCTGTCTGATCCAACTGGCCTTGAGCATTGCAGAGTACAAAAAATACTCCCTTTTGAGTTGGGGGGAGGTAAAACAAAGGGAGAGGACTGAAGGCAGAAAAAGTTTTCCAAAAGCCATAGAAACAGAAGAAGGCCTTGAGCAAGCATTGTGTTTTTCATGTTTCCTGTGCAGGGCAAAATGCCTCTTTCTGTAGCTATTGGGTAATATTTATTGTTGTTGTTGATGGTGATGGTGGTGGTCATGACTTAACCTAGTTTTGGAGACTCATAGGCTGATGGGGAGTTTCAACCCCACTTCCCATGTTCCCACTTCCCATGCCATGCTAGCGGACCCTCTTTACCCTCTGACCATCTTTCCCTCCAGCATGTCTATTTTTATGTTCCCAACCATATTCTCTTAGCCTAAGAGCTACCTAGGGAAATTTAATCAAGAGCAAGAGCCCATTTCATCCTTCTTGATAATGATGTTTGCATTGGTAGACATGAGTGCCTGAGAGAACGAGGGAATCTACACCAATAGAGAGAGTACATGAGCAAAGCTCACACCCTAATGCTCGTTTCCTGCAGTTAGAGCGTTTCCTGTGCAGCTTGAAGACTGATGGCTGCTTATTCTAATATCCCGGAAGTCCTGTGCTGCTGTCAGTACTGAATCTGTCACTCTGGCTAGCTAGTCTGAGGGAACTATTCGCCAGTCCTTTTTCTGAGATGAAGGTTTGAGTCCCACGAAATCATAGAGATCTTCTGAAGATTTTCTAAGAATTCCCTTATTTTATAGTTGAGGAAACTGCATCCCAGATGCTGTGGGGGGCATCATAGTCTGTCCAACGGTCCACAGCAGGTGAGTGAGGGAGTGAGGCCAGAACCTGGCCCCAGGAAGAGCTAACATTCCTGTCCCTGGGCTGTTTTCTCCTCATGAAAAGGCCCAATTTCTCAGCATAAATTAACGTCAGCTTTTGTTTAGTTATGAAAGCTATTTATAATTCTTTATTACCTGCTCTCATCCTGCTTCTTTGCAAAGAGATCTTTTGTATCTTCATTTAAACTACTTTATCTTTGTAAACAATAATTAACTGATTTCAACCATATTTCCTGATGAAGTTCTAATGCCTGGTAAATTAATGATGCAACTCCTAAGATTAAAGAAGAAAGAAAGGGGCACCTGGGTGGCTCAGTCAGTTGAGCATCTGACTTTGGCTCAGGTCATGATCTCACGATTTGTGGGTTCAAGCCCCACGTCGGGTCCTGTGCTGACAGCTAGCTCAGAGCCTGGAGCCTATTTCAGATTCTGTATCTCCCTCTCTCTCTGACCCTCCCCTGCTCACACTGTCTGTCTGTCTGTCTGTCTGTCTGTCTGTCTGTCTGTCTCTCTCTCTCTCAAATAAATAAAACATTAAAAAAATTTTTTTTAAAAAGAAAGAAAGAAAAAAAGGAAAGTAATTGAATGTTTGCTTGCCTTTACAGACGCTCTGGAAAATGGATCCAATAAGGGCGACAGGTGAGAAATATGTTCTTATTTGCCATTTGTGCTTTTCACTGACGACATTTTCTGTGTACACTGCAGTGAGTTTGATTATTTTCTTTGTTTTTTGCTTAAATCCAGTGCAGCCAATAGAAAGGGACCAAGCAAGGATGACACATACTGGAAGGAGATTAATGCGGCAATGGCCTTAACCAATCTTGCACAGGGCAAAGACACACTGCAGGGGACTACGAGCTGCATCATCCAGAAGTCATCACATATAGCAGAAGTAAAGACGGTCAAAGTGCCGCTGGTTCAGCCATTTTAAGAGTTTGTCGCTTTTCAGACCTTTGGCTGTTCTTCATGTCAGTGTTTTCCCATCAATCCTCATCTTAAGAGCCGAAGCAGAAGTGAAAATGACTCCCTTTCAAACCTCTTCTTGTTTTTAATTACCCTAAATATATCATTTAGTTGCTTCTATAAGAGACATATAAATTATAAAAACCTCACTTTAATCAAAAGTAGTAACTTATTTTATGTTACTCAAACTATGCATAAAGTGTCTGCATTGCCATTACAGTAAGTGCCTTGCTTCCTGCCCCCAAAATGAGCAACAACGTGGGCACAGCAGAGCCGCTGAGCCTCAAACGACAACGCCACCATGCTTGTTAGTCCATGTGTGTCCTTCCAGATGGGCCTAACCATTCCAGGACAGTAACCAGAACTACTGAAAGCCCTCAAAATATTTTCAGTAATTCACATGTTAAAACTTGGAAATCTACGCAGCCCAATTGAAATGTTCCTTTAAAAAAAAAAAAAACTGCTGCAGTATTTAAAATTGTTCAGCATGCTTTTCAGAGTGACAGTGAGAATTTCATGCATGTATCTTGCCTGCATATCCGACACACTACAAAGTTCCAAAATGAAAGGAGCGTCAATCACATATGTGTACTTAAGAAGAATCCCAGTGAATCCATTTGATCTGGAAAACTTTTTCCGAGCACTGCTGGAAAACGCCACAATGCCCGTTAGAAGTAATTTGGATTTTCTCTTTTTAAAGTTCTGCAGAAGTGTTTTAAAATTTTACTATATAAATTACTCAGAATATTCCCGTGCAGAACTAAACCTGTAGTTTAGTTTTAACACATAATCCTGTTTGCATTAGAGGTCAGTACTTTTTGTGATGGAAACTTTTTCATATGGAATGGCTGAAAACCTTTTATTTGTTTCATTTCAAATTATAATTGCTGATGGACAATTTATATTGCAACGAGAACAAGACAACGAAAGAAATGTATCTCTATGTGACTATACATGTACACGCATAAAACTGATTCTTAAATTTAAAACATATGGAAAACAAAACATTGACGGTCTTTGAATTTTGCCAAGTAGGACATTTTAAGGAAAAATTAAATGGAATCATGCATTAAAAGAAAGAACATTTTGTTTCTAAATTAGACTATCATTGAGTGAGAATAATCAATATCAAGAAAGAAGAATCTAGTTTTCAATCAAACAATAATATTCAAATCAGCTTGGGGAGACTTGAAACTTGAATAAACAGCGGAGATGCCAAATATAACAGAGTATATGTGCTACAGAGACGTAAAAAGGATTTGACTCTTTTATGGTAGGATGTTTTCTCTGGGTATGTAATCTATTTTGTAATTTTTTTTAACTGGAAAGCTTTTTTGTGAGTGTGAATGAGAGCCAATAGTGCAGCCATGTGGTAATATTTTTCTTTATTTTGCAAAACGCTCTTAAAACCAAAGGCTGCTCTAGTTGATATATGGACAATATCAATCTTGATACAAATTGTAGGACACTTTTTCATGTAACATAGCATTTGGGGATTGGGTTTATTTAGTGTAATGAAGATAATTTGATATAAAAATATTTTGTATATATATATTTTTACTTTGTTTTCTAAATTGCTGTTTGCAGTAACAGTAAGTGCAAAGCAAGATATGTTAAGTTATGACTGTATGATCAGATGAAGTATGCGTTCTTTTGGTTTACATCCTTAAGTAATTACAGACCCATGATAAAAACTTTGGAATCTTTATAAATTAATTTTGTCAAAAATGTGATCCTGTCAGAGAAAATTAAGGACAAGTACTTCACTCTTTTTCATACTATTATAAGTTATTCTGGTATTAAATATTTTAATAAAACTGATTTTGTTTTCACATATTTCAGTTAGATGAATGGATGCTGGTTGTTTTTTATTTGAATTAGTCATAATTCATTTTTGCCATCTTTTTAAAAAGAATCAGCAGATTTGTTCTATGATATAAAATATAGATGACAAGCCAATATAAGAGAGCTTTCACATGATTTTTTTTAAATACCAAAGCTTGGAATCTGGCCTACAAACACATCAAGAAGATTTTATAATTAGGACATCCTTGGCAATATCTCCAATTGTGATTACTTTTAATTTATTTTTTCTTTTGCTGCTTTAACATTTTCTGGAAATTAAAGTCCCCCTCCCCCAATCCTTTAAAAGAATCTTGAACAATGCTGAGCCAGCAGCTAAGAATCTAACTCATAATTTATGTTGTAGAGAAATAGAATTACCTCTATTCTTTGTTTTGCCATATGTAATCATTTTAATAAAATTAATAACTGCCAGGAGTTCTTGACAGATTGAAAATAAAAGTTAATTTCTAGACCTCAATGATCATATGAATTTTGTTTTCCTTTGAGAGTTGGCCAGGTGGAGAAAGAAGTAGAACAGAAGAGTCCATTATATGCTGTAACTCTCTTTGGGTTGGTAAGGGATATAATATGGGAGTACTGCATTTGTATTAGGTTTGACTTTCATCACTTTAGACCACCAACCCACCTTTTAAGAGCCGAGGAAAAGAGAGTATGATGCTAACTGTTAAAATACATAACTTTAAAATGAACATTTTCCCTAAATACCTTCTTTCAGTAGCTACTACAATAAGCATTGTTACCGTGTGCTATGTTTGTACTGGAGAGGATTTTGACTTTGAAGCTAGACAGATCTATGTTTGAATCTCAGCTCTGCCACTCACTACTATAAGATCCAGACTCAGTCACTCTGGGCTTGGGTTTCTTCATCTGCAAAGTGAGAAGAAGGAGTCATAACTGTAGATTTGCTACAAGGATTAGAGATCATATAGGATATATTAAGTGCCTACCACAGTGCCTGGTATTAAAAGGTGCTTAATAAGTGGAAAGTATTATCACATAATTATAATTCTTCTATATAGGGTTTATGTACAAGTAGAAATACACATGGAATATGAGATAAAGATAGTTTAATGAAGAGCCTTGGGTAAGGAAACATGTCTGACACAAAAGACTGCTATGAGGAAGTAATAGATGGGATGCCTGGGTGGCTCAGTCAAGCATCCCTCTCTTGGCTTCTGCTCAAGTCATGATTTCATGGTTCATGAGATCAAGCCCCGCATGAGCCTCTGAGCTGAGAGCATGGAGTCTGCTTGGGGCTCTCTCTCTCTCCCTCTCCCTCAGTCCCTCCTCCAACATGTACACACACTCTTTCTCTCAAAATAAATAAATAAACATTTGAAATAGTAATTGTTGGGATCAGAGTTGGAGAGACCTTCAAGAAAGATCATTTTATTATCATTACTTTGAACTTCCTGGTAAAAAGCACAATGTAGAACAAAGGTAGGAAAGAACAGTCATACCAATAAAAAGCAGCATTGTGATAGCTTCCTTCATCCATATCAACTAGAATTGCTTTTCCCTGTATTCATCCTACTTGATCCTGTTCAAGATGACTAAGAAGTCAAGCTGCTGTCTGTGTTCTCTGCTTGCTCCAAGTAGCAATGTTTAACAAACAGTGGCAACAGCCATGGTCTGCTTTTAAACTCATCCAGCTCAACAGCATAACATCATGCAAATAAACACAGAGAATAAGCAAGCCTCCCAGACTCTTCTGTCTGGGGCAGCTTAGGTCGGCCATGCCTTGGAAAGCAGTGTAGGATGGTGGTAAGAACTTGGACTGGCATAACCTGGCTTTGCCTCTTCACTGCTTAGTGACTTTGGAGAATAAGCATAAGCCTTGTATACCCAGTGTTTGCATCTATGAAATTTACCTACTCCAAAAATCTGTTGTGAGGATTAAGTAAGACAGTGAGGATAAAAGTACTTTGCGAACTGCATGTACTATACAAATGTTAATGACTATTAATGTGTTCCAGATGATTCTGAAAGGCCTAATATCGCATAATTTTTGGCAATATAAACTGTGGCCTCCATTAGGCATGTAGGACCCTCAGATTCTGTCAAATTCATATTGTGGTCTGCCATCTTTGGGCCTCCTTGAACAGAGTCTTGTGGTCCTATACTTCATTGTAACAATTTTGGTCAGAATAAGGTGAATGATTGCCACATTGCAGGGACAGAATCCTGACTACTCAGACACACATCTTAGAGATGGACTAAAAATTTAGTTTGAGAAGTGTATGCCTTGCCCATAATAAACTCTTTTTTTTTTTTAAGGTAAGAAAAACCAATTTCTGAGTTTGGACAAACAAGCTGATATGCTTTTTACATCTTTACACAGATGACTCCATGGGAATTCATGTAAAGATTGTCTCAGTAAGTCTCCTGAAACAAATTGCAGCCCAAAACCAGTTTCTGGAAATTTGATCTTCAGTGAGTCTCATTCTGACTTATATTCACAACTTTTAAACAAAATTTAAAATCTGAATTTATGATTTGAAAAAGTATAAACATAACTTATGCTAGTTGTAGAAACATTGCAGCAGTGTAGAAAGACATAAGATAAAAAAACCCATACCCTATCTCTCCGTAGCCCTAATCCCACACCCTGAAGAGAACCATGGTTAACAATGTCTTGTGTGTATTTTCAGAAACTCAGTGCATATACAAACTTGTACTTTTTCATCTTGCACTTAACTATATTCAGACTGTTCTGCAATATTTTTCCATTCCATAGTGTGTGTGTGTGTGTGTGTGTGTGTGTGTGAATATATAGTTCATTGTTTTAAATGAATGTGTATAATTTTATTTTGTATCTAATATAATTTGCTTAGCAAATACCTCTTTGGTGGACTTTTGGGTTATTTCCAATTTTTAGTTATAAACTAGTGCTATTCAAAGTGCTGTTTCACATTGATATCAGGAGCTTCCTCCAAATATAAACCAACATACTGAAAGAAAAACTTATATGGAAAAAATTGTCACCTGAACTCACAGCACTCTTAGTTGATTTATATTCTGACCCCTTATCTCCTCACAAACTAATAACCAGCAACTGGTGAATTGTCATCATCATACAGACCCTACTTCATCATCAGTGTTATAAATACTGATGCAGCGAACATTCTTGTGCATATGTGTCTTCAATCACTTAACCATCTATGGGAAAAATACCTAGAAGTGGAATTAATGGGTCAAATGATAGGTAAATTAAATTTTTTGATGGATGCTGCCAAATCACCATATAAAAGTTCAGTTTACACTTTTGACAGTAGGATGTGTCTGTTTTTCCTCAACTTGTTCAAAACCTTGATTTTTATTAAACTTTTAAATATTTGACAATGTGGTAGGCAAAAGTGATATTTTATCATTCCTTTAACTGGTACTTCTTCAAGATGAATGGCACATATAAGCTTGTTGACCATTGGTATTTGTTTTCAATGAACTGCTTGTTCATCTCTTCCTTTTTTGTTTGTTTGCTTCCTTCTTTTTTTCATCCATTTGTTAGTGATTTGTACATTATTTGCATATTTAAAAATTCAGTACCTTGTTTACAATATATGGTATAAATATTTTCCAAGATTGCTTTTTATAAATATATTTAGTTCACTTATAATATTTTTAAATTCAGAAGCTTAAATATCATTTGTGCATATACATAGGATGTGTAGGAGGGTACTGCATATATTTGGTTACCAGAGAAATAGTATAGTATTCAGAACACACTCTGGAGCTAGACTTCTGAGATTCAAATCTTATTTCTTCTGCTTACTAGTTCTATAATCTTGGACAAGACACTTAACCTATCTACCCTCAGTTTCCTTATCTATAAAGTATGTATCATAAAAATAATTATTTATTAGAGTTGTGAGGATTAAATTAGCTATTATATATAAAGCACTTGCAATCATAGTACCTTATACTTAGTACCAAGATCATAAAAAAATTCATCCATTTTTTTCCTGCTGTTAGTACTATGGTTTATTTTTGTATGTTAAAACTTTATGTCCATTGGCAATTTATTTTGGTCTAAAAAATGAGCTAGGCATCCCTCTTAAAATGAAATCTTTATTTATAAGCCTAACAAAATATGTACAAGAACCATATGAAGAAAATGACAAAACTCTGATTAATGAAATTAAAGAACTAGATAAATGGAGAGATAGCCCATGTTCATGGATAGAAAGACTCAATACTGCTGAGATGTCAGTTCTTCCCAACTTGATCTATAGATTCAATGCAATCCCACTCAACAACAAACTGATTCTAAAGTTTATATGGAAAGACAAAAGACCCAAAATAGCCAGTATAAACATTGAAGAAGAACAGCAAAGTTGGAGGACTGACATTACCAGATCTGCTATAAAGCTAGTCATAATTAGCTTACATAAATTAAATTACTTACGTAATTAGATAGCTTAAACAGTAATCAAGGCAGCATGGTATTGGTGAAAAAATATACAAATTAAATGATGAAAGAGAATACAGAGCCCAGAAATGGGCTCACACAATTGTAGTCAACTGATATTTGACAAATTAGCAAAGGCAGAAGATAAAATGGTAAAGTTCAGAAAGAATTTTTGAAAGAAAAGATAAAATTCTAAAAATTGTGCTGGAACAATTGGATATCTACATGCAAAAAATTATGAACCTAGACACAGATTTTACATCTTTCACAAAAAATAATTCAAAATGTAGGCCTAAATATAAAATGCAAAACTATAAAAGTCCTAGAAGATAACATAGGAGAAAATCTAGATGACCTTGGGGCTGACAATGACATTTTAGATACAACACCAAAGGCACAATACATGAAACAACAGGTAAACTGTACTCCACTAAAATGAAAACTTCTGAAAGACAATGCCAAGAGAATGAGAAGACAAGCTACAGACCAAAAGAAAATATTTGCAAAAGACACATCTCAAAAATATGACAGTTATCCAAAGTATACAATGAACTCTGAAAATTTAACAATAAGAAAACCCATTAGTTTTTAAATGGGCCAAAGACCTTCATCAACAACTCATCAAAGAAACCCACATGGCAAGTAAACATGGGAAAAGATGCTCCACGTCATATGTCACCAGGAAGTTCAAATTAAAACAGCAATAGATACAGCTATACACCTATTAGAATGGCCAAAGTCCAGAAGGCTAACCTCACCAAATGCTGGCAAAAATATGGAGCAACAAGAAGTCTCATTCATTGTTAGTGGAAATGCAAACTGATATAGCCACTTTGAAAAGCAGTTGGACAGTTTCTTATAAAACTAAGCATACTGTATGAACCAGTAATCACATTGCTTGCCAGTTACCTAAAAGAGATGGAAACTTATGTCCACACAAAAACTTAAATACAAAGATGAAGCTTTATTCATTATTGCCTAAACTTGGAAACAACTAAAATGTTCTTTGGTAGATAAATAACCTATGGTATAACCAGACAGTGGAATGATTCAGTGCTGAAAAACAATAAGCTATCAAGCCATGAAAAGACACAGAGAAAATTTAAATGCAGATTACTAAATGAAAGTAGCCAAACTTTCACTTAGTAATATGTGAAATTAGCTACATACTGGATGATTCCAGCAATATGATATTCTAGAATAGACAAAACTATGGAGATGGCAAAAAGATCAGTGGTTTTCAGGAACTGGGATTGAGGAAGGGTGAATAGGCAGTGCACAGAAAAGTTTTAGAACAGTTAATATACTCTGTGTGATACCATAATGATGGACATATGTCATTACCCATTTATACAACCCATAGAAAGTACAACATCTAGAGTGAACTGTAATATAAACTATGGACTTTGGGTGTAATGATGTGTCAATGTAGGTTCATCAATTGTAACAAATGTACTACTCTGGTGGAGGATGTTGAACATAAAAGAGGATATGCATGTGTAGGGACATAGGGCATATGGGAAATCTCTGTACCCTTCCCCTCAATTTTCCTGTGAACTTAAAACTGCTTTAAAAAGATAAAGTCTAGGAGCGCCTGGGTGTCTTAGTTATTTGGGTGTCCGACTTCAGCTTAGGTCATGATGTCACAGCTTGTGAGTTCCAAGCCCCGTGTCAGGCTCTGTGCTGACAGCTCAGAGCCCGGAACCTGCTTTGGATTCTGTGTCTTCCTCTCTCTCTGCTCCTCCCTAGCTCAGGCTCTGTCTCTCTCTTTCTCAAAAATAAATAAACATTAAAAATCTTTTTAAAAGATAAAGTCTAAATAAAAAGGTTTTAAATTTAAAACAGTGAACTAGTTATCTGGCTCTTCACCAAACACCCCCACCCCCATCCCACAAAGGAAAACCTAGCTAGTGTCTCAAAACTATTTACTAGATAATCCACTAATCTAAATAGTTGCTTTTGAACTCTTTTTTCAGTTTCTTATTATAGTAGTGAGTATAGAGTTCATTTTTATTATTCCTTCTCATAATTTTACTGGTTTTTTTCTCATCTTAACTTTTTTATTTTAAGTTTATTTATTTATTATTTAGAGAGAGACAGAAAGAGAGAGAGAGAGAGAGAGAGCATGAGCAGGGGAGAGGCAAAGAGAGAGGGAAAGAAAGCATCCCAAGCAGGCTCCATGCTGTTAGCACAGAGCCTGACATGGGGCTCAGTGTCACAAACTGTGAGATCATGACCTGAGCCGAATAAATAGTTCGACACTTAACCCATTGAGCCACCCAGGTGCCTCTCCTCATCTTAACTTTTAAAGACATACATGATAAATCATGTTATCAAATCCCCACTCCTCCCAGAATTATGTGGGTATTTATGGATTGCATGAATATATAGGTTAATTGACAGTTTGCAATATTGTCTAGTTTTCTTCTTTCATTTGATCCTCAACAGTTTTATTTTCCTTTATGTATCTTAATTTTTATTCATTGATATTTATTTTTGTATTACATTGTGAATGTGATTTTTCCATTTTTAATAATCTTAATTATCATTTGTTTATAGGCAAACTATTGATATTTAAATATTGAGGTTTTTTTTTTTATTAGCTAGCCACCTCCTAAACTAATTTTTCAGATATATCATTTGGATTTCCAGGTAGACAATCATATTATTCCCAAATAATGAAATTTATTGACCCCATTCTGATATTTATACTCTACTTCTCTCACCTGCAGAATTGACTAACATTACCAGAACAATTTTTTAATGATAGAAGTGATAGTGAGCTTCCTTGCATTTTTCCTATAATGGACTCACCTATAGTGCTTAAATATCATATGTAATAAGAGATATTGGTTTGAGAGATTAGTCTTTTTTATATTTTAAGAATATTCTTTCATTCTTAATTTACTAAAAGATTTTATTATATGAACATTGATTTTTTTTCTAAACATTTTAATTGTAGAAAACTTCATAAATCATAGGTGTACAATTCAACAAACTTCTACAAAGGGAATAAAATTGTATCACCAAACACAGATAAAGATAAAGATCATTAGAAATATTCCGGAAGCCTCCCTAAAGGTAAATATTTGTCTGACTTCTGCCTATTTTTGAAATTTAAATAAATAGAGTCATAGAATTATACCCTTTTCTCTGTCTTTTCTTGCTCAGTATTAGATTCGTGAGATTCATCCCTCTTGCATACAGCAGCAAATCATTTGTCTTTTTAAAATAATTTATTTAGGGGTGGCTGGGTGGTTCTGTCTGTTAAGTGTCCGACTTTGGCTCAGGTCATGATTTGGGGTTGGTGAATGTGAGCCCTGCATCAGGCTCTGTGCTAACACCTAGAGCCTGGAGTCTGCTTCAAATTCTGTATCTCCTCTCTCTCTGCCTCTCCCTTGCTCACAATGTCTGTCTCTCTCTCTCTTAGAAATAAATAATTTTTAAAATTTAATTAAATAAATAAATAAACTTTATTTTGAGAGAGAGAGAGAGTGAGCAGGGAAGGGGCAGAGAGAGAGAGAGAGAAAATCCTAAGCAAGCTCCACTTTGTCAGCACATAGCCTGAGGCAGTGCAGGAACTCACGAACCCGGGGCTGAAATCAAGACATTTAACCAACTGAGCCACCCAGGAGCCCCAGTTCATTCTTTTTTATTGCTATATATCATTACATCATTATACGAATATACCATAAATTATTAATATATATCCTACCTTTTTTTTGAAATGTTCATTTATTTATTTTGAGATAGACTGTATGAGCAGGGGGATGAGCAGAAAGAGGGAGACAAAGATTCCCAAGTAGGCTTCATGCTGTCAGTGCAAAGCCCAATGTGGGGCTTGACCCCACCAACCGTGAAATCATGACTTGCACAAAATCAGACACTTAGCCAACTGAACTATCCAGGCATTCCTAATAATACATCCTACTCTTGATGGACATTTGGAGTGTTTTCCAGTTAGGAGGCTATGACAAATAATGCTACTATAAACACGTTCTTGTGCATTTCTTTTGGTAAGTTTATGTATGTATTTCTGCTACATAGAAGTGAATTTACTGAGTTCTATTTTAGTTTCAATGGATATTATCAAACCATTTTCTGTAATAGGGTTCCAGTTTACATCTCCACATGCAGGATCTGAGAGACCTATTTGCTCCACAAACTTGCCAGTTTTTAATGTTTTGGTCATTATGATAGATCTGCGGAGGCATCTCATTATAGTTTTAATTTGTGTTTATAATGTTAAAACAAAATAACTTTATAGATTCATATTATTTAATATTAATACTGTTTAATATTAAAATTAATTAATATTTAATGGGTGGTTTTGATATGTATTGACTCTTTAGGTACTATGGAGTGCCTTTTGAACTTTTTTCCCCATTGGTGTATTGGGGTGTCTATTCTTTTCTCGCTGATTTTAAAGTGTTTCTTAATATTTTCTGGATATGTAGATGGGCACGTTTGTGTTCATGTGTATGTGTGTGTGTGTATGTAGGAGGTATCTTCCAGAAAAGATCTTGTAAATTGCTATGCTTGAATTTCCTTAAATGCATTTGTTTTACTGTCTATTTTTTTATTACCCAGTTGTAATCGTTCTCCTCCATCCATCATTTCAGTAGAAACTGCCTGTTCCCCATTTATTGTGTTTATTATTCTTTATCTGGCTGCTCAATCACCATTTTCATTGCCTGCTCAAGACTTTCTTCAATGTGAACCCGAGTTCATCTTAGGCAGTGGAAAACTTATGAGTTAGGGGGGTGGGACAGACACTTTCAGCCCTTGTGATCAGGAGATAGACCAGCTGGCAAGCTGTAATCCCCTATTAAGACACCTGGAGTCATCCCTTCTGCTCTCCAGACTGCAGAACTGCAAAAAGTAGGAAGACCTTGGCTAATTGCTTAGCAATCCCAGAGTGCTTTGAGGGTCAGGACCTCACTCCGGCTAAGCAGCCTTCTTCTCAGAGATCTCTCTATTTTCACAAAGTAGACTTTCTTTAAGAACCTGGAGCTCCATGCTCCCCTTGGGGTGCTTCTCTAGATTCTAGTGTAGACAAAAGGAAACAACTAAATGACCTCCCTCTCCCACTTCCTTCTCTCCTTCCCTTCCTACGCTTCCTTTGTTTTTTTCTCTTCCTCTCCTCCTCACAATCTCCTTCACTTTCCCTCTCTCTCTTTCCTCTTAATACCATGGGTTCTGCCTGACAACATAAGAGCAGCTTCTTCGGGCTTTAAGTAGGAACTAGCAGCGACGGACACGGCAGCTGAGATGCACACATGGGCCGCCATCTTCCCCATCTCTATTTCTAGAGCTACACACTTTAAACACTAACTGCTGAATCCTCAGTATGAAAGATGAAGTCAGTAAAACTCATACTTCTTTTCATTCTCATATGCCATTTGAACAATTTTCTTGTTAATTTTACATTGTCAGTATTTGTGCTACTTAAATTATTCTCTGGAATCATAGGTCCCACTCTTACAGAAATGGGTTTCATGCTTACTATGAGTCCTTTCATGTGCTACTTCCCTTTCCTGAGTTCTCTATCTGATTTATCTTTTGATTGGATGGATTTTGTTTTTATAGGCTTTTTGTTTTTCAAGATGGGCTCATGAATTAGTATTCCCTCAGGTTGAAGCTGTCCTTTGTTCCCTTATACATTCATAAATAATCTAGAAAAGTATGAGTCTCAGTCTTACTTTCATACCTGGAATTCTTGTCATTGCTCCACTACTCATTGACTAATTAGATAGTGTTGTGGGAAACTCTGATGCCAGCCTTACGTTATTTATATTCCCACCAATATAGTACTTGTTTTTGTTTTGTTTTTGCCTGAATGCCCATACAACTCTTTGTTTATACTGAAAAGTTCAGTAACTTAACCAGAATATGTATGAAGCATTCTGCAGCATCCTGTGTCTTCTGGGCCTGCACATCACAATCTAATCTATTTCAGGACAAAAATTCTTATATCTAAATTATTTAAGTTCCTTTTTCTGTTCCCTTCTTCAAAATGGCCTATTTTCTGATTCATTTATTTAATTATATGTACCTATACTACACCAGACAGTCTGCTAGGTGTTGGGTATCAGTAATGT
The DNA here is from genome assembly GCF_003009895.1 of Hyaena hyaena. Lineage (NCBI taxonomy): Eukaryota > Metazoa > Chordata > Mammalia > Carnivora > Hyaenidae > Hyaena > Hyaena hyaena. The sequence goes on along the minus strand of NW_024081131.1, from coordinate 247,962 downwards.
GTACTAACAGAGCAGAGTAGAATTCTAGTTAAATCTATTTCAGTCTTTCTTATGTAAGTTTAGTGATACTGAGTTTTCCTTTTGCTGTTTTTACATCTCTGCTTTGTTTTGTTTTTTAAATTATTTTATATTTCTTTCTTGCCCTTAGGAGGCTCGCTGTTCATGTCCTTATTACTCTATCTATAATAGTTGTATCACTTATATCCTCTTTGAGATTGCTTTTCAAAATGCATTTCCTTTTTAGCTTCTGGGTAGACTACTTACAGTAATATTTGTCATAAATATTATTCTTCTTCTGGAAATTTTCTTTTCAAATATGTTCTGAACTTGCTTTTTGCTTGTTCTGTTTGATTTTGTCCTTTTTGAAAATAACATTCGGGTCACACCTTTTGTCCTTATACTTACTACTACTCATTGCTCAAAATGGTTGTGGGACCAGGGCACCTGGGTGGCTTAGTTAGTTAAGCCTCCAACTCTTGGTTTCAGCTCAGGTCATGATCTCGTGGTTTGTGAGTTCTAGCCCCATGTTGGGCTCTGTGCTGACAGTGTGGAGCCTGCTTGGGGTTCTCTCCGTCTCTCTCTCTCTCTCTCTCTCTCTGCTCCCCCTCTAAAAATAAATAAACTTTAAAAACAATGGTTGTGGGACACAGGAGGGTACAGCATCCTTGGCAACTTCAGTCCAGGTATGTGCTTTGAAACAACATTGTGCTTGTATTTCTTAGGCTGTCTGCTCTGTGTCTGTGTGAGCACCTAAGTCCTCTCTCCAAGAGGAACAGGTGTCCCAGACAGGACTTGAAAAAACTCATAGTGAAGTATGACAGGTCTCACCGATGACTTCTTTGTTCAACTGACTATCAGCATCTGGCAGCCAGGTCATATTTTCTGTCTTTTTTTCAGGCCTGTCTCACTTCTAATCCATTTCTGGATAGGAGAAAATTAGTCTGGCAGCCCCCCTTCCCTTCTAGCTCTATGTTCAGAAATGAAATGCACATCAGGATTTACTCTTTTTCCTGTGGTCTACTCATGACCCAAGTCCTTGTCTTTCTAAGTAAGGGATTGTTAGTTGGCTATTTTGGGATTTTGTTTCACTTCCTTTCAGAGTACTCTATACCCTGTCTGAGATGTAGGACTCATTTGGTCATAATGTCACTGCATACAACAGATATCCATCATACTCTGTGGTTGAGCCCAGGCCAAGTTTCATCAGCTATGGAAATTTGCCCTCTTTTGTTTTGCTTTTCTTCTTGTTACTTGGGGGAGGTTCTGGCAGAGGGAGTGGAGTCAGTATAACTTTGCCCTACCGTCTTCTGTCAGAAAGTCTCAGAGGAAATTACATTCGTGTTATTTTTCTTTATTGTGGTCTTAAAAATTCCTTTTCTGATATTTCTTTATTTTTAACTTTCCCTTTTTGTACCTTTACTAGATTTGCACAACTCTCTAATTCCCTCCCTCCCTCCCTATCTCTGCCTGACAATATCATATTACCTAGAAATGATTTCCACCTTTAAATAGCCTCAGTCTTGCCTTTCCTAGTGTGCCACAGGACCTCCTGAGGTCGATAATGAATGGAGCGGCTATGAAGAAGTGATAACCTCTATTTCCTGTTCACCTTCTCACAGGCGGCAAAGCTTAAATGTGAGCTATAAAATCTCTTCAACCAACAAGCCCAACCATTTATCACTATAGTCTGAACTACCTCTGCTTCTTGGATATCTTAACTCCCCAAAGGACTGTCAATTTAACCATAACTACCTAACAACTGCCAAGCCTCACTTTATGAGCTGCTGTTGAGAGTTTAGCTATTTAAGGCTGATTTTTAAAAAATTTTATTGGCACTTCATGGCATTTGCTTGATTTACAGTGCTGTAAATAACCACAAATTAGGAACATTTCTTTTCCTTTAAGGTGTAGGCAAAGATTAAAATGGATTCTGAATCATCTTTCCCCATATATTTACTCCTTGCTGGGTCATTCTTCCAACTTTGCCCAACTCAAAAGGGTCAGATGTGGTCAGTTCTTAATGGGGAGGAGACATCCATGGAAAGAAAGAGTGGATTTATTAAGGCAGCAACTGCTTCAGCTGCCTAAACTGCCAAAGGCAGCTTTGCCACCAGCCCTGATGTCTTTTTTTAAGACAAAGCCTTTGATGATATGCATGGCTTCATGCGCATGCCGTGTTTTTGCATAGTGGGAGGAATCCAGTGGTTAAAAAAGAGACATCGAATATTATTCAGCCATAAGACAGAATTAAATGTGGACTCAGGTAAAACACAGATGAATCTTGAAGACATTATGCTAAGTAACAGAAGCCAAACACTAGAGGATAGATAGTTTATGATTCCACCCACCTGAGGTATCTAGAATAGATGAATTCATAGAGACAGAAAGTAGAATAAAGGTCACCAGGAGCCGGGAAGGGGCAATGCACGGTTACAGCTTAATGAGTACAGAGTTTCTTTTTGGAAGTAAGGAAATGCTGGAAATAGAGAGTGATGATGGTTGTACAACATTGTGAATGTAATTAATGCCACTTAATTGTACACTTAAGAATGGTATTTCCATGTTTTTTGGTAAAAAAAAATACATATTTTAAAAAAATATATCAGCAGATACCTGGGTAACTCCATCAGTTAAACATCAGACTTCAGCTCAGGTCATGATCTCACAGTTTGCGAGCCTGAGCCCTGCTTCAGGTGAATCCCACTTCTCTCTCTCTCCTTCTCTCTATCCTCTCACACACTTGCACCCACTCTCTCTCTCTCAACAACAACAACAAAAAGTTAAAAAAGTAAAAAGTAAAAAAAAGATATCAGAAAATAACTTCAAGACTTTTACTTTCTCCCCATTTACCTTTTTTTTTTTTTTTTTAAGATTTTATTGATTTATTTTTGAGAGAGAGACACAGAGAGAGAGTAGAGGAGGGGCACAGAGAGGATCCCAAGCAGACTCCACACTGTCAGTGCAGAGCTGGATATGAGGCTCGATCTCAGTTTGGGAGGCCATGACCTTAGCCGAAACCAAGAGTTGGATGCTTAACCAACTGAGCCCCACAGGGGCCCCTCACATTTCCCTTTTCTGAGAAAACTTGAGAAATGCACATCGTTACCATCTTGCCCCTGGATCCTTTCTCCTCACTCAGAACGAGAGGCCTTTTGACTATGTCCAGGGTGATCTCTCTCTACCCAGCTCCACCATTTCTCCATTCCTGGGCCTTCCTCCTGGAGGTGCCACCTTGACCTCTCTCTCCTACCTCCCCCTCCCCAAACAGTCTGACCCTGGGTCCCCCTGTCTCACTTCACAGGCAGGCTGTGACACCCCCTTGAGTAGTCCCCCTGCCTTGGACACTGTGGCACTTCCCACAGACGCCCGCTGAGATTTAACAAAAGCACATGCCCAGTTCCCTGCAGGCGGGGAGACCTGGCCAGGCACCATCACCAGGCTCCTGTCCCTCTGCAGCTGTGAAGAGCCACAGCCTCAGCAGGTGGCAGGCCAGGAAGCAGGCCAATCACAGAACAGGTGTTCCAAATGACCAAGTGGGCCAGTGACCCGTGTGACCTCTGCCAAGGCTCTAATTCCCCGCACACCAGGCGGCTGGTGTGCTGCTGTCTCACTGCCAGAGGCAGGCAGCAGGTATAGGCACCCGGCAAAGGCAGGGCTTGGCCAGAGCAGCAAAAACAGAGAAGGCCCTGTTTCAGGAAGGATCACTCCTCTCTCTAAAACACTACAGAGACAGGGGCAGATACTACTGAAAACACAAAAACCAGGTCAGGGGCAAAATCTGTTGGAGTAGAAGACAATCAGCGTCTTGTGTAGTTACTGGAAAGCCAGCCACTTACATACAAAATGGCACTGACAAGGACAGAAGTGAGCAGGGTCGGAGACCTGTGGCCTAGTCAAAACAATGCCAAACTTGGGGAGACATCCTCAGTAATTGAGGACATTGGTCATTAAGTGAATCAATGTTTAGTGAATTTGCTTTCATGTCATTGGAGTCTCTACCCAGTGACTCCCTGTTAGAGTCGATGCTGGTTCCCATAAAGGTTATTTTCAGATTTCTCAGGAAATTGTATTTGTCACATAGACACAAGCAAGAAAGAGAGAGAGCATGCCAATATACTTACCAAATATTTAAGCTATTTTACCCAGTCATGAAAGACAATGCCAGGTTCCAGGGAACATAAGAAGTAGAGCTTAACTTCATGTATCTGCCTGCATTTGTTAAGAATCATCAGAAGGACTTGCACATGAGCAGGTGACAGTGGCGAAAACCAGAGTGGCAGAGCTTCTAAGGCAGTGTGGGCTGGTGCAGCCACAAACGTGCAGGCGCGGAAAGAGGGTCTGCCTTATTAGCCAAAGAAAAACATCATTAGGAAGGAAATCTGCTACTGAAAACTCTCCCATCATATATCATGCCCCCCAAAGCCAAATACATTGGAAGATTTTTGTTTATCCACTGTATGGAATTTTCCATACTTTTACCATTGACCAATGGAGAAACAGCTTCAGCTTTGAGCTGGCTCATTAAGACCTTGCAGAAAGGAGCCAGTGGATTTAGTATCTCATCCCAGAGGAAAGGCTCCTGATCATGTTAAACCAGAATGGAGCTGACTGCTTCCTGCGCTGCACTCTTAGCTCAAAGTATAGCTGCACTAAAATATCTAGAATTATATTTCACTCTCTCCTCCTCCATTGTCTTCAGAAATAGCCTATGCAAGCACACGATTTCTCTAACTGAGCCCCACACTTTTGTCTTCTGATTCCTTTTTAATTAATTATTTTCCTTTTTGTTCTCTCTCCTTTTTCTTCTTTATATAGCTACTTAGTAATTCATCTGAGTTGAAGTCAGCATTCTGATACAAAACACAAACTTAAACACACAAACACACACACACACACACACCAACAGCCCGATGTGCAAATTTCTTTCTGCAAACAACTCTTTGCCGTATTTGGGTAGCTTGTAGAATGAAAGTGACATGGTCGTGTTGTGTTTTAATACGGTTCTACTGTGGAACCTACAAGAGCTGGATTGCACACTCGTTGGTAGGTGGAGTCTCACTGGACAGATGGAGTGATTCTTGAGCCAGAGTTTTTGGGAAAGAAGCTGAGCTTCAGAAAGGAAATTGGAACCAAGAGCATGGACCTAGGTAGGTGTGAAATAGGGTTCAGCTTTTCTTGGTCAGAACATCACAGGGTCTAACATCTGCGGGGGAGGGGGAAACCACTCCTGAATGATGGTTGTTAAATATGGCCTTTTCGAACTGACACCCAGAAAAGAAAGTCTCAAAACAAGGCTGGATTTGATACTCAGGTGGCTATGACTTGGGTCATGCACTACCTCACAAGTTAAACTCCTTCCATTTTCAGTATTTTGTACATTTTTATTTCCCTTTGGTTACCCCTATCCATGATTAAAGAATTTTTCTCAGGGAGTCGATTTTTGCCTCTTTGCCATTTTTTAGGCCTGAGTGTCTTAAGGAGTCAATGAGTCCCAGAAGCCAGCATGACTCTACAGCGGAGCATCTACGGCAGGGAGAGGCTTAGGACCTCTCTCAAGAAAGAGCGACCCACCCAAAAACTAACTGAAGAGTATTTAGGCCTTAATTCATTATGGAAGTTGGTACTTCTTTTGCCTTTTCATGCCCAACTCACTTAATGATCTCCTTCTTCCTTCCCAAAACATTTGCAGCCAGTTACTAATTTTTGCTCAATAGTATTAATTCAGTTAAAAGAAATCAGGTCCAGCACATCTGGCTGGCTCAGTCAGAAGATCATGGGACTCTTGATCTTGGTGTCATGGGTTCAAGTCCTACACTGGATGTAGAAGTTACTAAAATAAGTAAATAAAGTGAGAGAAAGAAGGAAGGAAGGAAGGAAGGAAGGAAGGAAGGAAGGAAGGAAGGACAGAAGGAAGGAAGGAAGGAAGAAATGGGGCACCTGGGTGGCTCAGTCGGTTGGGTGACCGACATCGGCTCAGGTCATGATCTCGTGGTCTGTTGGTTCAAGCCCCGCATCGGGCTCCGTGCAGACAGCTCAGAGCCTGGAGCCTGTTTCAGATTCTGTGTCTTCCTCTCTCTCTGCCCCTCCCCAGCTCGTGCTCTGTTCCCAAAATAAATAAACATTAAAAAATAAAGTGAAAGAAAGAAAGAGGAAAGAAAGAAAGAAAGAAAGAAAGAAAGAAAGAAAGAAAGAAAGAAAGAAAGAAAGAAAGAAAGAAAGAAAGAAAGAAAGAAAAAGAAAGAAAGAGAAAGAAAGAAAGAAAGAGAAAGAAAGAAAGAAAGAAAGAAAGAAAGAAAGAAAGAAAGAAAGAAAGAAAGAAAGAAAGAAAGAAAGAAAGAAAGAACAAAAGAAATCAGGACCTATTCTAGCCAGGAACCACCCTCACCATCCTCAATACACAGAATCTGCAGTTAGGGTATACTGCCACCAGGTGGTTCAGTAATTTAACTTTTTGTTCAAACCCATAGTTTTAAAACCTTGGTCAAGGTCAGCTGTGTCAAAATGAACTGAGATCGTTTTTTTGAATTACAGAGTCTCATGCTCTGTCCCAGACCTACTCAAAAAAGTCTGAGGATAGGGTTCATGAATTTTTGTTTGTTTGTTAACAGTTCTCAGGTGAATCTGATTCACAACTGGTTTTTAGATTCCTGATACAAACTATGACACACATTTATATTTTGCTCAAAATCCAACTTTTAAAAAATTTAGCCAACAAACAACTATATGACCAACTAATCTTCAAAAAAGCAGTAAAGAATATCCAATGGAAAAAAGACAGTCTCTTCAACAAATGATGTTGGGAAAACTGGAGGGCAACATATACAAGAATGAAACTGGACCACTTTCTTTTCTTTTTTTTTTTTTTTTCAATGTTTATTTATTCTTGAGAGAAAACATGAGCAGGGAACAGGCAGAGAGGGGGACAGAGGATCCAAAGCAGGCTCCACAGGGACAGCAGTGAGCCCTATGTGGGGCTCAAACTCAAGAAAGATAAGATCATGATCTGAGCCAAAGTCAAACACTTAACCAACTGAGCCACCCAAATGCACCAAAACTGGACCACTTTCTTACACCAGACACAAAAATAAATTCAAAATGCATGAAAGACCTAAATGTGAGACCATCAAAATCCTAGAGGGGAACACAGCAACATCTTTGACCTCAGTTGGAGCAATGTCTTACTAGACAAATTGCTGAAGGCAAGGGAAACAAAAGCAAACATGAACTATTGGGACTTCATCAAGATAAAAAAAACTTCTTCAATGCCCAAAACAACACGTAATCCAGTGAAGAAATGGGCACAAGACATGAATAGACACTTCTCCAAAGAAGACATCCAGATGACCAACTGACACATGAAAAAAGGCTCAGCATCACTCAGCATCGGGGAAATGCAAATCAAAACAACAATGAGATACCACTTCACATCCATCAGAAAGGCTGACATTAACAACTCAGGCAACAACATATTTTGGGAAGGATGTAGAGAAAGAGGATCTCTGTTGCACTGCTGGTGGGAATGCAAATGTTGGTGCAGCCACTCTTGACAACAATATGGAGGTTCCTCAAAAAATTAAAAATAGAACTACCAGCAATTGCACTGCTAGGTATTTATCCAAGGGATACAGGTATGCTGTTCCGAAGGGGAACATGCATCCCAATGTTTATGGCAGCACTATCAACAATAGCCAAAGTATGGGAAAAGCCCAAATATCCATCAATGGATGAATGGATAAAGAAGATGTGGTATATATATACAACGGAATATTACTCGGCAATCATAAAGAAAGAAATTTTGCCATTTGCAACTATGTGGATGGAACAGAGGGTATTATGCTAAGCAAAATTAGTCACAAAAGACAAATATATGACTTCACTCATATGAGGACTTTAAGATACAAAACAGATGAACATAAGGGAAAGGGAGCACAAATAATATAAAAACAGGGAAGGAGACAAAAACATAAGAGACTCTTAAATATGAAGAACAAACAGAAGGTTACTGGAGGGGTAGCAGGAGGGGGGATGGGCTAAAAGGATGAGGGATATTAAGGAATCTACTCCTGAAATCATCGTTGGACTATAACTGAATGTTGGATGTAAATTTAAAAAATAAATTTTAAAAAAAGATAAAAAGCTTCTGCACAGCAAAGGAAACAATCAATGAAATTAAAAGGCAGCCTCCAGAATAGGAGAAAATATTTGCAAACAACATATCTGTTAAAAGGTTAGTATCCAAAATCTATAAGGAACTTATTAAACTCAACACCCAAAAACCAAATAACCCAGTTAAGAAGTGGGCAGAAGATAATGAATACACTTTTCCGAAGAAGACATACAGATAACTAACCAACACATGAGAGGATGAAAAAAATGCTCACCATCACTCATCATCAAGAGAAACAAATCAAAATAATGATGAGATACCACCTCACACCTATCAGGATGGCTAAAATTAACAATACTAGAAACAAAAGGGATTGGTGAGGATATGGAGAAAGGGGAACACTCTTGCACTGCTGGTGGGAATGCAAATTGGTATAGCTACTCTAGAAAACTATATGGAGGTTCCTCAAGAAACTAAAATCCTATGATCCAGCAATTGCACTATTAGGTATTTACCCAGAGGATACAGAAATACAGATTCGAAGGGGTACATGAACTCTGATGTTTATAGCAGCATTATCAACAACAGCTGAACTATGGAAACACCCCAAATGTCCACTGACTGATGAATGAAGAAGATGTGGTATATAAACATACATATATAATGGAATATTACTTAGCAATCAAGAAGAATGAAAGATTGCCATTTGCAATGACATGGATGGAGCTAGAATGTATTATGCTAAGCAAAATAAGTCAATCAGAGAACAAAAAATACCATATCATTTCACTCATACGTGGAATTTGAGAAACAAAATAGATGAACATACGGGAGGCAGGGAAGAGAAGAGAGGGAAAGAAACCACAAGAGACTCTTAATGATAGAGAACAAACTATGGGTTGACAGAGGGAGATGAGTGGGAGATGGGATAGATTGGTGATGCTTACTAAGAAAGGCACTTGCTGTGATGAGCCCTGGGTGTTGTATATAAGTGATGAATCACTGAATTCTACTCCTGACACCAATATTACACTATGTTAACTAATATTTAAATTTAGAAAACAGGGGGAGGAGGAGTCTAGTCAAGTTTATAATAAACTTTCCAGTTTGTATTAACCAAAATATAAACTTCTTTATTAAGTTTACAAAGATGGCCTTTATAACTATTTTCTTCTCTCAGAATATGTTTTCCTCCTTTTCTCTTGATTTTGTGAGGTTTTTTTAAGCCTGTCTTCCATATTACTAACTTGATATTCCAAGATAGCAATTCAGATCTTTTATTTCATCTTGTATTTCATAGCATTCCTTCCTTACCCATTTAGCTTTTCAAGAAAATCTTAGCTTGATGACTGATTTCAGTCCGATTTCATAAAGTCCATGTTTTCTTAAATTTGATTGAGTCCTGGGGCGCCTGGGTGGCTAAGTCGGTTAAGCGTCCAACTTTGGCTCAGGTCATGATCTCACAGTTCGTGAGTTCGAGCCCCGCATCGGGTTCTGTGCTGACAGCTCAGAGCCTGGAGCCTGTTTCAGATTCTGTGTTTCCCTCTCTTTCTGCCCCTCCCCCACTTGTGCTCTGCCTCTCTCTGTCTCAAAAATAAATAAAACAAACAAAAAACTTTTTAAAAAATTGATTGAGTCCTTAGCAGAGGACTGCCTAAATATGACTCCCTTTTTTCTGCAACACATCTTTTATAAAATTATGTTCCCATAGCCGTTTGAGGGCTATATTTTCCTTCCTGTGTTGGAGAATTTCTTCCTAAGCCTGTATGAGTCAGGATTCAATCAAGAAAGTATAAACACCCGGGTATTTTAAACCAGGAAGTTATATAAAGGGCACTAGCTGCAGGGGTGAGGGAGGAGATGAGAGCAGAGGAGCAAGGGGAGCCCAGGAACCATGCTGGGCATCAGAGGCTAGAACCACAGAGAGAAAGGACAAGTTGTCCTGTGGGAGCTGGAACTCAGGGGGGCCACTGTAGAGCTGCCTTCCAAGCCTCAAAGAGACAACACCCTGGCTTCTACTCTCCTCCTTTCCTCCCTCCCTGCTGGCTTCTGGCTGGTGCCTCCAGAGGACAAGAAGGCCTTGGATATAGAGCAATCACAAAGGGCAGGGGTCTGAAAGCAAGCAGGAGAAAACCACCTCCACATTGTTGGCTGCTTTTATTTCTTTTCCACTGGTTTTTATTTTTTATTATTTTTTTAATGTTTTTTATTTATTTCTGAGAAAGAAAGAGAGAGAGAGCAGGGGAGGGTCAGAGAGAGGGAGATGCAGAATTCAAAGCAGGCTCTAGACTTTCAGCTAGCCATCAGCACAGAGCTCGAACACAAGGCTCGAACCCACAAACTGTGTGATCATGACCTGAGCCAAAGTCGGACGCTCAACCGACTGAGCCACCCAGGCGCCCCTCTTTTCCACTGGTTTTTGAGGGTTTTATACAGGCCTAGTATTTGCACCAAGAGGATTCCTCTCCAAGTACCCCTTACATCCTAAGCTGGTGGGATCCACTAACTGGGGGCTGAGGACAAGGTTTGGGACTCTTTCTGGCAGCGGAACTCTTGTCTGCTTCCAGCGAAGTGGCTCCACCAGGGTCCTGCTCCCTGGCTTCCCGGTGTTTGAGCTTCCTCCTGGGTCGATCTCTCCTGGGACAACCTCTGCTTGTGAACATAGCTGGCCCCTGCACGCCATGGTGACCCCCACAGCCTCTCATCCCAGCTAAATTCTTTGCTTGGCCTTCTGCCTGCTGCTGCTGCTGCTGCTTGAGAAACCTTCTAATGCCCACCTCTGGCCATGGCCTGGCGGGGCTGCCAGAGCCACACACTTTCCCTTGACCCAACTATTTTTTTTTTTAATGTTTTATTTATTTCTAGGAGACAGAGAGAGAGACAGCATGAGCAGGGGAGGATCAGAGAGAGAGGGGGTCACAGACTGAAACAGGCTCCAGGCTCTGAGCTGGCAGTCAGCACAGAGCCCGACGCGGGGCTCGAACCCACGAACCGTGAGATCATGACCTAAGCAAAAGTCGGACGCTTAACCAACTAAGCCACCCAGGCGCCCCTCCCTTGACCCAACTATTAAAGGTAATATGTTGACAGAAGACCCTTAGCGTGGCCTCCTCACCCAATGCCGCTCTCTGGGTTTTCAAGCCCTTGCTATGGCTACCTTTGTCTGGAGCTGGGGAATCAAACCTTCTTCATGCTGGCCATTGTTATTGTGACCAAGGGTGCCTCTTCTCTGGCCACTTCTCCTTGCCCTTGGACTCAGAGGATGTTCATGGAGTTTGAGATCCCCTCTGTTTACTTTCTGCAAGGCCACCACAACCAGGGGTTCCATGAAGCTCTAAGGACACAAAATGGACACGGCAAAGACCCTGAGGACTGGAAATGGAAGAATGGTGGGTGTCCAGCAGGCTTTGTGTGTGGGGAGGGGTGGAGAGTAGAGCACAGAACAAATGGGGAGCCTTCTGATGGATGCTTCCAAAGAAATGAAAGCACTCAGTCCTAATTGAGTGCAGGATGTTCCGGAGAATAGTAGCTGGGTGACTGGAAGAATAAAAAAAAGACAGAGGTAGCATACATTTCATTGAAACCATGTCAGGTCAGCAGGATTAGAGAGAAATTTTAATTTCTTTTCTTTTGTTTTTAACTCGATGAGTTTGAAATACTTATGGGCAATCTGCTTAAACTATACATATATTTTATATATTATATATATTATATAATATATATTTTTATAATATAATATTATAAAATATTATATATTTTATATATATATATAATCTACTTAAACTATATATATGGCTCTGGAGTGCAGTTGCTACCTACAAATTGTAAGAACGCTTACTGATTTAGTTAATACTGACATTCCAACGAACAAGATTATTACTTTCTAAACTCTGCAACGTATGATACAAGTGGCAAAGAATACTGAAAATATTCTATTTGGATATGATTCCAGATGTTTCCATGATCATGACAGGGGCTCAGGTCAGTTTTAAAGATGATAATTTTTATTAGCGTGCATCTTGCAGTAACACCTATTCAAAGTTTTACAAGTCAGCAGATCCACCTTGAGTTAGAAGACACATTTAAAACACACTGAGAGGAGGCCAGAAGCGTCAGCCACCCACCCACACCCAAGTCCTTCGTGAAACTGGCTGGTTTCTCAGGAAAGCTCCACCTCACAATTACTAAGCAGGACAAACAAGACTGTCTCCCTGAGCAAACACGGCCAAGTCAGGAACTGTGAAATTTGGTCTCTATCAAAAAAGTCCCCAGAGAGCCTGAAACTCATTTAGAGCTGTTTCATAGAGAACCAGTTCGAGGAACACGACTGGCTTCGTGCAGCACCTTTAAAATAACAACTTTCCATTAAGCTGTGAACACTAAGGAAAACATTTCTCACAAATATTTTTTAACCAACTTCCAACAGAGCGTTGCCTTATATAGCTGCCCTGGCTGAAACAGTGCTTTCGTTCTATGAGGAGCTATAGGACCTCCTGCAGACATGAGCATGCTCCCAGGGCATGGCTCTTTGCAGCTTTTCTAGGATCAAAATGGAGTGGGAATTCTCCACATCATTTGTAATGTGAAATATTTTTTGGCTCTGTCACATAAAAATACATACCAGAGTGAACGTGATGGTAGGTGAATATGGATTTACTATTGAATTTCATTCCTTCTTTAAAAAAAAAAAAAAGTCATTATAAGTACTTACCAGATGCCAGGCATGGTTATAGATGCTAGAGACAAGAAGCTAAATCATCATGTCTCTCTGTTCTCATCAACTTGTGCTGAAGGGTATGAAGAACTATGAACAGAAGATTTATGGAAGAATGTGAGGAGTTGCGGCAGGGTGTGCAATTAGAAGAATAGGCAGGAATGCTTAGTTCCTACATTTCACAAAGAGAATAGTATTCCATGACATGTGAAAATTACAAAAATTCCAATTTTAGCACCTATAAATAAGTTGTATTGGAACATAGCCATGTATATGTATTGCCTATCACTAATTTGTGCTATATTGTCAAAGTTAAGTCATTGCAACAGAGAGAGTATGACTTGCAAAGCAGAAATATTTACTATGTGGCTCTCTATAGAAATAGTTTTCTGATCTGGTCTAGATTTAGGAAAATGAGAAGGAAATGTTAAGAATGCAGATTCTTAAACATTAAAATTAAGAGTGTTGTGTCTCTTAGTATTACATTACGAATAGTACAAAAAATTGAGTAAATATGTTCCCAGTATTTGGAAACTATTATTCAATTCAAGAAAGAAACCTTTCACACTATTACCAAACAAGTGAAGTTCTGGTATACTTATATGTTGCTTTACCTTCACCTTAAGCAAAGTAAACGAAAATATCAACCAACAGTAATGATGTGAGTGATTTCTTTGCCAAGTCAAGTATTATTTCTAGCCTGATTTCATGATGCAGGTAGAAAACTTGATAGTGGAGAAATTACATCAGAGAAGATAATAGAGTGTGAACTCCAGAAATCCATCTCTCCACCTACATAGCAATTGTATTGTTAAGATCTGTCTGATGTAACTATTTTAGAACTCTTTAGTCTATTTAAAGGCTTGCAGCTTCCAGGGGGAAGCTCGGCCTATAAATTGAGGGTAGCTTTAGTCAACATCAGCAATTAGCATAGTAGTGGCTTTCCAGCCCCTAGCTCCCAACCCTACGGCAGACATCCATGTCAACATCCTGAAGCAACCTGTGGGAATCAAGGTAGCCAAAAAGGACCATGTCCCTTACATATTTGGTTGTATTCTGATCACTGATTGCTGCTGCTGCTTTTTTTTTTTTNATCATTATATAGTTTAAAAAATTGTTACCTAATTGAATGTACAAAAAATTGTGTTTTGTTCATTTAGTTTGTTTTCTTTTGGTTACTCTTAAAAGTGCAAATGTTTTTCTACATGTTAGTTATTGAAGGATTTAAATTATATATATTAAATTTTCATATATGCCATGGTCTATTTTTTTTTTTAAATATTTTTATTTATTTCTCGGAGAGAGAGAGAGAGAGAGACAGCATGAGCAGGGGAGGGTCAGAGAGAGAGGGAGATACAGACTCTGAAATAGGCTCCGGGCTCTGAGCTGGCAGTCAGCACAGAGCCCAGCGCAGGGCTCGAACCCATGAACCGCGAGATCATGACCTAAGTGAAAGTCGGACGCTTAACCGACTAAGCCACCCAGATGCCCCATTGCTGCTTCTGATTATAGAGGTGCAGACACAGAGATGGGCCACCCCTGTTGGAAGCCCATCCACTGGCTGAAGTGAATTCTTAGGAATTTAAAGAAACCAAGCCTCGTTTTAACCCCCCTTTATTTTTTCCTTTTCTTTCTTTTTTTTTTTTTTTACATTTGGGAGCCAGATATTTAGGATTAGGACATTCAAAAGCAACCACATATGTACAACAATTTATAAAGTCACCACATACGCTTAAGGAAAGACATAGGCTCAGAAAAAAATGTAAGATCTTAAATTTATGCCTCAGGTTGCTTCCTAGCACAGAGAAACCCTATAATAACTTTTTAAATAGCAAGCCTTGGTGATAGGGACGCACCTGATTTCCAGACTTATCCTAACATTCGAATGCCCAGTTTTAAGCAAACAAAAAAAAAAACACAAGGTATTTTTAAAAAGCAGAAAAATATGTCCCATTCAAAGGAAAAAATAAATCAGCAGAAAACATCTATGAGGAAGACCAGATGGCAGACTTACTAGACAAAGATTTTAAAATAACTATTTTAAAGATTCTAACAGGCTAAAGTAACATATAGATGAATTCAAGAAAATATGAACAAAATAAAATACATATATGAATAAAGAGAAAACATAAAAAAAAGTTGGAGTTGAAAATTACATAGCTAAAATGACTTCACTACAGGCATTCAAAAGCAGATTTAGGCAGACAGAAGAAAAACCAGTATAAAGACAGACAATTGAATTGTTAAATCTAAGTAACACAAATTTAAAAGATCGAAGAAAAGTGAATGGAGCCCAAGGAACCTGTAGGATACCATTAAGCCAACCAACACATGTGTTGTGGGAGTCTTAGAAGAAAAGAGAAAGGGGCAGAGAGATTATTTGAAAACATAATGGCCAAAGAGTTCCTGAATGATGCAAGATATGAATCTGCAAAGCCAAGAAGCTTACAAATTACAGGTTCTATAATCTTAGAGACGCCCCTACAGAAATACATTATAATCAAACTGTCAAAAGATAAACACAAAGAGAATCTTGAAGATTCAAGAGACAAATAACTTGTCACATACAAGAAATCCTCAATAAGATAATTAGCGGAATTCTCATCTGAAACTTTGGAGCCAGAAGACAGTAGGATGATGTAGTCAAAGTGCTGAGAAAAAAAAATACTTTTCAACTTTTTGAATTTTATGTAGCAAAACTGTCCTTCAAATATGAGGGATGGAGCACCCAGGTTGCTCAGTTGGTTACGCATGTGACTCTTGATGTTGGCTCATGTCATAATCTCACTGTTCATGAGTTTGAACTCACGGCTAAGCAATGCAGAGCCTACATGAGATTCTCTCTCTCTTCTTCTCTGTATCTCTCCCCAACTTGTGTTAGCTCTCTCTCTCTCAAAATAAATAAATAAACTTAAAGACAATAAGGGATAAATTAAGAAATTTCTAGATAAAGTTAAAGGAATTCATTACCATTGGACCTGCCTTATAAGAAATGTGAATGGGAATCCTTCATGTTGATATAAAAGATGCTAGACACTATCTAGAAATTATATGAAGAAATAAAGGTCTTTGGTAAAGGGAAATATACAGACAATTATAAAAGTTAGCTTTATTATAATTTTGTTTGTAATACCACTTTTTAAATTCCATATGGTTAAAAAACAAATTTATTTTAAAAAGTATTACTTTATGTGTTTGAACTCACAATGTATAAAGATGTAATTTGTGACATCAATAAGTTGACGGGGTTGGGACAGAGCTATATTGGAACAGAAATTTTATATTCTATTGAAAATAAGCTGGTAAAATGTCAACTTAGAGTTTTATAACTTTATAACATTAAATGTAAAGCCTATGGTAAGGGCTTTGAAGAAAATATCATGAAGAAAATATCCATAGAGTATCCACTAAAGAAAGTGAGAAAGAAATGTAAGCAATTCACTACAAAAAAATCAATTTACTACAAAGAACACAGTAATGAAGGAAATACAAAATAAAAAATGGTCACCTGGGTGGCTCAGTCATTTGAGCATCCAACTTTGGCTCAGGTCATGATCTCATGGTTCATGAATTCAAGCCCTGCATCAGGCTCTGTGCTGACAGCTCAGAGCCTGGAGCCTGCTTCAGATTCTGTGTCTTCCTCTCTCTCTCTGCCCCTTCCCCATTCACACTCTGTCTCTCTCTCTCTCTCAAAAAATAAATTTTTAAAAAAAGAAGAAACAAACAGAAAAGCTATAAAGGATAGAGAAAACAAATGACAAAATGGCAGAAGTAAGTCCATCTCATCAGTAATTACTTTAAATGTAAATGGACTAATCTGTCCAATCAAAAAATAGACACCAGCAGAATGGGTTAAATATATATGTATAATATAGTTAGACTTTATACACACACACACACACACACACACACAATGGAATATTACTCAGTGATCAAAAAGAATGAAATTTTGCCATTTGCAACACCACGGATGGACTGGAGTGTATTATGCTAAGTGAAATAAGTCCGTCAGAGAAAGACAAATATATGATTTCACTCATATGTGGAATTTAAGATACAAAACAGGTGAACATAAGGGAAGGGAAGCAAAAATAATATAAAAATAAGGAGAGGTACAAAATGTAAGACACTCTTAAATACAGAAAACAAACTGAGGGTTGCTGGAGGAGTTATAGGTGGGGGTAATGGACTAAATGGACAAAGGCCATCAAGGAGGACACACTTGTTGGGATGAGCAGTAAGTGTTATCTGTAGGGGATGAATCACTAGATTCTACCCCTGAAATCATTATTGTACAATATGCTAACTAACTTGAATGTGAATTTAAAAAAAAAAAAAAAGCGTTGGTTGCTTAACTGACTGAGCCACCCAGGTGCCCCTCCCATCATTTCTGAAGGGTAATTTTGTAAAATACAGCATTCTGTGTGGGGTTTTTTTCCTCTCAACACTTTATTTATTTATTTTTAATTTGCAATGTTTATTTTTGAGTGAGAGAGACATAGAGCATAAGCAGGAAAGGGGCAGAGAGAGAGGTAGACACAGAATCTGAAGCAGGTTCCAGGCTCTGAGCTGTCAGCACAGAGCCTGATGCAAGGTTTAAACCCATGGACCACGAGATCAAGAGCTGAACTGAAGCCAGACGCTTAACTGACTGAGCCACCCAGGCACCCCTGGAGACTTGGGTTTTGTAATTCAAAAATAATGATAGCCAGTTGGTAAGGAACATCCTGCAGTCATTTTGAAACATGTAATCATATCCAAACAGAAGTTTTTTTTCAGAGGGGTACCTGGGTGGCTCTGTGGATTAAGCATCTGGCTCTTCACTTTGGCTCAGGTCATGATCTCACGGTTCATGAGTTCAAGCCCCTCTTCCGGCTCCACACTAATAATGCAGAGCTTTTTTGGGATTCTTTCTCTCCCCATCTCTCTCTCTGCCCCTCCCCTGCTCTCTGTCTCTCTCTCTTAAAACAGATACATTTTAAAAAGAGGAGTATATTAGAAATTTTCTTCAGAGTCTGCAAATGAGGACAAAGATGAGGTGACATTGGTAGTATTTGAGATTTATTATTTTTCTTGATATACTTTTACCTATACTGGGATTAAAGGAATTGGGAGAGGGCAGCTTGCAGAGAGAAGGCCCATGAGCAAGGAACAGGAGAACCCTTATATGAGGCAAAAAGATGGGGGAAGGCCAAGAGAAAAGTGAGTGACAAGGGCCAAGAGTGATCCAACCTTTGGCTTTTGTGGTGTAACCCAAATATAACTGGAACCCACTTGGCCCAGCTTCGGCACATACGTTTTGATTCAAAGAACCACACTCTGCTGAAAAATATAAATGAAATCAGTTCCAACTTTCACTTACAGAAAAATTGCCAAGAAACGTGGAGAGAGCTACACTCTCAATGTGGCCGGTCATGCGGAGTCCTGTCTCCAGGGCCGCCCACTGCCAGTGCTCACCCCCAAGATGGCAGCCGAGCCCAGATCTTGTCTCCCTCCATCTCAGCTCCCAGCCCCAGCTCTCTCTGGGGCCCAGTCGTGCTACTCCTCATCTTCCTCCTCCCTTTCATCTCTGCTTTCTTTCTCATGAGTAATATTGTCCTTTCCAGGGTCAATCTCCCTGTCCTCTCTTGTCCAGTTGTGTGTCCGTCTCAGCCACTGCCTTCATCCAAATCCTAAACCTAGGCTCTGAGCTGACAAAGCTAGAATTCTCTTGAGAGAATACAGGAGGTCCGGGAAAGGCTGTAACCACAAAACATTAATAATTTTCTTCCCCATTACAGTAGAATAGAGTCTCTTTTCCCTCCCTGGATTTCAAATGTCTTAAAATATCTGATTTCAAAAGGAGGAGGAGGAAGAACCCCTTAGAAAGACAGAAATACTAGTGAAAAGAGAAATCCCTCTCTTGAACGAGGGATTTCAGCCAAGTGAGCTAAAAGGCCAGAATTCTTTTTAACCGTCCATGCCACAAGATGTAAACGAATCTATTTACTCAGCAAAATATTTCCTTATTACATTTTGAGTAATTTCCCATTGAAAACAAACAGTGCATGTCAAAAAGCACCAGGAGTCCCTCAGGCCCCCTAGGCCAGAATGGGCCATCTCAGACATCTTTCCTCTTCTTTCAAGAGAGAAAGCCAGACAAGTTTATTTTTACTTTTGTCTTTCTATTTTGATTTACCAAATGCCACCGCTCAATTGAGCTTTGAAAAAGACAGACAAATGCAGAACCGTCTTAAGTTTGGATTTGACCTGAGAGGGATCTTAGCAGGCAACCATTTCAATCATGTTTTCTTTACCAATAGGGAAATTGGGAACACTCAGGGTTACCAGCTTTGACATGGGATGTCCCTCGTCCTCATAGATTTTCATTAAGTAGCCATTTAAAAAGATATGAAATAATGTCTCTTTCCCTTTTCCAGTGGTTAGCAACATAATTCATTGGACAATCCATTCTTTCCCTACTAATGTAAAATACCACTTCCCATGAATTTGTGATTAATTTTTATATCTTATATAATGAATCTACTTATATTTTAAGTCCTTATCCTTTCAAAATTTGTGTCTTTTATATTATTCTGAATGAAATTTAGAACTATTGGACTGAGTTTGTTAAACGATTGTATTAGGATTTATTTACTAAATTAGGGTGCAGTTAACATCATTGCAATTTTTTTAAATATTCCTCTCCTTTTGCTCTTTTCTTCGTATAGGTATAATCCAGATGTCGACCGCACTCAGCATTTTTTATCATTCAAATTAAATTGTCTTGAATCCTCCTCCAAATAAGTAGGAAGCACAGATTAGGTGGAGCTTCAGGGACAGTTTGGGATACTGGTTATAAGGGCCCCAAGTGATGTGCAGAATGATGAGAACCAAAAGCCTAGAGGCCAGCTGACTGACTCAGCGGGGTCCTGTCGAAAGTCAGTTCTTTGGGCTTTAAGAACACAGAGTTTCTGCAAGAAAGGATTAGAGTAGCCTTTTCACTGGCGCTATGAGGTTTTCTCAGAAAGGAATCAATTAATATTCCTGTTAGTGAGGTCATGCTGGCTGCTAGTCATCTGAGACCCAAATGAAGAAAGAGGAAGCAGAGATCTCACCACCAAGGATGTCAACTTTCATTTGACCATCATTTTCAATATGGTACCTCATTCTCACCTGCTATGCCGGTTGTGCCAAAACCTGTCAGATCCACTTTCTCCAAAGAGAAGATCTCCAGTCTTCTGCTGAAAATAGGGAGAAGTGATGTGACCGTGCAGAGTCGGGGAGGGAAACCATTCTTATGTGTGTCTAGTCCATGCCTTGTATATATCCTATTTTAGAGGACATAAAACCTCATTTTTCTTCATACATATCCCAGGAGTGGAATCACTAGATTGCAAGATATACACATATGTAGCTTTAATAAATATTGCTAGGTCATTTTCTTAAGTAGTTTATAGTTGCAATTTGTTGCTTTCCTTTCCACTACTTCCTTTCCATCACTGATTTCTGCTTTATCTTTATTTTTCCTTCCATATACTGAAGGTTTAATTTGCCCTTTATTTCCTAAAAAGAAGGCTTAAGTAATTGATTTTATGCTTTTCTTCCTCTAATATATTTATTTAAATTATCCATTTCTCTTTGGTCAGAAATGGCACTCCCTAAGTTTTGGTAAGCCACATTTTTATTATTATTGAGTTCAAAATATCTCATAACTATTAGGGTGATTTCTCTTTTGATACATGTGTTATTCAAAGTTGGAGATTTTCTTCTTATCTTTCCATTACTCATTTCAAGTTTAATTCTGCTGTGGTCACGAGCATTCTCTGTGTATCCTTAGTCCTTTGAAATTTTTTGAGACATACTTTATGATCCAGCATATGGTCTATTTTGGTAAATGTTCCATGTAACCTTGAAAAGAATGTGTGTTCTGTGGTTGCTGGGTGTGATATTCTGTATGTGTCAGTTACGTTCAGATCTTCCATGTTTTTATTCACTTTTTCTCTGCTTGTTACTATCAATTATGATCAGTTAGTGACATGGTGTATTAAAATCTCCGACTAGAATTGTGGATTATCAATTACTACTTTTAGGTCTATCAACATTTGCTTTCTACTTTTTATAACCAATAGGCATATACAAAGTTAAAATGTTTATGTCTTCCTGATGAATTGGCTCTTGTGTCATTATGGAAATCCCTCCGTCCCTATTAACACTTCTTGTCTTAAATCCTGTTGTTTGCTAGTAAAGCAGCTATGTCAACTAGGCTTTGGTTAGTGTTTATATGAAATATCTTTTTTCTTCCTATTTTTTCATCTTCCTGTGCCCGTCTAAAGTCTCATACGAACAGTATTTTGTTTAAGGTGTGTCTCTTGTAAACAGCACACAGTCAGCTTCTTATTTTAACCAAACTGGCAAATGGGTTCAGCGAAGAGATTAGCCGGTAATTGCCAGAATTCCTACCCATCTAGTTCCCTCGTTTCCACAACTCTGCTGTGTCTTTAAACATATAATTTTGGAAATTTTCTAAAATTTTCTAGATTTTACAGGGAGAACATCAGGGGCTAGGACCTACTGCATCCTGCCATGATGCCAAGTCTCTGAGTATTTGTCATTTAACAGCAAGTTAAGTTAATGTGGTAACTGCTTTACATGATCCAACCTTGTATATCTTATTTAATGCTTTGTGGATGTGGTTCATTTTACTTTTTCATAGATGTACTTTTTTAGTTCTAATAATGTAGACATTGTGCACCCCAGCTGTCACATGGTTCCTTGATTTCTAAAAACGAAACCATTGACCCACTCTTCCACATTCAATGAGAAGTCTAACATCTTCTCCCAGATTTTGGCATATTTCTAGGAACTTAAATCTCATGGTGAATTTTGCTCAGATCGTTTGTGTCTTCCACAAAGTTTTGCAGCACTTTCCATGGCTCTGTGATACCCACAGCTTCATTCTGGCTCAGATGCATTCTCTCACCCTCTGTCTTCAATCCTCAATGTTCTGGTCACTCCAAACCTCACACAAGCTTTTAATTACTTCCAAACCTTCCGTGAAGGTTTTAGTGAACACTCAAGGTGATGAAGGGACTGTGAATCACAGGGGCCTAAGGAAACAAAGTATCAGATGGGGCAAACCTCTTCTTACAATTTCTTTGATCATCTTGACATTAGAGATTTCTTACCAGCTGCCTTTCTCCACAGGTGACTATTGTCCCACCATATAAAGTTGACTTCTTCATGAGACATTTACTTCTGCATAGATAACATGTAAGCTCCTTGCCCGTATGCAAGTCCACCTGGTTTTGTAGATCCCCAAAACTCATTAATATAACATGCTAGAAAAGGGGCATGTCTTTTCTGGATGCTAGGCTTATTTGCATATAATCGTAAATTTCCGTCTTTCCCCCAAGTTGTCTCTCTATATTGAAAGGACTGATACGAAGACTTCTTTTTGGCATGACTTATGCTGTAATTTTTAAAATCTCTCTATATTCCTCGGTTGTTTTTTTTTTTTACAGGAGGCTGCCTTTCAATAATATTTGAACCTAAATCTTGATCACAAACAGACAAGAAATCATATTTCTTTGCTGTCCTTCTTGTAAAACAAGATTGGAAACAATCTATTAACTTCATATCCTGGAGCTCCACATTTACTGTTGAAATAATGTAAGCTTTTAAATCCAAATTACTAATATTGATTACTTTTTAAATATTATGTATATGGCCTTTCTTTTTTTTATTTTTTTTAAATGTTTATTTAGTTTGAGAGAGAGAGAGAGACAGAGCACGAGCGGGGGAAGGGCAGAGAGAGGGAGACACAGAATCTGAAGCAGGCTCCAGGCTATGAGCTGTCAGCACAGAGCCCAACACGGGGTTTGAACTCTTGAACTCATGAACTGCGAGATCATGACCTGAGCTGAAGTCAGAACCTTAACCAACAGAGCCCCCCAGGTGCCTCTGTATATGGCCTTTCAAGTCACCTCTACCAATCTTCCCAGGAATAGCGGCCCAGAAATATTAGGGCCCCCGCCCCTTTCCTGTCTTTCCTGCTTTTATAGAAACCAGGTAAACACTGATGCAGATTTCTCTGTTATGCATTTATTTGCTTTTTTCAATGGGAAATTTGGCAGGAAGGGGAAATCACCTGCATGCTTAAATGCAGGGGAGCTTATCTGCCTCTTGAACCAGAAATCCATTTGGTTACTGTTACTGAAGCAAGGTCTCCTTGTGAAAACTCATTCCTTAGATGATTTCATGTCCAGTTTTTAAATATAAATCCATCTTCCCACACCTAATCCTACCTAATCCTAATTTACTCCCTCAACCTTCTCTCCCCCGCCCGCCCCCCCACAAACACACTTGATCCTCTCATCAGGGTCTTAGACCACATCCTGATACTTGCCTACTAAGAGTTTATTCAAAAAATGCAAATTTATTTTAATATTCCCTCCAGTCTGTTTTTATTTTTAAATGCCTACTACATTTCCACCGCATAACACAGACTTTATTCCTAAAGTTCTGTTTAAAATTGATTTTTTTTGGTAAATTAAATGCACCAGCAGAGTTGTTATTTAAAGGAAGCTTTCAGTGAATCATTTTGCAAAGTAAAGAATTTTTATGCCTTGTGAACAAACTCCTATCCCAGCCCATTTCCACCTCCTCTTCCCGCTAACAACAATAACCAAAAAATCTGTTTTATAAATTTGGATTTCTGAATAGTAAATGGGGCTTACCATATTTCATTTAAAAACCAAATATAAACATTTACAGACTCTGCTCTAAGGCTCTCCTATCCATATAAATAATTATGCATTCTCACATTCGAGAACTTACTATTTATTTTCCCTGCTTTCACTTGCTTCTCTTCTTTCTCCCTTTCTCTCTTTCTTCCTTCCTTTCTTCCTTCCTTCCTTCCTTCCTTCTTCCTTCCTTCCTTCTTTCTTTCTTTCTTTCTTTCTGTCTTTCTTTCTTTCCTTCCTTCCTTCCTTCCTTCCTTCTCTCTCTCTCTCTCTTCCTTCCTTCCTTTCTTTCTTCCTTCCTTCCTTCCTTCCTTTCTTTCTTTCTTTCTTTCTTTCTTTCTTTCTTTCTTTCTTTCCTTTCTTTCTAGCCTCAGACTGTGCAGATGCTTAAGGGAGCTGAAATGAAAGACAAGAAAGATTAAAGAGAAATAATGTTTCTCTTTGTAAATGTTACAAACCTTTTAATTCTTCTCCCTGGCCTCAGAGCTGCTTTAACTTTGTTCTGCCGTTATTACTGGCTTCTCAGAGATAAAACAAACGTGCTAACTAGCATGTACACACGGCAGATTTTTGTTTGCTGTGCTTGCTCGGGCAACGAGGCCAGCCGCCTAGAAAAATCAATTCATTTGCTAGAGTTTAACTTTCTGGCAAAAACCACTACTTCAACATGAATGTCCTTTCCCATTTCAGGAATTTCTTTGCACAGTACTTTTCCCAGAACTGCTCTCTTGATGTAGTTAGTAATGATGACTGTTATGGGGACGAAGTTTCCAAAAATGAGAAAACCTTGCAGTGAAAGATAAGCTTTTGCAGTTGTCCAAGAAACACAATAAAGTGGTGTTATTGAGCCGCAGTGCTCGCTAATAGGACCTGCTTCTGATGATTAAGGGAGAGCACTCGGTAGGCTTCATGCTGAAGTAATTAGTGGAATTTTTGATTATATTCTGACAAGTTCAATACAGAGTTGTTTGGTTACTTCCTACAGTCGCAACACACATGGAAAACACATGTGGCATTGACTGGAGTTGGTTCTACGTTAGAGGTGTTGATAAAATATTTTTTAAAATGTAATTCACAAGCCTGTAACATTCCTCAAACTTACAGGATATGAACCCGCCTCCCAGTCAAAGGGTGAAGTCTTAGCAGAGAACCCCATTGCTACCAAGCTGTCTGTACCACCCCAAACCAGCACCGCCCTGCCCCAGCCCTGACCTTGGCTTCAACCCAGGCCACTGCTGGGACCCGGCTCAGCACAAGAAAGCTCTGCATTCCAGAGAGGGAAAACACCACACTGGGCTGGTCATTCTCTTCTTCCAGCTCTTCCAAAGGTTCTGTGTTCCTGGAACCCGAGTGCTAGGCTGCCAGCAGAATCCAGTTTTAAATCTCAGAAGGCAGCATATAAATGACTAATGAACATAGAGTAAATAAAATTACCAAGACTTCCCTCTCCATATTTCTCATATGTCTTGGAATCATCCACCATCACTATCAATCTCTTAGCACTGGCCACCATCATCTCTGCATTGGATTAAGGCAATAATCTGAAACAACTCTTCGCTCCGGTATTCATTTCCTCAAAACATTCTCCTACCACCCCCAAAGTAGTATCTCTAAACCGCAACTGTGACTGTGTTTCTCTCTTCCTCAAAGGGCTTCACCGGCTCTTTGGGTCTCCAGGATCAGATTCAGATTCTTTGGTGTGGCTTGAAGGCGTGACCATATCACTTTTCCATCCAAATCAGTCACTACTGAGAGTGAAGGAGGGGCGGCGGTGGCTTTTATGCTGGGACAACAGAAGTAAGTAGAGACTATACCAGGGCACACTGGGACATCAGGTCATGCAGAGCATAGAGGACTTTCATGAGCTGATCCCAGCTCATCTCTCACCTTCTTCCCATTTTTTCACATGCTATTGTCACTGCTTTGAACTCCACTCTCCTTACTCTGAACTCCATTTCCCCTTTACCTGGACAGCTCTGAGTTGGTCCTCCAGGTCCCTGCTTAGGCTCCCCTTCTTCTAGGAAGCCTTCCTTGACCTCTTAAGACTAAGCTACATGTTCCCTTTTGGGTCCTCTTCCTCCCTCTGTACTGACTAGGACCTTAGCAGTGACCAGACCACACCCTGTTGTTTACTTGTCTTTCTCCCTCCCTACCCGCCCCCCCAGGTTCCTAAGCTCCTCAAAAGCAGAGAGCCTGGTAATGGTTGGCTCTCAATATGTTTGGAATGGGATGAATGTTTGTATCCTCCCAAAATTCATGTTAAAATCCTAATAACCCCCCAAGGTGAATGGTATTTGGAGATGGAGACTTTGGGGGGTGACTAGGTCATCTGAGTGGGACCTAACAGGTCCCATGAATGGGATGTGTACCCCTGTAATAGAGACCTCATTCCTGCCTTCCACCATTTGAGGGAACAGGGAAAAGACAACCATCTATGAACCAGGAGTCAGGTCCTCACCAGACACCAGATCTGTTGGCACGCTGAGCCTGGACTTCCCAGCCTCCAGAGCTGTGAGAAATAAACTGTCGTTTACAAGCCCGGTGTCCATGCAGAAGCCTCAGCAGACTGAGACAATATGTAAGAGAAGATGAGGGCGTTTACAAACTCCAAGGGCCCCTGGAATCGAGGAGATAGAAATCTGGAGAGTTTTTAGGGAGATGATATTTGAGCCAGGCTCTGGGTAATACTGGAAAGTCTGAGGGAAGTGGAGGCACAGCCAGGGGAGTCTGCGGAGGGCTCTGGGGTACACAGCATGCCCCTGACCTGGGCTTGCCCTGCCCTCAAGTTTAGCCACAAGATAAATGATCATCATCTTAGTGGCTGACAAGAAAAGTGTAATTTAAACTATGATGACGAAGGTGGAGACAGCAGTGCCGGGAAGGGAGCTGAGTGGGGCTCCTGGGGGTGGGGGGGGCGCTGGTGTTCCTTCCTGTGAGCTAGGTCCTGATTACACAGATGTGTTTGGTTTGAGAAAACTCACTGAGCTGAGGAGACACACTTCTCTGTGTATTATAAAAAGTTTAAAAATACGACGAATACTTTCTCTCTAAATCCCTTTTCCAAACTGAATAACTTGGGAAGCACAAGGTGTTAAATATAAAAAGCCAAGCCTCCATCCTGCCCTCCAACCATAGCATGAATCTGGAAAGCCTTCTGTACGACTAAACATCTGAAAACCTTCTAGACTTCCACTACCACCACAGCATCAAGAGTTGGTGATTTGAGCCCCACAACGGAGCAAATCAAAATGAACCAGCTTGCTAATTGCCTAGGTGCAAGTTCACTTTTTCTAAGATACACTTTCATTTTTGTTTAATTGTGCATGTGTTTCCAATGAAAATTCCAAATGTGTATTGGAGCTCTCCGCCCTTTGGGAAATGCTCACCAACATGCCCCACTATGCCCTGTGTATGGTGCCTTAACGTTCAATTTGTAATACGCACTGCACAGTCGTGCACACTGATGGCTGAGCTCCCTCTCCCCTCTCCCCAGCCGCATACCCACCATTTCCACTCTTTTCCCCAGCAGCTGACTTGTCCAGGGACGCCTGGGATTTTTCACGGGGCCCATCCCCGTGGTCCTAAAAGGACACCGGCTGCTGACATCCAGTGGCTGCCTGGCTTCATTACAGATGTACATTCCGTCCAGTTATGCTGGAGCCTGTCCCTTGTGAAGGGGCCCTGCCCAGAGCTGCATAAGTGACCCCACCACAGACACAACAGTAATAGAAGAGCTGCTTCTTTGTCATGAACGTGGGCTCCGCCATGCCTGGATTATTCTATGCTGTCAGACTTTGAGGAACACGCAGAGGGCCTGCCCACCCAGTTCATCCTAAGCCAGGCTGACTCAGGACAGAGGACCACGCAGACTGCGCGAAATTCCTCCGTCTCTGCAGCCCCCCTCCCCCCCCTCCTCACCTCACCTCCCCCTTCCTCCACTTGAAAAGGCCTAATGGCTAATCATTTCCTGACAGAAAACTCAACTTGAATTGTGAAACAGAAGCCATTTTAAAAGGCACCGGCTCCGCATTTTATTATTTTTCCAGGGAAAAACAGGTTTGGCCCCGGTAGGATATGAGTTGTGACGGCCCTGAAACACGTTCAGAACCGTGAGCGGGAAGGGCCGGCCGCCGCGGCCTAATTTAAACCGGGCGCCCCCGGGCGGGCGCCGTCGCCACCGCACCTGCAGCGCAGGCCGCGGGCTTGCAGAGACCACCGCTCCTTTTCAGTCCGTGGCTGAGAACAGAGAGACTAGAAGGAAGAAAGTTTGGTTTCAATATGTGAAATTGAGTCCCCCGGGGGTAGCTTTAATTCTCGTCAAATGCGGACGAAGAAGGCTACAGGGACATTTTCCACGTTTGCCGAGGCGGCCGTGGCGCTTCTGTTCGGGTCTCTGCGCAGAGCTTCGGCGTCCAGGTCCGAGTGCTTCTTCTGGAAGGAGCGAGCCCTGGCGGGGCCTGGAAATGAGGAATCAAGGGACACCCGGGCTCCTGGTCCCTCAGGAGCATGAGACAGGGCTGAGGCCGGCGCTCACCAGTGGAGTCACCCCTTCCCAAGACACACGAGGCTGAGGAAACGCTTCTCATGATACTGCTTTTCACCATCCTTTCTCCCAGCTGCGCAGGCTCTGCAGGCCCCGAGGTCAGCCTGCTTTGACCCCCCAGAAAACAGGGTGAGAAGACAGTCCCTCCAGTGACCTTGCTGAGCCCTAGACATGGAGTCTTGCTGACAATTGTCAAAAACACACTTCCGGGGCCCCTGGGTGGCTCAGTGGGTTAGGCATCCTACTTCGGCTCAGGTCATGAGCTCACAGTCCCTGGGTTCAAGCCCTGAGTCAGGCTCTGTGCTGACAGCTCAGAGCCTGGAGCCTGCTTCGGATTTGTCTCCCTATCTCTCTCTCTCTCTCTGCCCCTCCCCACTTGCGCGCTCTCTCTCTCAAAATTAAACAAACAATTTTTAAAATTCCGTGGATAAAAAGAGGCTTTGACAGCCCCAGAGTTTGAATTGAGAAGGGCTATGAAAGGAGATTGAGTAGATCCCTTTCCCAAAATATAGATGGGATCCTCAACTTTGGGGGATTTCAGAGGTGTCCTGGGGGAACCTAACTCCAAGCAGTGTTCTCAGAGACGCTTCTCATAAGCTTTCAGGAGCACTCAGGTAATCTCCTGTCCTGTTAGACCCACACAGACCATTGCCCTGACCTCAGACGGAGATGTGCCCCTATCCTTCCCATAACCTTCATCTCACACTGTTGTTTTTCTTGTTTTTAATTTAAAACTTGGCTTCCTAAGTTAGACTGGCAGCTAGCTCCCTGCCTCCAGGGTTCTGTGGGCAGGGCTCAGCTCTGAATCCCCAGGGATTCAGACTGACACATAGTAGGTACTTAACAACTCTCGGATGAATGAATAAATGAATAAATGAATCCTCTGCTTGCTGCTAATGATGAAGGGTGTAAAGAGATGAGGGGAAATAAAAAAGAAACAAAACAAGAGGTGGAGGTTTTTGTTTTATTTTTTTTAATGTTTATTTATTTTTGAGAGAGAGAGAGTGTGTGTGGGTAGGGGAGGGACAGAAAGAGAGGGAGACACAGAATCCAAAGCAGGGCTCCAGGCTCCGAGCTGTCAGCACAGAGCCCAATGTGGGGCTCAAACTCATGAACCATGAGATCATGACCTGAGCTGAAGTCCGGACGCTTAATTGATTGAGCCACCCAGGTGCCCCGAGGTGGAGGATTTTAAAGCCCCATCTGGCCTAACTTGGCTTAGCATGATATAGGAAAAAACCTCCAAGGGAAAAAAAATCCCTTGAGGCCATTTCAATACTGGCTAAAAGAAGCATGACCTGAGCCTCATCAAAGATCCCCACTGTATGACAGGTGTGCCTGCGGCCATGTTGGGGTACGTGGTTTGGTTGCTTGGGGAGAGTTGCCAGATGCACAGAAAAGGAGATTGTGATGAGAAGGCCGGCTTTCAGAACCAGCAGACTCCAGGTGTGATCACACCAGTCACTGGGGTTGCCACACATTTTCCTTTCGCTCTTTGGTTGAGGCACAGAGGGCTGCCACTGGAATGCAGATGTTACCTTGGAAGGCAGCCTCACACGGATTTAGGGGATGGCTCAGATACATTCTTGGATGGTCCACAAAAGGCATCTTGGTGCTCTGAATGCAGAAGAAAAGGGTCCCCCAGGAAGTCAAGGAGGATGCCAGCACCAAAGATAGCTAACCAAACAGGTTCAGGAGAAAGATATTTAGAAATCTGCTACCACACTTTCAATAATATAGTTCCCTCTACTACATTTACTTCCATTTTTGACCGCATCCCCAGCTTGACAGAGGAGGAAGCTATGGTGGACACGCTATGCAATGATTTCAGCAAAACACGTGATGAAACACCCAGCCAGATTTGGTAGAAAATATGGTGAAATACAGGCTTGATGTGAACAAGATCAGCTGCATTGGAGATGGGTGAACAATTGAAGAATGAGTCATGGCCTGCTAACAACTAGAGAGTTGTTGCTGAACTTTAACTTTTCATCAGTGACTTTTATGAAGAAAGACAATATCAATGTTGCAAGTGAAAACAAATCAAGAGAGATCACTAGTGCCATAGACGACAGACTTGGGATTCAACATGCCGTCAACAGGTTCAAATATTGGCTGAAACTGGTGGCATGAACCTTAACACAGGAAAAAAAAAAAAAAAGGTAAAGTCGTACACTTAGTCTCCAAAACTAAATCACTGAAGAACAGAATGGAGGAGACTCTGGTTGGCATGAATTCATAGGAAAGAGATCAGAGGATTCAGAATAACTAGAAGGTAAGGAGAGGTGGAAGAGTGAATGAGTAGAGTTCTGAAGAACATGAGAAGTGGCTGAAAAAAATAGAGGATGTGTTGTTTGGAAAAGAAAGCTGGGGAAATGTGAGTGCTCTCTTCAAATAGTGACAGGACCATTTGTCAAAAAGAAGGAGGAGATGTTGCAGCAGGCAGTCCGAGTGACGGGAAGACAGACTTGCTCAGCAAGAGAAGAAAGCATTTCCTAACAATGACAGCCATTTAACAACAACATGGGCTGTCTTGTGCAGTAGTGAGCTCCCCGTGAGGGCAAGACCTGGTCCCAGCCATCGGCAGACAGATATTTTGCAGGAAGAAATCAAAGAGCCTTTATTTCTAGCACTTAATTATATAGAACACCAAGAGGTGCAACAGACCAACTGGGTGAGAACGCACACCGCTAGGAAACAGTGAATAAAGTATGAGAACAAGGTCCCAGTGGCCTGGAGGGTTGGTGCATGGAATTCTACGCAGGTGTTTCACCCTGTGGACAAGGAAACCTCTGGAGCGGGTTCAAAATAACAGGCAGCCAGTGAGGCGATTCCACAGTCCACAGTGGGAAGTCCTCAGTGGAAAGGTGGCCTAGCATCCTCAGTGACTTCCAAAGTACCTCTCAGCCTTTGGAATCTGGGCCACTTTTTTTCCCCCCTTTCCCTGTCTGGGTCTTGGCGAGGACATACATCATTAGGTCGCTGAGTTTTCTTTATGAATCACTCATAGAACAAGCAGTTGCTCTGCCGTGTCATAAAATCTTTTTCCACTTAAGGACACAAAAGAATTTGTTGTGAACACAGAGAACCCCGACATGCTGTCATCTTGCCAGCGGTACCAGAAATTGTCTGAAAGAGAGAGTCAGAGGGCGGAGGAGAGGAGAGAAGAGAAAGGGGTATTTCCATACTCTTCAGGCACAGGGCTCCTCTGGGCAGGTCTTACTCAATCCGTCTGGCCGGTCTCATGAAACATTCTATTTTGTACCTTCTGGGGCCGTTGAAGAGGCAGAGTGGAGATTTATAACAACAGTTGTTCATTCCAGCCCAACTGGTTTGGCACAGGGAGGAGCTATGTTTTTCAGAACAGCTTTTCGACATTCCTACATGAGTTGAAATGCATAAAAATTTCAGTCTGGAAACAACCAGATGTTTTTGTCAGGGAAGAAATGGATGACCTAAAGGAGACAGGAAGGGTATACTCGGGGCTGGGAGGAAAATGGTGCTGCAGGGAGCTGGTGTCTTTCTCACAGCTTCTACCAGCCACTCACCATGATTAGCCTACTTGAACGAATGCCAGACCCCACTCAGCATCTTCCTTCCTAGGGATCCCACGTGAGCCACAATGCTGCTAAAGGTCTGGGAGTCAAGGAAGAAGCTCACTGTCTTCCACTGCAGATAGAAACAGGTGAGGATGGATGGCTGGGAACAGAACCCCTTGAGGCAGAACTGGCCCCAATAAAGAGACACACAATGGGCTGCAGAAGGTGGTAAAATAATACCGAGCTTGGAAACGGGGACCCTGGGTTTCTCAGCCACTGATTTTGTCATCTCCTTGAGTCCCAGTCTGTAAAGCGAGGGGCTTGGAACAGATTATGTCAGCATCTATTTTAGCCCCCTGATTCAATAAATCTCTGTTTCCTTTCTCCCTTAAAAACAGAAGCACATTGAAATTGATCATGAGGAAGTAACTTTGCCATTACCCATTATTGGATAAAAATAGGATAGGTTTTTTTCAAGTTAGCATTTCCTAATTTGAAAAGCATAATGACTTCAGTACCTTTATTGAATGAAATTTATATAACCATATAACCATAGTTAGATTTTTCAAGATCATCTTGATTTCAAATATTGTGACCTGCTATCTTACTATGAGTTCTGGTTTTCAGTTAGGAAACTATGGTCAGGTATAAATATTGCTGGGAAAATGGAGAGAGGCAGGAAGGCATGGAATTCTTCCTATGACTGCTTTTATCCTGGGCATAATGGTTTTTGTCAGTTCTTTACAACTTTCTGATACATTTTTGGGGGGAGGGGCTCTTGAGTAAAAGAAGCCCAAGA
Organism: Hyaena hyaena; assembly: GCF_003009895.1. Lineage (NCBI taxonomy): Eukaryota > Metazoa > Chordata > Mammalia > Carnivora > Hyaenidae > Hyaena > Hyaena hyaena. Next base: position 215,536 of record NW_024081131.1, on the reverse strand, counting down.
GCCATAGACTTCCTTCACCCCATCTCCAGGAGTTCTGAGTTCTCAGCAGTGTGTCTAAGACATTGGTTACACCATGAAGTATCTGCTACTAGAGCCAAGGACCAAGAGCTCTGGGCATCCTAACTGATTCTCCTTGGTGGTCTGGCACCTGCTACCATTTTCCACTTCATCTACCCCTTTCCTCTGTTTTACAAAATCTCAGTTGGGTGTAAGAGGAAAGAAAATGGACCTGAGAAGGATTTGGACAGAGAGTTTTGAAGTGCCTGTCTTCATTTGTACCTGCCATATGCCGTACTGGTTTGACTTCTAGAGCGCACATCAGATTCCAGTGCTACTCTCTGCCTGATGAGCCCCAGCTTCCCAGGCAGCTCCCCCTGCTTTCCAAGTGCTACTAGCACCTGGGTGATTTGTTTAACATTACTCTTGTAAAGTTGCTGCCTCTCCTACAGCCGCGTCAGCATGCCTCCCTCTTCTTCGGAGAGAGCCAAGAGAAACTATTAAAAATGTGTTTGAAATTACACATTCCCCACTCTCCTTGACAGAGGAGCTTTGCAAAGCTCGTTAAGAGAGCTGGAGAAAATTCCACAGCACATTTCTGGGTTTATGGTTATTATTTTGCATGTGCTGCTGAGCTAATAGAATGTGACTTTGGACATCCATGATCCAAGGGAAAATGGCCGCCTAAGTCCAGAGGCTTTGCTACCAGAACAGCAGAGATGGCTACCATTTTGGCTTTTCACCCCCCTTTGCTCTACTTGCAGATTTCGTGGTGAACGAGATGAGAGCCAAGGAGACAAAGACTAAGAGGGAAGGAATAAATTAAGCAGATTTTGGAATGAGTCCTCTTTCTTCCCTCCCCCTTTGTTCCTTCACCCCCTCCCCCGTCCCTTGCCCTTTTCAATTGTTGGATGGGCTGATTCAAGCTTATTTTACAGCTTTTCTCTGACTCTGTGAAACTGAGCTCTACCAGAGCTGGACTCTAGACTTGTAAATAATCTCCTAGAGGAGCCTCGCTAAGTGGAAGCAGCCTGTTCAGTTCAATTTTCTCCTCCGGTTACCATCGATGACCTCCAGACATCTCAATTTCTTACATAATTCTCAAGCAAGCAGAGCCACCGCTCCATTGCCTCTGTTGGAAAGAATGTTACGCTTGACCTTCTCCCTTGCTGGTATGTGAGCATGACAACGTGTGAACCAGCCCCGCTCAGATCAGGAACCACCACATTGAAACTCCAGATACAGACCTCGTTGTTTTATGTCTTCTCCAGAAGATTTGAATGCCTGGCAAATGTATTGCTAAAGAGACACATTAGAAGTGAAGGTCTCTACCACCTCATTGAAACTGATATTTTCCTATAAAAACAACGGAGTCCAGTGACGTTTCCATCAAGCAAAATGTGAAACAACACCATTTGACCTTGGGTCATGTAAATAACTTTAACAAGCAAAAGCTAAAACATACTGGGTCCATCTAACAAGAAACATATATCGAAGAATCTAGCATGTGAGAGAACTCCAGCACAATTTTTTAAATCCATTAAATGTGGGAACTGGACTTCAGAAATACCTGTGATAAATTTCTGAAGCAAAAAATGAAGGACTTATTCCTAGTGCTTTGAATATAACTTCATCTTGAACGAAGGGTTTAAAGAACCCTTTTTTCCTATTTACTTGTGCTCTGGATTCCTGAGATCACATGTTTCCTGCACCACATGAAGATAGAGCATTTCTAGGAAACACTTTCTGAGTTGAAATGGCATAAAGCGAAGAAGCAATTGCCAGTAATTTACGTGGACAAGTTTTTGTCCAAGACTCAAAAAATAAGTTCTTTCAGGTTTTCCTGATAGCTCAGGACACATCTTGCTAATGGATACATCAAATAAATCGAGGTAAAGCACGCGTGCTCATAGACACGGGGCAAAGCTGTGGTGGCCTGGTGCTGAGACGCACAGAGAGCGTCCAGGGAAGGGAATCGATGGGGCCGCGGCTGCCTCTGTAACAGCTCGCCGTCAAACGAACACTGAAAGCCATTTTGGCTTTTCGTCTTTTTTCATAAAAGCAAAAACCCTCTTCAGATTTGTCGTTTCCCAAAAACAGATACCAATGGAGGTCCCCCAGAAAAGCAAAGTGGCCTAAGGTGCCCTTGTCCCAAAGCGGGAGAAGCCACCAGCATTGTGAAAGAAGCCAGCTCTCCCCTGAAGGACGAACATCATTGCTTGGTTTCATTCAGACTGAATTCTGGTTCTCTCAGGCTGAAGAAACTGGAAGAGAAAGAAAATATTCTGATCTTCTCAGATCAAATAGATCTCCTGATAAAATAAATTCTGAATTCTTAACAGGACGTGATAAAACCAGCACCATAAAGGATTCATCGCTCTGAAAAATTCCAAGCACACTTTCAGGTCAGAGAGTTAAAAAACAATTTGCAAAAAACAATTCCAAAATGATATCCATCTGTCTAAAAAGACCTCATTTCCAAAACCCTGTTGTAAGCTTTTTGTTTCCCTGGATGTTTTTTCTTTCCATCTCAACTTCTACCTAAAGGACCAACTTTTCCAAACAAGAATATCTCACGAAAAGCGTTCATCCCAGCATATCTTCGCTCCTTGATTTCCAAACACCCCTACCCACAAAGCGGGATTTGTTTTGTTTGTAATAATCACTGTGTACAAAGATCTGACCCTTTTACCTGCAAATACTTGTTTCCCAGATCAACATCTACTTTCTGTTCAATTAACTGCTTGAAGTTCCAAGGCTTCAAACAATTATCCTCCTTCCATTGCTGTGGTGGAGGAGTAAGCGCCCAGCATGCATCCTCATAAGCCCCTGGAAGGGACATTTGCTCTTTGCCTTTAAGAGGCACATGAGGAACTCTGTGTCCCAAGAGCCTGGGACCATCTGGTACATGGCATTCCTCAGATGCAGGCTCCAGGGCTCCGTACTCTATCCAACTGGATGGAGGGTGCAGTGGGCTAACCAGGGACTCATGCATCAGCCTAGCAGCTAGAACTTGAACTACTGGTCTGGGGAAGTAGCAGACTGTAACTCTCTGACTGAGGACAGGAAGTCCTTTCCATGACTTGTACACGTAGGTCATCAGTGCACAGAGGGCAGGACTGGGTCACCTCAGTGCTTCCTTCACTTTGAGGTAGAGACAGCTGAAAGAAAGACTCACTTGCAGTAGCAGGGCCCAGAGAATGGAGAAGGAACCGCTGATTTTCCCAGGTGGGAGCATCTGAAACCTCCCTCAGCTCTTTTGTTTGTTTGTTTGTTTTGAAACCTCGTACATCTCCTAATTCTCTAGGCTCCTTGCCCAGGAAGGTAAAAACGTGCAAAGAAACTTTGCCGAGCTTCAAATAGCTCTAACCACCACCATTTGCGGGAGCGGATCTAAATAAAGGGGAAACCTGCAGAGGACATTTCCTTTGAAGCGCACACAGAATATAAGGAGAAACAAAAAGGTGCCTGGCAGCGGCTGGCTGGGTTCTGGTTTGCTGTCCTTTGGAAAAGCCCGTGGCTGCAGCGCTCCAGCCGGTGGCATGGTGAGGCTGCTGGTGTGTGACAGAGGGACTCGTGGTGCTGAGCCGACATCGGAAGGACGTGGAACAGCCCCCCTCGGATCACACACACACACACACACACACACACACACACACACAGCTCGTGACTGTCTGACAAGCAGAAAAGATCAAAATGCGTAAGAAAAGGCATTTTTAAAGCACCTGTGTTGGAAACATAAACAGTTGGTGGGGGAGGGGGGCTGAGGGGAAGCAAATACAGTTTGAAAAAAAAATCAGTGTCTTTCGTGAGGAGAGTTTAATACTTTTCAAAAAAACAAAAAAGAAAGAGAAAGAAAAGACAAGGGAAAGGTCAATGGATTCAGGTGTAAAACGACCTGTGAACTAAAGTCCACTGGGCTTGGAGAGGATGCTCTGGGCAGCCACTCACTCCCTTTCCATTGCCCGTCTTTCGCTCTGTTAGCTTCTTAGAGCCAGGCTAATTACCAAATTAACACCAAATGATCAAGTGGAAAGATCTCATGCTTCAGATTATATCACTTCCCCAAGGAAGCCCGCTGGAATCCTCCATTAGACCAGTCTCCCATTCAAGTCTGTCCTCTACCCTGAGATTTTCCCCTCAGAGCATTTACCTCAGAACAGTGTGTGGGGTGACCATTTGATTTCCTGTCTCCTCCACTGGCCTGCAAGCCACATGGAGGGTCAGTTCTTACTCACTATTGATCCGCAGCCACCAGCACAGTGTCTGACACATTCATTCATTCATTCATTCATTCAACAAATGTTCACTGTGCCTCTTCTATGTAACAGGATCTGTCCCAGGCGCTGGAGATACAGCATATGGGGGCAGAAAAAGGCTTCTCTGCTCTCACAGTGTTAAAATTCAGGGCTGGGGGCTGCGGACAGAGAAGGGAGGTCAGTATAGAAGTAAACAGTTCAATGAACAAGACAGCTTCAATACTGGTAAATTCCATGAAGAAAGGAAGGTGTTATGTCTCTCAACACAGACCTGGTGGGGGGAGGGGGGAGGCCACTTGATGGAGTTAGTTGATTGAGAGGCTTCAGACGGTGATATTTGAACAGAAATGGAAGTGACAGAAAGTGGCAAGTTATGCAAAGATCTTGGTGATAGAACACTTCACACAGAGCCTACTCCCTCAGATAACAGTACGCTGGGCACATCATTGAAGAGAAAGAAAACCACTGTGGTGGGGAACATGGTGGGGTCTGAGGAGACAGTCAAGAGGAGTTTGCCTTTTGTCCTGAGCTCATGGCAAATCACTGGAGAGCAAGACATTGGTTTGATTTCACTGGCAATTTGGAAAAAATCGCTGACTCTTGCATATAGGGTTTTATGGAACTGCGTAATGAAAAGGAGGGATATCCTAGTTCGTGGATGGAAAAATCGCAGCAGCAAGCTCCCTGCTGTGGTTAGCAGAGGGTCTTCAAAACAGCGCTTCATGGCAACTGCTTAATTTGAGGAGATCTTTGGATCAAGGTGGGCAGAAAGCCTGATGGTCAGGGGCACCTGGGTGCCTCATTTGGTTAAGCCTCCAACTTCGTTCAGCTCAGGTCATGATCTCATGGTTCGTAGGTTCCAGCCCCATGTCATACCCTGTGCTGATAGCTCAGAGCCTGGAGCCTGCTTCAGATTCTGTGTCTCCCTCTCTCTCTGCTTCTTCCCTGATCGAGCTCTCTCTTCCTTCAAAAATAAATAAACATAGAAAAAGAAGAAGGAGGAGGAGGAGAGAGAGAGAAAGAGAAAGAAAGAGAGAGAGAGAGAGAGAGATAGAGAGAGAGAGAGAAGGAGAAAGAAACCCTGGTGGTCAGAGCAATCCTTGAGGCACCTGGAGCCCAGACTTAATGACATGGGCCCAAGCATTTGAAAGTATCCCCAGCAGCTTTAAGGTAACTTAGGACAGAAAATGTGAGGAGAGAAGGAGGAGGAAGAAGGTGGCTTCTTTCATTGGGGTTGCATGATACACTCCCTTCCAGCAAGGCTGAATTTACCAACAAAATTTAGTGATTTTCTTCAGCAAGGAAACGTATTTTAACCCTGTTCACTTAGCAGGGCAGGCCACAGTAAGTGTTAAGGACCATTTCAGCTCAAAGTTACCCCCAAAGTACTCTAATTCTGAGGGGTGAGGGAGGGAGACTCCTGGGAAGGCAGCGTCTTCATTGGAGGCTAAGACTACATCAAGGGGTGTGTCGATTAAATTTCCCATTCCATAATATAGCTGAGTTTGTTTTCGAATTTAGACACTATAAGCCTTTAAGATATTTTATCAATTAAGTTATTTGGCTTTTCTCACAATTTTCTGGAAAATAAAGTAAAAAACCTAACCCTTCAGGAGGTCGTGGGTACCCGACTCATTGTGTCCATCCCTCTTGGGAACCCACTCTTCACTATGAGAGTTGAGGTTCTAGGTCCATCACCACCACCGCTGTCACCACCACCCCATGCCCCCAAGAATCCGGTCCACACATCAGAGAAATAGTAGATGGGGTTTGGACCCCAGGGAGGGAGGCAGAAAAGGAAGAGCTAAGAATCCTGCCCAGGCTCCAGAATACGCCTGGATTTTCAGATGGTGTTCAAGCTCTGCATTAAACCCCTGTCTCCAAGGTGAACCCCTGTACTTCCTGCAGGACACTTGGGGCCTGGGCTGATTCCAAGTTTCATAACTACCCGTCTGCCTATCAGATCAACCTCTCTTCTTGCTTGTTCTGAAGAAATGCCACGAGCTGTGCATTAGCAGAAGAAACCAAAGGGTCCTCCCATGCCATCCTACGTCAGTTTGGAGGACTTGTCCGCTAAGTTCATGTCAGTTTTGCTGTTTTGCAAAATCAGTCCAGTTTGGCAATTGCCAGCATCACCGTCCCAGCCAGCTCAGCCCTCAACTGTTATCTTTTTTGAATAAAAATTTCAAATAACGAAGTGCTGTTGTTTTTCTGAAATGTCTTGAAAAGGTTATTTCCAGGCTGACACTCTGCTTGCCGGCTTTTATTGAAAAACACATTTTTTATACATTCACTTCAATTGTCTAGAAGAGAAAAGGGCCAAGAAAGAGTAAATAGAGGTGACTACCCATCCATCAATCCCAGAGCCCTGATTAAGCCCGAGCCATGCAAACACAGCCTTTGTAAGGCGGGGCACTGGCCAGACCCTCTTTCAAAAGGAACCCTTGTTGCCCTTGAGGGTTTAGAAAAGGAAAGGGAAAGAAAGGAAAGCTTTTTAAAGCCATCAGAAAGTGGAAAGCAACCTAAGTGCATCCACGTAGCACAAGAGTGTCAGAATTCGTAATTAGGGGTCATAAATCTTTTTGCAACGGAGCAAAAATAAATAAGCTCGCGCGAGCACAAACCTAAAGGCGGCGGGTGTACACACGCTCCAAGTGTCAGCTTTAATTTATTTCTCCGCTTGGAAAGGGGAGACTTTGAAAGCTGACTGCCAGTCTGGGGGGAGCCTCCTCGACTCTTCTTCTGGCCCAGACAAAGGTTTGAATGTTGTAGGGAGAAAGCCAAAGAATAACACAGGAAGCTTTTGACTTCTTATATTGGAAAGGAGTTCTCTGCGGTGGGGGGTGAGGGGAGAAAGGAGAAGAACAAACCTCTTCTATAGTCATCTCTTTTGTATAATCCACAATGCTTGGCACAGTAAAACCAAACACCAACAAACAAACAAAAGAAAAGTCTGACTTACAGTACGCTGCTTGACACATTGGGCGGGGGTTTAGGAAAGACATTCACAAACCACTTTAACTGCAATGAGAACTTTGCTAGGGCAACACAGATGTGTATATAAATATGTACATATGTATTCACACAACTCAGAATGTACATCATCATTTCCCTTGTGAACGGAAACAACATCATTATAGCATTAGAACTGGAGGGGATCAATATAATGGAATTTCCTGAGAGCACCGTGTGGAAAAAGGTCAATGAAAACAGTACCTGTGGAACTGATTACTTGTCATTAGACTTGGCAGCATGGAAATAAACTTTTCCTCTCTTTCTGCTGTCACTCACTTTAAGGCATCTGAACAGAACGCCTCAAATTAGCAAAGTAAAAGAGCCACTCTGGAGGATTCTGGTGCCCCGAGAAGATGTCATCGCTGCAATCTGTCAATGGCAGAGCAATGTGAAGACGTTTATGATCTGAGTCAACATCAGATCATGTACAAGCTGCCTGTCTGTTGGTCATACAGGAATCAGGCTGGGGGTTAGTCACTAGACTCCTGGGGCCACCACTGAGCTTCTGTGTCTCAGTTTCCCCTGTCTATAAAGTAGGGAAAGACCTTTCTTTCCTAGTAAAATGTTTTGATGTTTAAGATAAAAGGAGTTAAGGTATCAAAGCACATGTAAAGCATGAAGTGCCTTAAGTATATAAGAAATGTCTTGTTCCCAGGCTATGTTAGACAGCCCAAGTAGAGGGTAGACAGCAGAGGGCATAGGGTGGTGGGCCTTTCCAGTTTCTCTTGAAGGCCAGTATAGGACGGAAGGTGGCATGTGGAGCAAGGAGCCAGGGACCCTGTTCTGCATTTGCATGCGGCCAGCTGCTCTGGCGGGACTGGAGCCCCAGCTGCATCAGTGGCCTTGCCCAGGAGCATCCTGCTTTTTCCCTCTATGACACTCAGAAAAAGCCTGACTCGCTAGAACTGCAACCTCAGTTTTCAGACCCACGTGTCTTCCATCATCAAGAAGAGCTAGAGAAGTGGATTAGCCTTTGGAATTCTTCTTTGGGGAAGAAAATACCCGATCTTTTTGCTGGACTTTTCATCATTTCAGAAGACTGCTCCCGTCACCTTAGCTGAGGCCAGTGCCCACAAAGAAGGCGCTCATAGCATTGCGTGGCCATGCTAAGTTGTGGCTCCCACGAAGTATCTCCCAAGTACTAAGAGTCAGTTGAAAGAGCACTCTCGGACTCTTGTGGCCCACCTGTTGGAGATGGAAAGGGGAATCCACATGCAGTAGTTCTAGGGCTCAGGTTTTCACCAGTCCTACCCCATGTCACCACTCCCCCGCCCCCCACAGCCCTCATGAAACCACTAACTCCCATCTGCTGGAGTCGTTTTTTTTTTTTTTTTTTTTTTTAATGTTTACTTATTTTTTTTTAGAGACAGAGTGCGGAAGGCAGGGTAGAGAGAGGGAGAGAGAGAGAGAGAGAGAGAGAGAGAGAGAATCCCAAGCAGGCTCCTCGCTGTCGGCACAGAGCCCAACAGGGGGCTTGAACTCGTGACATCATGACCTGAAGCAAAATCAAGAGTTGGAAGCTCAACCGACGGAGCCACCCAGGAGCCCCTGCTTATGTTTTATTTACATGAGAGAATGCCAACACCACAACATTTATAAAATACTGTGGAATAAATAATCTGCTATTCCAGCAGTGTAAAATTATTAACCAGTTCAAGGGCATGATATAATTAACAAATTCATTTCCTTTCTTATATATCTGATGTCCTCCTTTTTTAGGCTTGTCCCCACTGTCACCTAATCCCACCAGGAAACGCAGATGATGCCCTCTGTTCTGCCAGTCCTCTTACGTAGCTCTCCCAGCTCCTCCCATATCCCGTAATCATTACACGAAACCACATTAGCATAGAATAATAGGCATTTTTTTTCCGAGTCCTGTGGGTCCACTGGGTGGATTTTGCTGACTTGGGCGGTTTTGGCTGATTTCAGCCAGGCTTTTGGGGTCAGCTGGGGGCCAGCAGGGAGGAGCCACCTCTGCTCTCTGTGGTCTCTCCCCTCCAGCAGGTGGGCTTGGCTCACTCACGGGCCACCGGGCTGACTTCTGACCAACAGCAGAAGCATTCAAAGCCTCGTTAGGCTTAGATTCATAAATGGTACAGTATTCTTCTAGAGCATTCTGTTGGCCAAAACAGATCACATGGTTGGTCCAGATTGGAGAGGTGGAGAAAGAAGCTCCACATCTAGGTGGGAGGAAATTCTAAGTCACCCTCAAGTGTGGATCATGGGGGAGGTGGGGAATCGTGGTCATGTTTATCATCAGCCTACCATAGCATTTCCCTAAATGGATGGGACACATAAGCTTTATGTTCCTTCCACTTTAGAGGAGAATGCTAGCTATGTCTACACTTTAGCCCAGGTATTTGTCCTATCTTTACTCTAAGATAAGAATTCATCAGGTATGGAAGCCTTGAACAGCAAGGACCCTAAGGAAAATTGCTCTTTTTTTAATCTTTTTTCTGAAGAGGGCTTTTTTTTTTTTTTTTTTTTTTCTGAGGAGGGGCTTAGCTTCCTGGTGACTAAAATACTTGTCATTAACTGGGACAGACTATAGAAGAATTCACCTTAATTTCGGGTTTAAAGTTTGGGGCCTTTTCTTATCTGGCCTTACAGAAAAGCAACACTACCAGAGGAGAATGGATGTCTCACAATGCCTGTTAGCAGAAGGTAAGCTTTCGAGCTTCTTGGTACATATAAGCTGGTCCATTCCAACTTCATACAGCTTCCTGAAAGACCTAGGGGTTTTTCATATATGTATATATATCCATCCTATTAATATGCTTATTTATCCCTCAGATGTCTGGATTCAATTTGACAGCCTTTGGGATTTTATATATATAACCATCTAGTCACTGACATAATAATTTTAGGAGATTTGAGAGCCAGAGTTAGAAACAGTCCTGCCAAAGCCAAGGGAAATTTGGATTGGGGAGACAGCCTCCCATGGGCCCCTCTGCAGGGAAAGCAGGCTGTAACAGAGGCCTGGGTCACTTAAGACACCCAGGGGAAGTAACCTTTCTTCTTATGGGATGTAGAAAAACCAATGGACTAGCCCTATGGTAAAGAGATTATTGACCACTCCAGATCCTGTCTTTTTGCCGTGTGACTTTGTAATCCCTCCTTCTGGTGCAATGTTCTTCTCCTCCCCTCGACTGTAGGCTTTTCGAAGTGACTTTCTTCCTTCAACAGGATATTATCAACGCGATGCAAGCAGAGTCTTGCCCTTTTGAGCTTCTGTCATGAGAAGAACATGCCCTGGGGAGCTTAATAATTCCAGGAAAGTGAGAAACACCTAGATCATGCTTGAATGCTGAAATCATCAGAGCCGCCTCAGTGTGCCTGGAGTTGAAAGCCAGCCCGCCCCAGTGACCAGCAGAAGCACGATCCCAAATAAGTTCATTTATTTTAGGCCACCATGTCTTGGGATGGTGTGTTATGCAGCAGTTTGTGGCAAGAGCTGACTGTTGTGAGTCCCCATGGAAAGTAGAACAGATTATAAATTACATGTGGAAGCCTGGCATTTAGTGTGTACTATGGGATTTTTCACAGTTGCAAAACTTGGCAATTGTTTTTTATCAAGGTGACTTCACTCATCCTCATTGGTATTCAGTTGGCATCCCAGATTCCCTTGATAACTGAGACACTAAATTTAAATGAACAGAAGAAAATTTGATAATCAAATTTTTTTCCATTTTTGCTATAGAAATTTTCATACCCGAAAGAAAGTATATTAATGAACCCCGGTTTAACCATCAACCAGTTTCAACAATTATCAGCATATTACTAAATTTGTTGCTCTCCACTGTTTTTCTTGAAAAATCAGATATTAAAAAAAATTTTTTTTCAATGTTTATTTTTGAGAGACATAGAGAAAGCATGAGTAGGGGAGGGGCAAAGAGAGAGGGAGACACAGAATGTGAAGCAGGTTCCAGGCTCTGAGTTGTCAGCACAGAGCCCGAGGTGGGGCTCGAGCTTGCAAACCAAGAGATCATGACCTAGGCCGAAGACAGACGCTCAGCCAACTGAGCCACGCAGGCATCCTGAAAAATCAGATATTTTAAATTCCAGATCTCCTAGAATATGCCTGTGGCGAGTTCTTGGAGTCAATTAAAGTAGAAAAGATTCTCTCTCTCTCTCTCTCTGGGTGTTTTTAAATTTGAGTTCAGAGAGTCCACGTATTTTCAGAAGTTTATGCAAAAGTGTTTCTGTGGAGGAGGGGCATAGTTTTCTGTTAGATTCAGAAAATAAGGTCTACTGCTTTGCCCAAAGAACATCAGCCATTATTGCCTGCTCTTTTCCAGCTTTGCCAGGTGCCAGCATCTTGCACCTTCTCAGGCAGAAGGAAGCATGTAAGGATGAAGGATGAAATCACCTCAGCCCAAGGAGGGCCACTAACCCTCCAGATACCCAGAATCACTGATTTGCTTACGTCAGCACAGAAATAAGACACGGTGTCAGCTTTAATCAGCTGTGCTAGAAGTTATAATACCACAAATTATAATATACTTTTATAATTTGTATTAGCGGTATTATACTTATAATTATAATTTTACAATTTATATTAGCAGTATTAGAAGTCATAATCCTTTCAATGATCAGGAAGAACAACTCTTTCAGTGAGACTGTCTTGGGCAGTCTCATTGTCTGTGAGCTCGATTTCTGAATCTCAGCTGTCTAACCATTTCAGATGCACCCACCAGCCTGCCTTATCAGCAGAGAGGGAGCGTTTCCAGGTAGGTACATTAGCCTAGCGCACTGGTTCTTACACCATAGAAAGTGTACAAATCGCCGGGAAAACTTTAAACTCCAGATTTCTTTGTCCCAGTCCAGACCTCTTGGATTGGAATCTCTCTGAAATCTGCATTTTTAACAAGCTCCCGGGTGATTTGGAGCAATTTGCCCATAGACCACCCTCCAAGAAGCACTGGCGAGGGATACCCAGGTCTAGAGCAACTACCTGAAGCTTAAATAAGTCTTCCTTTCTTGAATTCATATTTCCCTTCAGTCTGTAAATGGGAGTGGATTTAAACACACACATACACATACACACACACATACACACACATATATGCACACCTCTCTAAAGTTTCTACCAGCCTAGAAATAATGTAATTTCTAAGATTTCCAATTTCCTTCAGGCCCCATGGACCTCTACTAATTTGTAGGACTGCTGTTCCACTGGGCTGATTTTAAAGGTTTAGGCTTGGGCTGAATTCTCATCAACCCAAACTGAGGAGAGGAGGCCAGAGTCAGGGGCCCCCAAAAGTAATTCAGGCTACGCAGGTGGCAATATCAGGCACAGAACATACAGTCCAGCATTATTTGAATTTCTAAACCAGCTCTTCCCAGGAGGAACGTCACATAGGCTATGGACACTCCAGACGTTATCTTCAAGCACAAAAAGGAACCAGAACGTAATGAGGAGCACAGAGCCAAAGGGACAGTAAATGCAATGGCCCGCCCCCTCTGTGTGCAACATCAAGGCCACTGGTGCAATGTGGGTTTCATTAATGGCTCAAAGACAATATTTCACAGAGTTATAAGTTCAAGATGTTATTGAAAAACCCATATTGTGTTTTTTATCCCCACCTACCCCTTTCCCCAGAGTGTTCTGAAATCATTTTTAAAAAAACTTTTTAATGTGGTTCCACCCAAGGGGTCATATTTCTAAGGGTCGGGGGCAATGCACATCAGGCCTGTGAAACCCAAAACGGTTGGTAGAAGGATGATGCTATTTCCTCTGCCTCTCAGGGGGAGAGGGGAGAAAACTCTGAACCTGTTAAGCACATAAGCAGGATCGTGTGGGTGGCCCCAGAGAGGGACACCTGTTTTGCTACTAAATGCAAGATCACAAACACGATTTTTCCGTAACACTATCTTACCTGAAGCTCAGCCAGCACTGCAAAGCCTAGAGAGTTTCTAGAAAAATTTAGAGCAAGATCTCACAGGCTCTTAAAGATATAGTCCCGGGAGGATACCTGGGTAGCTCAGTTGGTTGAGCATCCAACTCTTGATTTCAGCTCTGGTCATGATCTCAGGGTTGTGGGATTGAGCCCTGTGTCGGGCTCCACACTAAGCATGAAGCCTGCTTAAGATTCTCTTTCTCTCCCTCTCTTTCTCTCTCTCTCAAAAAAAAAAAAAAAAAGGTATATTCTTGGGGTAAAGACACACATTAAACAAAAAAGTCTTTGACATTCTTTTTCATAGGTGCAGACTATTCCATGATTCCACTACACTCGTTATTGGCAGAAACTCAGAATGTTTCCTTTTAATTTTTCTGTTATAAACAAAGGTGCAATAGATAAGTATATGTGAATATAGTTTAAAGTGGTGTTTTCATTTCTAGCGGATGGATTCCTACACATACTGTTGATGGGTTAAGAGTATTTACGGGCATAGACATTGGACATTTAAAAATATTGTCATATTAAAGAAAATTTAAGATGTAGGTTTTATGACCTGGGGTGACACAAGCCTTTAGGAAACTCAAATTTAAAAAGAGTTAACCTACCTAAAAATTAAAAATCTCCATATGTCGAAAGACAAGATTAAGAGCAAAACCAAAAGACAAACAAGTCTGGGAAAAAAACATTAACACATGTGAAAGACAAAGTGTTAATGTAATTCAGCTTCTACAAATTCATAAGAAGAAAAAACCTAATATGACAAAGGGTGTGAAAAGGTACTCTCAGGAGAGAAAAGGCGCATGAAGTGACCAGTGAACATATACAAATACTCTCAATCTGAAACACAGAAGTGCAAATAGGAATAACAATAAGATCATTTTATGCCCATAGAGTGATCTCTGGAAAGGTGCAATTCATTCTGGACCAGAGAAGTTGAACTAGCCTTTCATACACCCTGCCTTTAAAAATTCCAGTGTGTTCAAAGAAAGGTGAGAATATTGTACCATTGACTTTACCACTACCGAATTTAGGAAGCAGGCCAGTTTGCAGACCCTATATGCTATTATCCCAGATAAAATTATGTTCTCAAAGCCCAGCACTTACAGTTGCCAAGGTGCAAAGCAAAAACTCATTCGTGTCAGCAGGAAAGAATGGAGAAAATCTTGATTCAATTCACCAGGATACGTTAGTCTACATCAGTTATCCAGAGTCCACAAGCTGGGAATTTAAACTCCATTGGAAGAAATCTTCCACCAAGAAACTGAATTTGACACCATGCATTAATACACAGGGGAGAAAGCTTCCTATATGTACCGTATCCCCTGCAGGAAGGGGCCTTCTTGAAAATGGTATGTTCTTACTAATACTTCTGCAGTGATAACAGTTCCAGGCACTAAGTCTTATTTGAGAAGCTTTCGTTTCCCATTCACCTTATTCAATCATCTTAAATTCTAAGTTTTCCTTTGGGTAGTGTGTTTCTGGCAACTCGATATTACAGTGAGTGTGGCTCTGAGCAGGGACACACAGCTTTCTCTCACGAACAGGCATTTTCAATGCTGTGCTACAGTGGCTTCTCTGCTGAATCTGTGAAACTTAATTTTCAGGGATGCATTCTCTTTCATTCCCCAAGTCTGTTCCAGCTGGAAGAACAAAACTGTTCTTGATAATTATGAAGTTTGGGTTCCTAGAGTCCTTGTGAAAATGATTCTTCCACCACAGGCTGCTTCTTAATACAATACGCTGTACAATTTGGATCATGAGCACCTAAAGCTATGTTAAAGGCATTTGTAACTCCCCAGTCTAGTAGATGGTAGCCAGAAGAGAGTAAGCATACTCAGTGATATATGAATTGCACATAAACAACAAATACTTTTTAGTAGATCCCAAATATTGCATAGAATATATTTCAGTACTAGTTTATCTGAAATTTAAATTTAATTGGCACCCCGTATATTTATTTGCCCAGTCTGGCAATCCTACTCTGGAGCTAACATGATGGGGGTGACTCTTCAGCCTGAGGGCAGCCACTTAGATTAAGGATTGGCCCCTGCACACTTCCTTCCTTGGCCCTGAATGGAAAATGATGCTTGGAGCCAACCGATTTGGAGCTACCTATCTAAGTCTGGCAGCCACATTGACCTAGAGCCTTCCTAGTGCTCTGTTAAGTAGACAGGGCTCAACTCCCTTGAAGTTCAAAAGCAATAAATACTGTTCCAATCACCAATGTCTGAAGAGGTCTAATCCTACCCCAGTCTTTCCTGAAGACTCTGGTTCAAGTAAGAATCAAGGTCATGCAGCAACGAACTTAGTCTTGAACGTTTCCCCTCACTGCAGCCTGGACATCTGCTGCCTGGGTCAGGCCCACTGGCCACACACTGTTTGCACTAGATAATCTCAGCCCCAACAGACATTGTGCAATTGTGCATCTATAGGAAACGTGTCCCTTGTCAATGAATGACATCATTCTAAGTGCAGAAACCTGCCACAGGGTAATGTCACATTATAGGCTCTTGAAAAACTTGAACTTTAAACATCCTATGCAGTCTGTAGTAACAATGATCTAATAGATATCCAGAGTCAGAACTAAAAGACAGGAGAATATAAAGTATCAATTTGCTATAGAAGAAATAAAAGTTAAATAAGGTCAATACACATAGGTAAAAATGCTCAATCTCATTTATAATATATTCTTTCAAACTAAAGGAAGGAGCCTATATATTTGGCAAAAAATTAAAAAGATTTCTAGCACCTAGTATTATCAAGGGTGCAAGAAAATGGCTATTGTCATACAGTCTCAATGAGTGTAAATTTGTATGACCTTGTTGGATAGTAGATTACATAAAAGAAGCGCGTTTATAATAAAGAAAAATTAGAATAATCTAAATGCCAATTAGTACAAACTAATAATTTCATATATGCTTATGTTTTTTTTTAATTTTTTTTTAAATGTTTTATTTATTTCTAGGAGAGAGAGAGAGACAGCGTGAGCAGGGGAGGGTCAGAGAGAGAGGGAGTCACAGACTGAAACAGGCTCCAGGCTCTGAGCTGGCAGTCAGCACAGAGCCCGACGCGGGGCTCGAACCCACGAACCGCGAGATCATGACCTAAGCGAAAGTCGGACGCTTAACCGACTAAGCCACCGCTTATGACAGGTAGAATGAGATGGACTATACAAAGAGACAGGCAATGGCTGTAATAAGTTAGGAAAAAATTGGCAAAATTGTGTGTATGCTCCCATTTCATTTTTTAAAGTACCTGCACTGATAGACTAGGTAGATTGACAGATAAATGTGTTCCACTTGGCTGTGTAGTCATCTAGAGTGATGAGGGCAAAACAGTCTTCTCCAAACTGCAGCCCTGAAATCCAGTTTCTTAATAATAAAATAAGACAAACGAGAGGGAGGTCATGGGCTACCCATCACATTTTAATCTCCTACCTTTGGTTTTCCTTGAATCGTCAGAGAGTACAATTCACTCTGAGAGCGGTTTCCTTCAGGAGATGAGGTAACTGAGTTTTGCAGTGTTTAAATCTATACCAGTTGAGGGCCTCTTTTAACTAATAACAAATGGAGGCACCTGAGTGACTCAGTCAGTTAAGCGACCAACTTCAGCTCAGGTCATGATCTCGCAGATCACAAATCCTAGCCCTGAGTTGGGCTCTGCGCTGACAGCTCAGAGCCTGCAGTCTGCTTCGGATTCTGTGCCTCCCTCTTTCTCTACCCCTTGCCTGCTCACACTTTGTCTCTCTCTCTCAAAAATAAACATTAAAAAACAATTTTTGTTAATAATAATTTTAAAAATCAAAAATTAAAATCTATTACTTGAAAATCAGATGATCATGCAACCCCATTGCTAGGGCACCTGCCCAGGCCTGGAAGAAAATGAGGCAGTGAGAGGCCCAGAGCTTAAGCCCAGCAGAGGTGGTTGGTGATTAGTCAAAGTGAAAGGTGGAAGGGGGTAGAGTCCCGTATTAGGGTGCATTTTCCATGTGCAGCTCCACTAGGCTCAGCAGTCAGTGACGTCACCAAACCAGGTGAAGAGGGCTCCACGGAGAAACACTCAAGTAGATCAGAGCATCTGTTTCCCAGCTGGAAGTTTGTGAAGGCAGGAGGTGTTCTGGACAGTCTACATGGCACTAGAGGCCAGAGACTGCAGGGGGCAGGTGTCCCACTGTCTGTACTTGCCCTGTTTGGGGACGAGGAGGCAAGTAAGTACAAGTTCCATGGGCCCAGGGATGCCTGGCAGGCAGCTGAGCACCAGCAAGCTTCAAAGGATCCCCCCACCGTCCCCACCACCAAGGAGGGTCCCAGTCAGGATGAAGAGACCTTGAAGAAAGAGGTGGGGGGCAGTGTCATGGCAGGTGACCAGGAAGTAGGGAGAAGGTGAGAGACATCAGGAAACTGGGGGGCAGAGGTCCACACTGGGCTTCCCTGAAGGATCCCCTAACGTGCCCCACAGAAAGCCAGCATTTGGAGGTCCACAGGACAGAGGCCAATTTGACACTGCAGAGAGAACTATGAACAGCACCATCTACACGAAGAGAACTCTGTCTCTTTCCTCTCTTCCCTTCTTCCCATTCCTTGCCCTACCACCACCAAGGAAAACAGTGGTTATGGAAGAGAAGTGGGAGATCCAAGTGGAGCATTAATGAAAGCAGAGACTTGTTGGAGGTGGTCATCAAGATGGTGTACATTGGGGCGCCTGGGTGGCTTAGTCGGTTAAGCGTCCGACTTTCGCTCAGGTCATGACCTCGCGGTTCGTGGGTTCGAGCCCCGCGTCGGGCTCTGTGCTGACTGCCAGCTCGGAGCCTGGAGCCTGTTTCAGAGTCTGTGACTCCCTCTCTCTCTGACCCTCCCCTGCTCACGCTGTCTCTCTCTCTCTCTCCTAGAAAAAAAAAAAGATGGTATACATACACCCTGGGTGATATAGTCAGTAGCATTGTATTAACTTTGTTATGTGACAAACATCATGGTGACCATTTTCCAATGTAGACAAATGTCAAATCACTATGTTGTAGGGACACCTGGGTGTCTCAGTCAGTTAAGTGTCAGACTCTTGATTTCGTTAGGCTCAGGTCATGACCTCGTGGGTTCGAGCCCCAGGTCAAGCTCTTCACTGACAACACAGAGCCTGCTTGGGATTCTCTCTCTCTCAAAATAAATAAACTTTAAAATATCACTATGTTGTACACATTAGTTGTAAAACTAATGTAATCACTGTCTGTCAATTATATCTCAATAAGTTTTAAAAAAAGAATAAAATGTTCTGTAATATACCCCCTCCCAAAAAAATGTGACGCCAGCTAACCCTCGATCTGGACCCAGGTAACCGGGGGCTCTGCAGCTACTCCCCTCCCCTCCCCTTGGGATGTTCCCAGAGCTGCTCCAAGGATACAGCGATGAGATAGCAACGTGGTGTTGAGGCTGTCTGGGCTGGATACCTGACCAAACCCAGACAGGCTCTATATGAACTTGAGATTCTGACAGGCAGAGCGGAGATCTACTCCTCCTGCAGCGCCCAAGACAAGCCTCCTAAGTTCCCTTGCTTATTAACATGGAGTGGCTTCCCTCTGTCTTCCGTCTCTCCCTGCCTTCCCTGCCTTCCATGTACTGGGGCCAGTTTCAGATTACACTCGGGAAGGTCCCAAAGGGATTGCAAACTAACTGGACCCCATGGCAGATTCCTGAACCACATCTTCCAGGGGAAGCGGAAGGAGAGGAGAAGCTGGAATTGGAGCCGAGCTTGCAGTCTTGTGTGACACTGCGCCAGACCTGCAAAGTCTCAAAATGTAACAGTTCTCACCACCGAAAGTGGATCTGCCGGTTGCCAGCAGCGAACAGGGAAAGGGACACCAGAAAGAGCTTGTCTAAAGGTACCGGGGAGAAAAAAATTGTGCATCTCCTGATTTGGTTCAGCACACTAAGTCAGTCAGTCACGCAGGATCTATTTCTTACCTGATTTTTTTTTTTTTAATTTTAAGACTGCTCACAATGGAGGACCATCTGCTTTATCGTAGCAACACAACGCAGTGAGACATGGTGATTCCTAATAGAACCTGCGACTCACAAACATGACACACGAGCCCCTCGGCTCACATTAATAGTCCCCCCAGCCAACAAGAATGGTCTCTGTACCCTCCATCTCTTCCTAATAGAGGCCCCTGAAATCCGTTAGCATGACTGACACTGATTTCTTTGTAGTTCACTTTCAGCTGAATGACATGGTCAAGACTGAGGATATTCTGGGCAGTAGATTCCCAAGCTATTGACATCTAATCTCCAAATATCTACAAACAATATTTAAAACTCATGAATAAATTATCTCTGCCCTTTAGCAGAATTTATATAAACTTCCCCTTTTAGTAATAACACGCTTTGACTCTCTTAAAAAGTCTCTTTCCATTTTACTTTTCACAACAACATGATGCATCCCACCATTCACCCGAGTAGTCGCTGTTTTCCCAAGCGGACATATTTGTTCCCTTCGGTGCTGCCCTGTAACATCTAAATGCAGCTCCCCCAGCAAGATTCTTTAATTCAGCAAATATTATTTGTATGATTTTTAAGGGCCAGTTTGGCCACTGGGGATATAATAGCAAACGAGACAAAGTCCTTGCATTTAGGGAACTTTTGTAATAGTGGGGAGTTTGTCAACAATAAATTAAGAGGTATAGTAGTCAGGATTCTCCAGAGAAATGAAACCAGTAGGACAGATAGAAATATGACAGATTAATAGATTAAATAGCTATGTAGATAGATAGATAGATAGATAGATAGATAGATAGATAGATAGATATAGACTTATTATAAGTACTTGACTCACATAATTGTGGAAGCTAAAAAGTCCAAAATCTGCAGAGCCAATGTCCCAATTTGAAGGCTGTCAGGAAGGAGAAGTTTGGGGAACATTCAGCCTTATTCAGGCCTTCAACTGATTGGACTGGGCTCACCCACCTTATAGAGAGCAATCTTTGCTCAGTCTACCAATTTAAGTGTTAATCTCATCCAAAAATATCCTCACAGAGACACCCCCGGTCATGTTTGACCAAGGCACTTCATGGCTCAGTCAGATTGACAAATAAAATTAACCATCATAAGAGATATTTTTATTAAAAAAAAAAAAAAAAGCTGGGGTGCCTGGGTGGCTCAGTCGGTTAAGCGTCCGACTTCAGCTCAGATCATGATCTCACGGTTCGTGGGTTCGAGCCCCGCATCAGGCTCTGTGTTGACCGCCACCTCAGAGCCTGGAGCCTGTTTCAGATTCTGTATGTCCCTCTCTCTCTGACCCTCCCCTGCTCACGCTGTCTGTCTGTCTCTCAGAAATAAATAAAACATTAAAAATTTTTTTTGAAAAGCTGAAAAAATAAGTTATTTTATGACTGTTAGGCTACAGAGGACATAAACCTGATGGTCTTATCACAGGGTGCTATGAAAGAAGGTAAGCAGGGAAGGGAAGAGGTTGAGAGGGGCATGTGTTTCTGTCCCAATACTGTCCAGAACTTTAAATACATCAGGATTCAAATGCCATCTTGTGGCTGATTATTCATGTTAGGTTTCATTTCTTTGGTGCCATTCATCTCACATCTGTTAAAATCTGTTAAAATGGTTTTTTTTTTTTTTAATTTTAATCAATAGAGTAGCCTTCTTAAGGCTCCAGGGTTTTATGCCCCTATTTCCTTGTATTATTAGTATCAACTTCATGCCTGCTGGGCCTGGGATCCTAGCAGCCACGCCAGCTTCGCTCCAAGTTGAAATGCCTTCTTTGATTGTAATGGATTTTATTCAAGCACACCATAAAATAAAATATTCCTGGTCAGTGTACATAAGGATGCCATAACAGAAATATTTACACATTTAAACTAACATACAGAATCGCTTTACAACCCCTACATTTAGTGCAACAATAACATCATTACATAGAATAAACAGGTCTGAATCATTTCCCAAATTCTGGGCCTCCATAAATAGCAGTCTGCATTCTTGGCCCAGTGTTGTAATCTTTGCTTGGTAACTTTATGCAGTCTACTAAAAGATTTGTCATAAAAAAAAAAAGGGGGCCCAGAAACCATGATTTATCTTTAAGACATATTGTCATTATTGCACGGGTCATGTCTTTACTTTCTTTTCACACACCCGCCCCCCCCAACTCCTCACAACTGCATTGTCTAGAAGGCACACTGAAGTCAAGAGAACTCATTGCTGACTTTCCCTTCCAATATAAAATGTCAACACATTTTACACCTTCCACTTAACACAATGTTGTTTCTCAATTACATGCCGTAAAAATAAATTTCAAAAAATATTCTACAAACCAGGAAAAAAAGTGTATTAAATAGTGAAATCACACTAAAAAATTTTTATAGAATGTGTGAAAGGTACAACTACAACAATGTAAACACCCACATGTATGAGTTCCCTATCGCTCTGTCACCCAGTACCACAAACCTAGCTACTTACGTAACCCTGTGCATTAGCTCACAGCAACGTGTGCTGGAAGTCAGCGTGGTGGGATGGCGTTTTCAGGCCTGGTTATCACAAGGCTGAAGTCAAGATGACGGCCAGCTTGAATTCTCACGGAAGCGCTAGGCAAGAATCAGCTTCCAAGCTCAACGTGAGTGGCAGAATTCAGTTCCTATCAGTAGCCGAACCTAAGTCCTCAGCCTTTGACACGTATCCCCTCTATCTTCAAGCCAGTCAAATCCTTCTTGCTGTTTTGAATCTCTGACTTCCTATTTTGCAACTAGTTAGAGAAAAGTCTGCTTTTAAAGAGCTTATGTGACCAACTTAGACCCACCGAGACAATCTCCCTTTGGAGGAACCAAAAACCAACTGATGAGTAACCTTGATAACAACTGTAAAATCCCTTTTGCAATATTAAGTGACATGACTACAGGCTATAACACTAGGGGACAGAGATCCGTGGGTCTCTCTTAGAATTCTCCTCACTACACCCTGTAGCCTGACCCCAGGTAAAAACATGGAAACATCATTAATCCTCTGTGGGTAAGTCTCTGATCTCATTCCCTTCCTACAATTCTGAATTCTGGGTCTAGCTTGCTTTTCTTTATTCCTTAACCACATTGGCATGCAATGTGAAGCAGTATATGATTCCATAGTACATAATTTCAAAGTAGTGTACATGAAATAACGTGAAAATAACCTTTGGAGATTTACATCTATATTGATGTATGCAGGTGTATATTATAAACATTTATTGCTAGTTAGAATAGATCACAATTTTTTTTAATGTTTTTTATTTATTTCTGAGAGAGAAGAATAGACAGCATGAGCAGGGGAGGGTCAGATAGAGAGAGAGACATAGAATCTGAAGCAGGCTCCAGGCTCTGAGCTGTCAGCACAGAGCCCAAAGTGGGGCTCAAACCCACGAACCGTGAGATCATGACCTGAGCTGAAGTCAGACACTTAACCAAATGAGCCACCCACGTGCCCCCACAATGGTTTTTAACCTATTTTTTTGTAGATGAACTTTTGTTTCCAGACTGTTTCCATTCATTTTTTAACAGGCCTAGTTTCTGTGACATTTTGGTACATATCCCCTTTCCTACAGTTTTAGTATAAAGTATAACTTTAGTATAAAGTATAACTTCTTAGCATTGTGGTCAGAAAGCATGGTCCATGTGATACTAATCCTTAGATTTCATGTGTGCATATTTACTTTATAGCCAAGCATGTACTCAGTTTAATGTGTCCACTGGATAGAAATGGTTTATTGTGCTGTTCAAAGCTTCTGTGCCCTAATTTTTAGATTATTTGGTCTAGCCTCAGAATCAAAGTTCTTTGAGCTAAAAGATTTCTGCCTATTTTATTCACTGTTGTATTCTCAATGCTATTACTTGGTAGGTGCTTGATTAATATTTGTTGAAAGAATGAATCAGTTACTGAGAAATGAGTGCAAGAATGCGCACTGCCATGTTGGATTGATTTCTCTTTCTACTTCTCAATTTATGCTTCACGTATTTGAGACGAGGGTACTAAGTGCAT
Source organism: Hyaena hyaena (assembly GCF_003009895.1). Taxonomy (NCBI): domain Eukaryota; kingdom Metazoa; phylum Chordata; class Mammalia; order Carnivora; family Hyaenidae; genus Hyaena; species Hyaena hyaena. The sequence goes on along the minus strand of NW_024081131.1, from coordinate 192,361 downwards.
AAAAGCATAGAGGGTGTTCTATTTTCCTGGTTAATTGATCTTATATCATTATGCAGGAACCCTCTTTATCATTAGTAATATATCTTATCTTAAAATATTTTGTATCTTTTGGGGTGCTTAGGTGGCTCAGTCAGTTAAGCGTCCAATTCCAGGTGTCGGCTCAGGTCATGATCTTATGGTCTAGTGAGTTTGAGCCCAGCGTGGAGCCCTGCGATGATGGGCTCTCCACTGACACTGTGAAGCTTGCTTGGGATTCTGTCTCCCTTTCTCTCTGCCCCTCCCCCACTCATGCTGTCTCTGTGTCTCTCAAAATAAACTTTAAAAAACATATATATATATATATATATATATAGTAAACACACACACACACACACACACACATATATATAGTATCTGCTATGAACATAGCAACACCACATTTCTTTTGGTTAGAAAAACAGATTTATGCTGTTATCCATGGACCATTCAGCCAGCTGACGTATACAGGGGGAATGTGAGTCTCATGGGCAAAATTTGTCAACTCTATTTCTCTTTTTGATGTTATTCATTTGTTTGCTATTGTAGTTTAGTTGATATACAATGGTTTCAGGGGTTAATGTTTGTTTTTCATTTGTTTGGTTTCTTGTAACCATGTTCCTGGTGACAGAATAGCATCCTAAAGTATTCAATGACCTACCAAGGGCTGTGACTTCAATTTCTTTCTCTGCAACGATGTTAACCTGCCATATTTCCAAGGACTTTAATGATTTAAAGAAAACCCATAGTGAGTTATCAACTTTCTGTCTGGGGAGGGTATTGATAGCTTTCTTCCTTCTCTTCCCTTCACTACTCTTGGCCCAAAGCTATGGAAATAACCCCCAAGTAAATTTGACTGTTTCTTCTCTGGTCTATCTTTCTTTTCTTTTCTTTTTTTTTTTTTATTTCTAGGAGAGAGAGAGAGAGACAGCGTGAGCAGGGGAGGGTCAGAGAGATAGGGAGTCACAGACTGAAACAGGCTCCAGGCTCTGAGCTGGCAGTCAGCACAGAGCCCGACGCGGGGCTAGAACCCACGAACCGTGAGATCATGACCCAAACGAAAGTCGGACGCTTAACCGACTAAGCCACCCAGGCGCCCCTCTGGTCTATCTTTCTATCGTAACAATTCAACCCCTGAAGATTAGGGACATTCCTGAGTAAGGAGACTGAAGCCTTTGAAGAAGCTGTTGGATAACAGGAAAATAGTAGTGTAGAGCCACTTGCTTCCCTTCCATCAGCATCATTTATGACACTTACGTTCTCTGTGATCTGCAGCAGAGAGATGAGGCCACAATGTGCGGGGCACTCCAGCTCCACCAGCACCGTCAGACTGGATCTTTCCAGTGTTGTCCTCACCCCACCGCCAGACTTCTTTTCTTGCTCCTCAAATGCTGCACTGTTCTCTCAGAAGAGGAGGAGACACATTATTTCGTGTCTCCCTTCACTGGGTCCAAGCTGTAATACAGGCAGCAGGAATTTCTTGATGTTTGGAAAAGGTAGCTGGCATTTTCCTAAATTCAAAGCTTGTCCTATTTTATCCCCCAAATTTTATTTCTTTAGTCTTTCTTTTGAAGAGTGATTTTGGGGTCGAGAACAGGAGTCAATAATATGTAAACTTGTTTTTATATATTCATAGTCCGTGGTATCCAAATTTTCTCTGTACTAAAATGACCTCATATTGTCTTTGTAATTTAAAAATAAATTTCACCTAAATTTATTTTGTTTTGTTTATGTATTTTTTAAGTAGGCTTCACACCCTGCGTAGAGCCCAATACAGGGCTTGAACTCATGACCCTGAGATCACGACCTGAGCTGAGATCAAGAGTGAGAAGCTTAACCAACTGAGTCACCCAGGCATTCCTCACCTAAATATATTTTAACATAAATTTCACCCTAGTGTTTTCCAATCAATCAATTCTTGCAACCAACACTGAGCTTATATAATATTCCAGGATAACACTACCTAAGTTGGAACTGTCTATTTAAACAGAGCCTCTTTCACCCCTTTTACTATTACATGACAATTACATGAGCCCACCAGGGTGCACCTCTGCTCAGGAGAATATAGGTGAAAATGATACCATTAATAAGCTTAACTCTGCTCTGAGGCATTCCCTTTGAGGCTTCTCAATCCAAAGCTATTAGAAACAGAATAAAAACATCAGCATTTAGATTAACAGCTGGATTTTGTTTAAAATATTTCCTTAATTATAATCTATTTAATTTTTTGCAGTTTAAGGGATTTTTGTTGTTGTTGTTATTGGTTTCCAGAGAAGATCCCTTACTTGTGTCTCTTATATGACAATCTTGTGTTCCTGGGGTGCAGAGCTGAAAAATATGGTGGCAGTTGCTCTGAAAAGCTTGTCTTCTTACTTTGCTCTGCTAAATTCTTCACTCAAGCAATAGTTCTCTTTTAGGAATATGTTGTCCCCCAAACGGCCAAATGTCAGTAAATCATGCAGAATTAGAAGTTGCTAAAATGCAGGAAGCTCAGTGAAATGTGGGGGGAGGGGAAGTTTCAAAACACAAATACTAACAGGGCGTTTCCTTCCTCTTGAAACTGAGGAAGACCTGAGCATTATAAGGGCTCCATGAACACAAGGCACTGATTTTTCTCACTTTTCTGCTTTCTGAGAGACTAGAGACAGAGCCCACCTACTACCACATAGTAGCGGCCCTTAGGGAGACAGCTTGGAGCTTTATAATTTTGATAGAGAACCAATTTGATTATAGACTTGGAGGGCCATGCCCCTAACCGGGGGGTTCTGTTGCAAACTCCAGGGGAATAGTGTCAGAACTGGATCATAGGACATCCCAGTGGAATCAGAGAATTGCTGGATGTGGGAAAATCATGCTTACATCTGTCTAGTAACAGAAGTGTTCCACGTGAGGAAAGTTGAGTGGAGGCATGGGGGAGTTCTTCCCACACAAAGGGCGAGGACAAGATTGAGAGTAAATTTTTTTTTTAATTTTTTAATGTGTATTTATTTTTGAGAGAGAGAGGGAGAGAGAGACAGCATGAGTGGGGGAGAGGCAGAGAGAGAGGGAGACACAGAATCCGAAGCACAGGCTCCGACCTGTCAGCACAGAGCCCGATGCAGGGCTCGAATCCACAAACTGTGCGATCATGACCTGAGCCAAAGGCGGACGCTTAACCGACTGAGCCTCCCAGGAGCCCCGAGAGTAAATTTTTAAAAATAGCGGAAACAGCAGAAATTAATAAATTAGAAAGCAAACACGCATACATACAAACATACACAAAAACAGGAAAAGCAAAGCAGCCCACCCCTTTTTTTTGAAATACCGAAACACTGGAAACAATTCCAATTCCTGTCAAGAAGAGAAGAGGCAGATACAATGTGGCACGTTAATACAGAGGATCAGATGACATCATTAAATGGAGGTGCTGAAGCCACATGTATGCTGGTGGATAAATCTCAAAAGTGATGTTGAGGGATAAAATCAAGTTGCACAAATTACAGGTATGAGACAATACCATTTATACGAAGCTCCAAACACATCATACAAAATTAGATATTTTACAACTGCACAGAAACTTTGTAACAACCAAAAGGCTGGCTGAGAAAGGTATTTATCAACCTGGGGAGAGCAGCTAGCTCTATGGAGATGGGAAGGAAGGGGGGAGCGTGAAGTCAGGGAGAGACGCGAAGGGGGCTTTGCCTGTATTTATTCCATTTTTCTCAGTATCTACAGTAAACAAAGTAAATGTCAACATTTTAAAACTCTGGATCTTAAATGCATAGATGTTCTGTTCTCTGTTTTCTGTGTGTCTGAAGTATTTCATAATTTAAGAAATATTTGTAAAAGAAAAAATTGTGTTTCGACCAGGAGCTTATGTGAAGTAATGTTTCTTGTATTAGATTGTTTATACTGTCTTCTTAAGTATTACAAAATTAAGCTTCAGAGGGCCTTCAGGGCCTCATTAATTGTGATTAATGAGTTTGCCAGGACTTGACACCACTTTCTACTGCTCCGTTCTTCTGCTTGTCTGCCCTTTCCTGGGAGCATAGTGTCGGGGTAAGAACAGTCGCCTGTTCAATAGTAACAATAACAAATAATGTGTTTCAAATGAAGAGAAAGAACAGCATCCTCAGCTAATGTGTGTTTAATTCTATCAACAGCTCAGGGTAAATGTATTAAATATGGGCTCTGTTATCAGATTTCACTGTTTCAGAAAGATGCATCTGCTACATACCCGGAAGAGCAGGCCATCCATCAAACACAAAAGCTACACAGGATGCATTGTGCAGGCAAAGGGCCTACCCCATTCTCCGGCTTGACGGGAAAGCCGCACCATGTGGTTCTCATCAAAGACCTCAAAAGTGCACTTCATGTCATAATCTAAAGAGACGACCCAAGATTAAATGCAGGCCCAACACATACACATTTCAGGATTCAGTAGAGGTATTTCGACTGTATAACATATGTAGTCATTTCTGGTACATAAATTGGATTTTTACAGGCCCTTACAGAATCCATAAAGAATCCTTCCCTACTTTTTATATCCTTTCTGACAATACTTTGTATAAATGCTGACATTTATCCTTTGAATTGTGTTAATTGGGGGACATGGCTTCTGCATCTCGTGGGATGCCTTTGAGTTGTCAGTGTCAAGGAGCAGGAAGGAGTAGGAAAGAGAATAGATGGGCTCAGGAGGGAGTGGGGGAAGGGAGGAAGGGGGAGACACAGAAGAAGAGCAGAAGGACCATTACAATCTACCCCAAACCAAGGATACCTTCTTATCTGCTCTGAGATCACCCATGGCTGTGCCTCACCAAAGAGAGGCACAAACCTCCTGGCCTCCTGAAGGAAGCAGAGTAACGGTCCCCCGAAGATGTCCACATGCCAATATCCAGGACCATGAATATGTCATCTTATATGACAAAGAGGACTGTGCAAAATTTATTCATTTAGGGATCTTGAGGTTTCTGGAATGATAATCTTAGATTATCTGACTGGGCCCAATGTAATCACAAGGGTGCTTATAAGAGAGAGGCAAGTGGGTCAGACTCACAGAAGGAGGTGAGAGAGAGAAATCTGAAGACATGGCTCTATGGACGGAAGCCCTAGGGGCCATAAGCCAAGGAATGCAGGCAGCCTTGACAAACCAGAGAAAAAAGTGAGGGAATAGATTCCCTCCTACAGCCTCCAGAAGGAACACAGCCCTGTTGACAATTTGATTTTAGGACTTCTGGCCTCTAACACTGCAAAATAACAAATCTATGTTGTTTTAAGCTACTAAGTCTGTGGTAAATTGTCATGGCAATAATGGAAAAATCAAAACATCTCACTACCCCAGTGAAAAGTTACTGATTGAGAACTCCGTTCGATCTTGATAGCCCTTCCAGTCTTCAAGGATCGTGTTTCATAGGTGACCACAAGGAAAGCTTGTGTGTGTGTTTTAATATTCTGAGAGTACACTGCTCTGAATAAACTGCGAGTTCTGATATGAAAGGCTCTCAGAGCACCATGGAAATGGGATGATCTCCCACATAAGAAGGGTGAGAGCTCTGCACCCAAAGACAAGGTAACCATTTACAGTAAGAAAAACCCGCCTGCACACACACCCTCCTTGTCTTTCCTGCACACCCCTGGGAATCTATATTCACTTCCAGAAAAATAAGAATTCTCACCTTGCTGGAGGAATATCTTTCACCTAAAAGCACTTAAACAAACACCTCTCCTCATAGATTTAAACATATTTCCTCAGATATCTGAGGAAAATCAACACCATGAAAAAGAACTAACATGAAGAACTAGAATTTGCAAGGAAGACCAGAGGAAACTGCAAACTTATCATTAGTATCCTCAGAGATGACAGGCTCTCACAAGCAAAAGTTGGTATAAAGAGCGATCAGATTCATTGAAACAACTGTCTAACCCCCTAACTCCACAAATAAGTTTCAGTACATGAGCTGGAAATAATGGAAATAAGTAAGTAAATTGGGAACCTGGAGGTGCAAGCTCAGTGATTCTTCTGGAATAGAGTGCAAATTAAAAGTAACGAATCAGGGGGAAAATGTTAAGAACCAAGGGAAATAGAAGAGCCCACTAACAGTCTAGGAGGAGTTGGGGTGGCTCAGTCAGTTAAGCATCTGACTTCAACTCAGGTCATGATCTCATAATCCGTTAGTTCAAGCTCTGCATCAGGCTCTATGCTGACAGCTAGGAGCCTGGAGCCTGCTTCAGATTCTATGTCTTCCTCTCTCTCTGCCCCTGCCTCACTCACACTCTCTCAAAAAAGGATAAATGTTAAAAAAATTTTTTCAAATATACAAGCAGGCTAGCATATGGCCATTCATCTATAGGAAATCTATAGAGCAATATTATCTCTGTAGTAAAATAATTTTATTCAGAATTCAAGCAAAAGCCATTATATAATTTTAAAAGCAAAAAAAGAGAGATATTTTCAAATTACAAAGATTCCAAAAGTTTACCCCTCATGGAACACATTCCTAAGAAATTAGTAGATGCTATACTTCACTAAAAATTAACCAAAAAAAAGTTGGAAAAAAGCTGTCATGGAATTCATGAAATAATGGAAAATAAAGAAGCCAGTAAGATCACAACGTCTTATTCTATACTTTATGTACTTAAGAAACCATTTCTCTGAAAGTATAGGAATCATGGTTTTAAAATAATACAACTTTGGGACTACAATTTCACATGCTTTTCAGAAAGTAAATTCTGTGGTTAGGCAAAGAGGGGTATTGAACTATGCTATGATTCCTGACCAGGCTATAAAGAGGCAGGTAAAAAAGATGAATTGTCAAGGTAGACAGAAAAATATAAGGTTACCAATTTGAAGAAGAAGAAGAAAAAGATATATAACTTTCAAATCACAAAAATATTTCAAAAGGAAGGGGAAGAGGAATGAAAAGATGGGGGAGAGGTAAGAAAGAAGACAGGATATGAAGAGCATTCAATAGGTTAAAAAGAGAGTACAATAAATGGGAAGCGTATACCAAGGTTAGAGGTATAAAGACTAAATTTATCAATTACTTCAGTAAAAATAAATGAGTTAAATCCAGCAGAGGAGAGAGAGAGATTTTTAGACCTAAAAACAGAAACAAATGAAATTCAGGGGTGCCTGGGTGACTCCATCAGTTAAGCATCTAACTCAGGTCAGGTTACAATCTTGCAGTTCATGGGTTGGAGCCCCACATTGAGCTCTCTGCTGTCAGTGCAGAGCCCACTTCAGACCCTGCGTCTCCTTCTCTCCCTGCTCCTCCCTCACTTGCACACTCTCTCAAAAATAAAAACTAAAAAGACATTAAATAATGAATTTCAGCTGTATGGTGTTTACAGAAAACACATATAAATCAAAATGACACAAAAATGGAAGATAACGCAGTCAAAACAGAAAAAATGAGGTGAATGCTAATACTTTGGCATTACCAATATCAGCCTAAGCATAATCAAAACAGAAAACATTTTGTTTAAAGATACAAATAAGGGGCGCCTGGGTGGCTCAGTCAGTTAAGCATCCAACTTTGGCTCAGGTCATGATCTCATTGCTCATGGGTTCGAGCCCTCTGTCAGGCTCTGTGCTCACAGCTCAGGGCCTGGAGTCTGCTTCGGATTCTGTAACTCCCTCTCCCTCTGCTCCTCCCCTGCTCATTCTCTCTCTCTCTCTCTCTCTTCCTCTCTTTCAAAAATAAACAAACATGAAAATAAATAAATAAATTAAAAAGATACAAATAAGAGAACTGCCTTCTATGTAATAGGGAAAGACATAAGCTAAAAAGCACAGAGGTCTTTAAAAAGCAAGTCACCAGTGGGTGAATGAGGACACAAAAGTGAAAGGAGTTATCAGAACAGCAGTCTGCCACACTCAGAAGGTTCTCAGTAAGCTGGGGAGTGGCTGCTGGGGTACAGGCAGATAATTACAAATGATGCCCTGCTAAAGAATTTATAATTTAGGCTGAACAATTTTACATGAGGCAGAAGAAGTATCACTTTTTTATTGAGGTCTTACTGATTTGTTTTCATTCTATTGAGATCTGAGAACATGATCTGTAAGATTCCATTCTCTTGCAATCCATTGAGACTTGTTGCACAGCCCAGGATATGACCCATTGTGTTGAATATTCCATGCGCTTTTTAAAGGAATGTATATTCTGGGGCACCTGAGTGGTTCAGTTGGTTGAGCTTCAGACTCGATTTCGGCTCAGGTCCTGATCCCAGGGTGGTGGGATGGAGCCCTGCATTGGGCTCCATGCTGATTGTGCAGCCTGCTAAAGATTCTCTCTCTCTCTCCCCCTCCAACCCTCTCCCCTGCTGATTCTCTCTCTAAAAAAATACATAAATACATAAAAAGAATGTATATTCTGCAGTTGTTAAAATAATGTCTTCTAAAAGAGGTTGACAGTGTTGAATTTTTACCTCATTCTTATTTTTATACTTTAAACATTAATTTCTGAGAGAGAGGTCAATGGGGCATCCTACAAATTACCTGATGGGCACTCCTCAGATTGTTGGGATCATCAAACACAAGGAGAGTCAGAGATACTGCTATAGCCAAGGGAAGCCTGGGGAGACACGACAACTAAATGTACTGTGGTACCCTTGATGGAATATTAGGACAAAGCAAAGGTAAAAACTAGAAACCACGGAATTTAATCAATAATAATGAATGAACAATGGCTTATTAATCGTAACAGTTGTATATGTATCATGTTAACATATTAATAATAGGGAAATTGCATGCAAGGTACATGGGAAAGCCCTATATAATTTTCTCAATTTTTCCTGTAAATCTGAAACTATTTCAAAAGTACAAATTCATAGAAAGAAGTTAATGTGAGGAGCTAGTGGCACAATTCCCTGATATTACCAGAGTTAATCAGAATGGACGTGGTCAGGATCCCTAGTCTCTCGTGGCTCTGTTGTATTGCCATCACAGTAACCAGGAGAATATTCCAAAATATGACTCTGACATCAAAGAACTAAAGGTAAATTTTGAAACTACTTTAGAGGCAGAAAGTCCTACATTGGAAATCCACCTCTGCTCCTTTCCAGCTGTGGGTTATACAGGCTATGATCATCTCCATTTTTTCAAATGTAAAATAGGAAAGACATCCACTTTATGCTTTGTTCCAAGAACTAAGTGAATTGCTATATATAAAAAGACATAATATCAAAGTCAATAAACAATAGCTATTATTTTGCTATTAAAAATAGTTCATTGCCTTTTTAAGAAAGAGAAATTTAAAAAGGTGTTCTTTAACATTTACCCACATGTTTACCATTTGTGTGCTCTTTTGTTTCCAAGCTTCCACCTATCAGTACATTAATCTGAAGTACTTTCTTTAGACTTGAGGTGTAGGTATGCTGGAGAAAAATTCTCCCAGTTTTCATTTACCCCCAAATTTCCGCATTCCAACTTCAGTTTTGAAGGATATTCTAGATTGATAGGAAATTCTGGGTAAGCAGACTTTTTCTTTGCAACATTTTATACATTGTTTCATAGTCTCTGGCTCTCTTTGTTCCGATGAGAAATAAAACATCATTTGTATCCTTGTTTTCTGGTTTTAGAGAATCTCTCTCTCCAGCTCTGTTTTCAGAGTTTTATTATGTCATATATCCAGTGGGATTTCTTCAGATTTACCTTACTTTAGGTTACCTGAGTTGTTTGTTTGTTTGGTTGGTTGGTTGGTTGGTTGGTTGGATTTTTTTGATGAGTAGGATGGTGTTTTTAAATTTTGGAAATTCTGAGCCATTATACCTTCAACTATTCTCTCCATTCTCACTCTCCTTCATTCTGGGACTCCTGTTACACATATAGGAGAATACTCAGTATTGTCCTATGATCCCTAATGTTTTCACCATTTACTATAACCTTTTTCTTGCTGTTCTTCAGATCAATGCTTACTATTGATTTGTCTCCAGCTCGTAATCATTTTTTCCTCTCATCTCTAAATCTATGTTTAAGTCCATCCAGTAAATACTTCATTTCAAACATACCACTTTTCACTTCTGGAATTTCAATTTTGTTATTTTTATTCATTTCCCTACTGAGATTACCCATCTTTCACTAATTCTGGACATTTTTTCTTTTAAGTCTTTGCATATATTCATACTAGCTCTTTTTAAGTTCCTCTCTGCTAATTCTAATATCTGGGTCTTCTCAGAGTTGGTTTCTCTTGACTATGGATTAAATGTTCTTATTAATTCACTTGCCTAGTAAATTTTGATTGTGTAAAAATTTAGTCTCTAATGTGTGACTCCTTTACCAAATATCATCATTTTTGTCTGTTAGAAAAAATATTCTAGTAACACTGTGGCACTTAGGTTGAATAGAGGAAGATCAGATTCAGAGATATCAATTGGAATATTTTAATATCCTAGGATATAACTGTAATAGGAGAGATATTTAATGAAGACCTGGACTAAGGATAAGCAGTGAGAATTAATGAAGAGGAAAGAAATTAGAAATATTAATGAAGTAGCATCTACTGTAAATTGTCAATGGATGAAAAATAAGTGGAAGAGATCTAGGATCCTTGGGTCATTTACGTTGAGATAGGGAATATGCAAGAAGGGAAATTGTTGGGTTAAGCAGGTAGAGAATAGACAACTGACTTTTAGAAATATTGAGTTCAAGGATCCTGTGAGACCTTCAGAAGTTGGCTTTAGTGACTCAAACTTCAGAAAAAAGGTCTTTGTGAGAGACAGAGACTTTAGGATCAAAAGTTGCAGACATAAGTGTAGATGAGATAACTCAACTAGAAGATACAGAACAGGATATTGTAACCCCAGGCTCTTAAAGATGTACACAAAATGAGCATGGAACATAAGATGAATGACAGTTTGACGAAAATATTTGTAAAAACTGTCCTAAGTTGCAAAAGACTCCTACAAATCAATAGGAAAAGCCCTAAATCCAAGAAAAGATAGACTTAAAAAAGTAATTCAAGAAGATAACATTCAAGTCAAATAAGCATATACATAAATATTCAATCTCAGTAAAGACAAAAATGCAAATTAACCAGGTGCCTCTTGTCATCATTGTGATAAAAACTAAAAAGATGACGATAATACCATCTGTTGTTGGGGATGTGAATGAACAGATTCACACATACAGCTATAGACTCCTATACTGCTATAGACTCCTTGGGGGGCAATCCAGAAGTATCTATGAACATAGAATGTGCCCATATTTCTTTCCCAGTATATACTCACGGTCCATTATTTGAACCAACTAAACAGAGAATTTATTTATTTTAAACACACATGGAACATTTAGAAAATCAACTGTGTATTAGGCCACAGAGGAAAATACCACAAAAAGTACAAAATGGAGAAAACATTAAGTCCACAGTTTGACCTCAATGTAATAATATCAAAAACTGATAACAAAGTAAATCCCCATTCTCCTCCACCTAAATTCTATACCATGGGGGGAAAAGATAACTTAAACATTCGTAGAATAAAGAGCTTTAAGTCTAAAAAGATTAGAAACTTTGAAATACCAATGACATATCAAAAACTATGGAATGTAGAAGTAGAGCTATAAAAAAATGTAATCTTAAGGGCAAGAAAGAATGAAAGATTTTGCCTAACCATTCAAACCAATAGTTAAAAAAAAAAAAAAAACACAACAAATGGAGGGTTCTGTTCTAGCATGTCAGAAGCTTAGACTTTGCCACTGTGTCCTAACAAGTACAAAGCTGAACAAATGGAAAAATCAACAACTCTTCTTAGATATGGCAGAGCAGTAAGGTCGCAGGGCAAACCACTGTCCCCAAACCTGAACTGCATTGTACTGGCCCAAAGACACAAATAGATTAAAAGGATAGAAAAGAATATTCCATGCAAATAGTAACTAAATGAAAGCAGGAGTGGTTGTACTATTATCAGAGGAAATCGACTTTAAAATGTTACAAAATACGAACGGTGTTGTGTATTAATAAAAGTTTCAATAGAGCAAAAAGACCGAACAATATTAAGCATCTTGCATCTTAATCATAGGCCATCAAAGTATATGAGGCAAAAACTGACAGAACTGATGGGAGAAATAGACATTTTACAATAATATTTGGGGACTTCAATACCTCAGTCTTAATAACGCAAAGAATAACCAGACAGATCAGTAAGGAAACAGAAAACTTAACACAATAAGCCAACCAGATCTAACACACATATACAGAGCACTGTGTAACAACAACAGAATACATATTTTTTCAAGTCCACATGGGACGTTTTCCAGAATAGAACATAGTTAGTCCACCAATAAAATCTCAATAGACTTAAAAAGATAGATATCATACAAAATGTCTGCCAACCACATGGGATACAATCACTAACAGAAATAGAAAATTTATAAATTTATGGCAATTAAACAGTGAACTCTTAAACAAACAATGGATCAAAATAAAATCACAAAAGACATTAGAAGACTCTTAGAGATAAATGAAAATGAAAACACAACATACCAAAATGTATATGACACAGTAAGAGTGCTGAGTAGGAAATTTATAGGTTTAAATGCTAACATTAAAAAAAAAAGAAAGATGTCAAATAAACAACGTAATTTTACAATTTAAGCAACTAGAAAAAAAAGAAAAAACTAAACCCAAAGCAGGCAGAAGAAAGGAAACACATTAAAGCAGAGATAGACAATAGAAGAACAATAGAGGAGGACAACACAATAAAAAGTCAGTTTCTTTAAAAAATCAAAATGGACAAAGCTTACGTGGATGGATTAAGAAAAAAAGAGGGAAGAATCAAACTACTAACATCAGAAATGAAAGTGGGCATATCACTACCAATTCTACGGAAATAAAAAGGACTACATGAGAGTTCTTTATTCCTAGGTTCATAAAATACCTAGGAATAAACCTAACCAAAGAGGTAAAAAATCTATACACTTAAAACTATGGAAAGTTTCTGAAATAAATTGAAGAAGACACAGAAAAAGGGATGCTTCCTTCCATGCTCATGGATTGGAAGAACAAATATTGTTAAAATGTCAATACTACCCAAAGCAATCTACATATTCAATGCAATCCCTGTCAAAATAACAGCAGCATTCTTCACAGAACTAGAATAACAATCCCAAAATTTGTATGGAACCAGAAAAGACCTGGATAGCCAAAGCAATCCTGAAATAAAGGAAACCAAATCTGAAGGCATCAAAATTCCGGACTTCAAGATGTATTATTACAGGGGTGCCTGGGTGGCTCAGTCAGTTAAGCGTCCGACTTTGGCTCAGGTCATGATCTCACGGTTTGTGGGTTCAAGCCCCATGTCGGGCTCTGTGCTGACAGCTATTTCAGACCCTGGAGCCTGCTTCAGATTCTGTGTCTCCCTCTCTCTGACCCTCCCCTTCTCACGCTGTCTCTCTCTCTCAGAAATTTATAAATATTAAAGAAAAAAACATGTATTATTACAAAGCTGTAATCAACAAGATAGTATGGTACTGGCAAGAAAACAGACACACAGATCAACAGAACAGAATAGAAAACCAGACAGGCCCCACAAACATATGGCAAACTAATCTGTGACAAAGCAGGAAAGAGTATCCAATGGAAAAAAGACAGTCTCTTCAGCAAACGGGGTTGTGAAAACTGGAGAGCAACATGCAGAAGGAACCTGGACCACTTCCTTACACCTTACACAAAAATAAACTGAAAATGGATGAAACACCTAACCATAAGACAGGGAGCCATCAGAATCCTGGAGGAGAAAACAGGCAACGACCTCTTTGACCTCAGCCACAGCAACTTCTGACTCAACATGTTTCCAGAGGCAAGGGAAACAAAAGCAAAAATGAGCTATTGGGACCTCATCATGATAAAAAGCTTCTGAACAACAAAGGAAACGATCAACAGAAGGCAGCAGACAGAATGGGAGAAGATATTTGCATATGACCTATCAGATAAAGGGTTAGTATCCAAAATCTTAAAGAATTTACCAAACTCAACACCCAAAAAACCAAATAATCCAGTGAAGAAATGAGCAAAAGACATGAATAGACACTTTTCCAAGGAAGACATCCAGATGGCTAACAGATATCTGTAAAGATGCTCAACATCACTCATCATCTGGGAAATAGAAATAAAAACCACAATGAGATACCACCTCACACTTGTCAGAATGGCTAAAAGTTAACAACTCAGGAAATGACAAATGTTAGTGAGGGTGCAAAGAAAGAGGAACGCTTTTGCACTGCTGGTGGCAGTGCAAACTGGTTCAGCCACTGTAGAAAACACTGGAGTTTCCTCACAAAACTAAAAATAGAACTACCCTATGACCTGGCAATTGCACTACTAGGTATTCATCCAAAGGACACAGGTGTGCTGTTTTGAAGGGTCACATGCACCCCAATATTTGAAGCAGCACTTCTGACAATAGCCAAAGCATGGAAAGAGCCCAAATGTCCATCAATGGATGAATGGATAAAGAAGATATGGTATATATATATAATGGAATATTACTTGGCAATCAAAAAGACTGAAATCTTACCATTTGCAACAATATGGATGGAACTAAAGTGTTTTATGCTAAGCAATGTTAGTCAGAGAAAGGCAATGTGATATGATTTCACTCATATGTGGAATTTGAGATACAAAACAGATGAACATAAGGGAAAGGAAGCAAAAATAATAACATAAAAACAGAGAGGGAGACAAACCAGAAGACTCTTAAATACTGAGAACAAACTGTGGGCTGCTGGTGGGGTGTTGGCTGGGGGGACGGGCTAAATGGGCGATGGACATTAAGGAGGTCACTTGTTGTGATGAGCATTGGGTGTTATATGTAAGTGATGAATCACTAGATTCTATTCCTGAAATCATTATTACACTATATGTTAACTCATTTGGATTTAAATTAAAAAGAGTGCTATGAACAGCTGTACAACAACAAATTGGATTAAATGAAATAGACAAACTCCTAGAAATATTAAACCTACCAAGACTACCTTATGAGAAATAGAAAATCTGAATAGACCTATTACGAGTAAAAAGATTGACTCAGTAATCAAAAATCTGTCAAGGAAAGGCCCTGGAACAGATGGCTTCACTGGTGAATTCTACCAACATTTAAAGAAGAAATAACATCAATACTTCTCAAACTTCTCTAAAAATATTGAACAGAAGAAACACTTCCAAGCTCATTCTATAAGGCCGACATTACTCTGATACTAAAGCCAGACAAAGACACTATAAGAAAACTACAGACCCATATCCCTTAGGAACATTGATGTGCAATCCCCCCAAAATACCAGCAAAACAAATTCAGCAGAATATTAAAAGGATTATATACCATGACCAAGTGGTATTTATTCCTGGGATATAAGGATGGCTCAGAATACAAAAATTGATCAATATAATGCACCACATTAACAAAATGACAGACAAAACCCATATGATCATCTCAATTGATGCAAGAAAAGCTCTTGACAAAATTCTATGCCCTTTCATGATAAAACACACACACACATACACACACACTCACCAAACTAACGGAGGGAAACTATCTCAACATAATAAAAGCCATCTGTGAACAATTCACAATGAACATCATACTCACAGTCAAAAAGCTATAATCTTTTCCTCTAAGAACAAGAATAAGGCAAGGATGCCCATTTTTACCACTTCTATTCTATATAGTAATCTAAGTTCTAGACAAATTAGGCATAAATAAATAAATAAATAGTACTCAAATTAAAAGGAAGAAGCAAAAGTATCTCTGTTCACAGATGGTATGATCCCTTTTTTTGTTTGTTTATCCTCAAAATGGATTCTTCTTTTATATTTTTAAATTTTTTCAGTTATTTATTTTATTTTTTACCATTTTTAAGATTTTCTTTAAATACAAGCTAGTTAACATATAGTATAGTAATGGCTTCAGAAGTAGAATTTAGTGATTCATCTCTTACATATAATACCCAGTGCTTCATCCCAACAAGTGCCCTCCTTAATGCCCATCACCCATGTAGTCACCCATGTAGCCCATCCCCCCACCCAACACCCCTCAGTTTGTTCTCTGTATTTAAGTCTCTTATGGTTTGCTTCCTTCTCGTTTTTATCTTATTTTTCCTTCCCTTCCCCTATGTTCATCTGCTTTATTTCTTAAATTCCACATGAGTGAAGTCATATAATATTTATATCTCTCTGACTTATTTTGCTTAGCATAATACAATCTAGTTCCATCTATGTTGTTGCAAGTGGCAAGACTTCATTCTTTTTGAATGCTGAGTAAACACACACTGTGTGTGTGTGTGTTTGTGTGTGTGTGTATACGTACATGTATATATATATATATACATACACATATACATACACACATATATATCACATCTTTTGTATCCATTTGTCTGTTGAGGGCTCTTTCCATAATTTGGCTATTGTTGATAGTGCTGCTTTAAACATTGGGTAGCATGTGCTCCTTTGAATCAGCATTTTTGTAGATGATATGATCTTCTATGTAGAAAATCCTAAAGATTTAACACACACACACAACAAACTGTTAAAACTAACAAATAGCTAAATAGATAGAGTCAAAACACAAAATCAATTGCATTATATATTATTAGCAATGAACAATCTGAAAAGGAAATTATAAAACCTATTCCATTTACAAACACAAAAGAGAATAAAGTTCTTAGGAATTATCCAAGAAGATGAAAGACTTGTACAATGAAAACTACAAAACATTGCTGAAAGAAATTAAAGAAGATATAAATACATATATTTCATATTCATGAATTATAAAACCTAATTTTTTTTTTTTATTTCTAGGAGAGAGAGAGAGACAGCGTGAGCAGGGGAGGGTCAGAGAGAGAGGGAGTCACAGACTGAAACAGGCTCCAGGCTCTGAGCTGGCTGCCAGCACAGAGCCCGACGCGGGGCCCGAACCCACGAACCGCGAGATCATGACCTAAGCGAAAGTCGGAGGCTCAACCAACTAAGCCACCCAGGCGCCCCTAAAACCTAATATTATTAAGATGTCAGTACAGTGCAACCCAAAGCAATCTACAGATTCAGTGCAATCCCTATCAAAGTCCCAATGTCATTTTTTTATAAATAGAAAAACCCATCCTAAAATTCCTGTGACATTTCAAGATACCTTACATATCCAAAACAGCTGTTTAAAAGAACATAGCTGAAAAATATAATATAAAAAATAAAAAAAGAATAAGAGAACAAAGATGTAAGGCTCACATTTCCTGATTTCAAAGCTTACTCCAAAGTTACAATAATCAAAGCAGTGTGGTAATGGCATAAAAACAGACTTATAGACAAATGAAATAGAATACAGATAATTAAACTCTTGCATATATGATCAAATAATTTTTGACACAGCTGTGCAGAAATTAATGGGGAAAAGATAGTCTTTTTAATAAATGATGCTGGGAAAACTGGATACCCACATGCAAAAGAATGGTTGGAATGTGCTGACAGCTCAGGGCCTGGAGCCTGCTTCAGATTCTGTGTCTCCCTCTCTCTCTGCCCTTCTCCGGCTCACACTCTGTTTCTCTGTCTCTCAAAAATAAATAAACATTAAAACATTTTTTTAATCTGATAAGGGATTAATATCCAGAAGAGATACGGAACTCCTAAAACTTAACATTATAAAAACAAACAACTTGATTCAACAATCGGCATACGACATGAATAGACATTTCTCCAAAGAAGATATACAAATAGCCAATAAACACATGTAAATATGTTCAACATCACTAATAATTAGGGAAATGCAACTCCAAACCAAAATGAGATGCTACTTCATACCCATTAGGAAGGCTACTATCCAAATAACAGGAAATAAGTATTGAAAACAAAGTGAAGATGTCAAAACCCTTATGTATTGATAATGGGAACACAGCCACTGTAGAAAACAATATGGTGCTTCCTCAAAAATTAAATATAGAATTACCATATTTTCTAGCAATTCCATTCTTGGTATATACCCAAAAGAATTGAAAGTAGGGTTTCAAAGAGATATTTGTACACTCATGTTAATAGCAACCTTACAATAAGCTAAAATTTGGAAGCAACTCATGTGTCCGTTGGCAGAAAAATGGATAAGTATAATGTGGTATATCCATATGATGGAATATTATTCAGACTTAACAAGAAAGGAAATTCTGCAATGTGCTCCAACATGAATGAAACTTAAAGACATTGTGCTAAGTGAAAGAAGCCATTCAAAAAAAGACAAATACTGTATGATTTCACTTACTTTAAATACTTAAAATAGTCATAATAATTGAGACAGAAATTAGAATGGTGGTTGCCAAGAATGGGGAGCATAGGTTGCCAGGAACAGGGAATTACTATTTAATGGGTATATGAGTTCAGTTTTACAAGCTGAAAAGAGTTATGGAGATGAATGGTGGTGATTGTTCCACAACATTATGAATGTACTTAATGCCACTAAGCACCGTACTTAAAAATGGTGAAGATAGTAAATTTTATGTAATGTATATTTTACCACAATAGGAAAAAATTGAAAAAAAAGAGATGCTCAATTTCCTTTATAATTAATCAAATAAAAATTAAAATAACAAAAACAAAAAAAAGCTAGAGATCAAAACCACTGTGACAGAAATGAACACTGCCTTTAATGTGCTTACTAGTAGACTAGACACTGAGACTAAGAACCACAGAATCACTGAGCTTGAGGAAATGTCAACAGAAACTTCCAGAACACAAAAACAAAGAGAAAAAAGAATGAAAAACAAAATGAAACAGAATATCCAAGAACTGTGGGACAAACAGGTATAACACACACATAGCGGAAGTATTAATAGGAGAAGAGAGAGAGAAAGGTATAGAAGAAATATTTGAAACCATAATGACAGAAAATTTTCCCAAATTAAAGTCAGACACCAGACTACAGATCCAGGAAGCTCAGGAGCACCAGGCAGAATAAATGCAAACAAACAACAACAACAACAAAAACACACAAAAAAAAATAACAACAAAAACCAACTACACTTAAGCATGTCATATTCAAACTGCACAAAATCAAAGAAAAAGAAAAAGATCTTGAAAGAAAGGAGAGAAGAAAACTTTACTTATAAAGTAGCAAAAATAAACCTTACCTATAAAGGAGCAAAGATAAGAATTATACCAACTTTTCAGAAAACATGTGGCAAGAAGATAATAGAGTGAAATATTTAAATTGTTGAAGGGGCATCTGGGTGGCTCAGTCAGTTAAGCAACCAACTCTCTCTCTCTCTCTCTTTTTTTTAATTTACATTCAAATTAGCATATAGTGCAATAATGATTTCAAGAGTAGAATCCAGTGATTCATCCCCTACTGATAACACTCACTGCTCATCCCAAGTGTGTCCTCCTTAATGGCCTTTGTCTATTTAGTCCATCTCCCCACCTAAAACCCCTCCAGCAACCCTCAGTTTGTTCTCTGTGTTTAAGAGTCTTTTGTGTTTTGTCCCCCTCCCTGTTTTTAGTATTATTTTTTGCTTCCCTTCCCTTATGTTCATCTGTTTTGTATCTTAAATTCCACATATGAGTGAAGTCATATATTTGTCTTTCTCTGACTAATTTTGCTTAGCATGATACCCTCTAGTTTCATTGACAGTTGCAAATGGCAAGATTTCATTCTTTCTGACTGCTAATATTCCAGCGTGTGTGTGTGTGTGTGTGTGTGTGTGTGTGTGTGTATGCACACATTTTCTTTATCCATTCATTAGTTGATGGACATTTGGACTCTTTCCATAATTCGGCTATTATCAATAGCGCTGCTATAAATAGCATCTTTTCATGTGTCTGTTAGCCATCTGGATGTCTTCTTTGGAAAAATGTCTATTCATGTCTTTTGCTCATTTCTTCACTGGATTATTTGTTTTTCAGGTGTTGAGTTTGGTAAATTCCTTTATAGATTTTGGATACTAACCCTTTATCTGATAGGTCATATGCAAATATCTTCTCCCATTCTGTCTGCTGCCTTCTGTTGATCGTTTCCTTTGTTGTTCAGAAGCTTTTTATCTTGATGAGGTCCCAATAGCCCATTTTTGCTATTGTTTCCCTTTCCTCTGGAAACATGTTGAGTCAGAAGTTGCTGTGGCTGAGGTCAAAGAGGTCGTTGCCTGTTTTCTCCTCCAGGATTCTGATGGCTCCCTGTCTTATGGTTAGGTGTTTCATCCATTTTCAGTTTATTTTTGTGTAAGGTGTAAGGAAGTGGTCCAGGTTCCCTCTGCATGTTGCTCTCCAGTTTTCACAACCCCGTTTGCAGAAGAGACTGTCTTTTTTCCATTGGATACTCTTTCCTGCTTTGTCACAGATTAGTTGGCCATACGTTTGTGGGTCCCTTTCTGGGTTCTCTATTCTGTTCTGTTGATCTGTGTGTCTGTTTTTGTGCCAGTACCATACTGTCTTGTTGATTACAGCTTTGTTATACATCTTGAAGTCTGGAATTTTGATGCCTTCAGATTTGGTTTCCTTTTTTCAGGATTGGTTTGGCTGTCCGGGTCTTTTCTGGTTTGTTTATTTTAGCTCTGTGAAGAATGCTGGTGTTATTTGGATAGGGATTGCACTGAATATTTAGGTTGCTTCGGGTAGTATTGACAGCAACTGACTCTTGATTTCAGCTCAGGTCGTGATCTCAATCATGAGATTGAGCCCCATGTCAGGCTCTGTGCATGGAGCCTGCCTGAATTTCTCTCTCTCCTTCTCCCTCTGCTCCTTCCCCACTCGTTTGCACACACGCCCACACATGCACTCATTCTCTCTCTCAAAAAAAAGTGATAGGAAAATAGAAACTTTTTCAGACAAACAAAAATTGAGAAAATTTGTTGCCAATAGACCTGCTTTGTAAGAAATGTTAAAAGCAGTTCTTAAGAAAGAAAGAAAATACTGTGGGTTAAAAACTAAGATCTACAGGTGAGCCTAGCTAGCTCAGTTGATAGAGCATGCAACTCTTGATCTTAGGGTCATGAGTTCATGTCCCAGGTTGAGCACAGAGCTTAAATAAATTAAGATCTACATACAGGAAGAGCATCAGAGAATGAGTAACTGCAGGTAAAGAAAAGCTTTTATTTTTTTATTCTTATTTGTTCTAATAGAAAAGTTTGTTCAAACTAATAGCAACAATGTATTTGATTATGCATGTTTTTGTGTATGCTTGTGTATAAGTGAAATGAATGACAGCAGTGACACAGGGATGAGAGCAAAGAATTAGAAATATTTAGTTTTTATAAAATATTTGTACTACTTATGAAGTAGTATAGTATATTTCAAAGGTGGGCTTGGATTGTACACTTATATACAAATATACAGTTTTAAGTGTATACTGCAAAGTCAAGGGGAAACCAAAAAAAATTTGTAAAAGAAGTATAATTGGGGCTCCTTGCTGACTCAGTCAGTAGAGCATGAGACTTTTGATCTCAAGGTTGTGAATTCAGGTCCAACACTGGGCATAGAACTTACCTAAAAACAACAACAAAAGTGATGAGCTCTGAGTAATGTATAGAATTGTTGACTCACTATCGAATCCCTGAAACTAAATAAAACACTGTTTGTTAATTATACTGAAATTTAAAATAAAATAACCTTTTTTTAAAAAAAGTATAGGGGCACCTAAGTGGCTCAGTCAGTTAAGCATCCAACTTTAGCTCAGAACTTGATGTTGTGGTTCATGGATTCAAGCCCCATGTTAGACTCCACAACATAAGCTGTTTGGGATTCTCTTTCTCCCTCTCTCTCTGCCCCTCCCCGACTCGTGCTTTTTCTCTCTCTCTCAAAAATAAACTTGGGGAGCCTGGGTGGCTCAGTTGGTAAGCATATGACTTTGGCTCAGGTCATGACATCACAGTTCATTAATCTGAGCCTCAGGCTCTCTGCTGGCAGTGCTTAGCCTGCTTTGGATCCTCTGTCTCCCTCTCTCTGCCCCTTCCCCCACTGGTGCTGTCTCCCTCTCTCTCAAAAATAAACATTTTAAATAAATGAATATGGTATAATAGATATGCTTAGAAAGGAGAGAAAATGGAATCATATAAAATGCTCAATTATGCCCAGAGAAGGCAGAAAAAGAGAAGTAGGGGTGTTTGGGTGGCTCAGTCAGTTGAGCATCTGACTTCAGCTCAGGTCATTATCTTGTGGTTTGTGTGTATAAGCCCTGTGTTGGGTTCTATGCTGACAGCTCAAAGCCTGGAGCCTGCTTCTGATTCTGTGTTTCCTTCTCTCTCTGTCCCTCCCCTACTCACACTTTGTCTCTCTCTCCCTCAAAAATAAATAATAAAAACATTTAAAAAAATTGTTTAGAAGAAAAATAAGAACAAAGAGCAAGGGCAATAGAAAACAGCAACAAACATAGTAGACATTAAACTATATCAATAATAGCTTTGACTGCCAAAAGTTCAAAGGTACCAATTAATACACAGAAATTGTCGGAGGGATGAAAAACAAGACCCAACTATACGTTATCTACAAGCATCCTTCTTTATATATAAAGACATGGGGGCAACTGGCTGGCTCAGTTGGTAAAGCACATGACTCTTGATCTCAGGGTTGTTTAAGCCCACCATCAGGTATAGAGATTACCTAAAATTAAGTATTAAAAAAAAAGAGTAATAGAGATGGGGATATACCACACTAACACTAATCGAAAGTAAATGGACATAGCTATATTAATTTCAGACAGATCAGACTTCAGAGCAAGGAAAGTTATTATGCATAAATAGGAGCATTAAATAATAACAAAGGAGTCAATTCTCTAAGAAGGAATAACAAATGCCTTCTTAATATGTATGTGCCTAACAACATAGCATCAAAATGTGTAAGGCAAAAACCTGATAGTTTTGCAAGGAGAAAAAGATGAAGTCACAATTACAGTTGGGTATTTCTTTTGTTTTTTTAATTTTGTTTTTAATGTTTGTTTATTTTTGAGAGAGAGAGAGAGAGAGAGACAGAGCATGAAGGAGACACAACCTGAAGAAAGCTCCAGGCTCTGAGCTGTCAGCACAAAGCCCAATGTGGGGCTGTAACCCATGTGAGATCATGACCTGAGCTGAAGTCAGACACTTAGCCAACTGAGCCTCCCAGATGCCCCTGTAACTAGAAATTTTTACATCTCTCTATCAGAAATAGGCAGACCCAGCGGTCAGAATATCATTAAAAACATAGTGGAACCTAAGAGAACCACCAATCAACTGGTTATAATTGACAGCTGTAGACTACTTCAGCCAACAGCAGAATATATATTCTCCTCAAACTTATGTGGAACACTAAGATAGACACATTCTGAGCCATAAAAAAAAGACCATAACAAATTTGATAGAAAAGAAATCATATGCTCTCAGATAACACTGGAATTAAACTAGAAACCAAGAATGGTAAAAGAGCTGGGGTGGGATGTTGATAGTGGGGAGGTGGCATACATGCATGACAGTGAGTATAGGGGATCACTGTTCTTTTGCTCGATTTTGCTGTGAACATACAAGTGCTAAAAAAATATTTTTTAAAAGTAGAGAGAAGAATTAATATAGAAGTTAAAATTAAAGAAATAGAAATGTTACTAATAAAAATGTAGACGTTATCAATAAAACCAACACCTTTAAAGTGGCAAGCATGATCAAGAACATTAGTGGAAAAAAGACTTCAGAACTTTCTAAAAATGACTCTGCCATTATGAACATATATTTATATCAAGCATGTCTGTCATTACTCAAACCAGAAATAGTGTCATTAAGCAAAGTAAGCAGAGAAAGAGAGGTAGTGCCAGATTCTGATGAAGAATACAATGACAGAATTGTCTTATAATTCAAAACATTTGGAGAAGGAAGCATATTAGAATTAAATGTATTCAAAATACTGGAGTCTAAATCATCGAACAATTTAGTTTTAAAAGTTTGCTGGAAAATGAAGTGCAATTTGAAATCCTTTAACTGAGTGTTTCCAGAAAATAGTTCTATCCTCACCAAAAGAAGACTAATATAATCTCATCTTTAATCTCTAAAATGATTTTATAGCAAAAAATATAAAAGTAAACAAACAATTTCAAAGCCTTAAATTAACTGTTTTACAAAACACTGGTGGCATCCACATTTTATCTGTAATGCTTTATTTAATCCCCTGAAACTTCTCTTTAAAAAAGATAAAGGTGTATCATAGGAAGGAAACAATCCTCTCCCCTAAAATGCAGGATCAATTATGTTTCCATTTTCTCAATCTCTAGTCAAGCCAACCTCTGTGGATGCTGAATTGTAATTTGGCCCTGAGGACTGTTGTGAAATCTGCCTGTTGACTTCAGGATAAGTAGGCCATTTCAGAACAGGAAGGCTCAGATCTAATAAAAAGGTGATCCATGGCTGAACTTTGCCAAAAAAAAAAAAAAAAAAAAAAAGACCAGAGACAGAGTGAAGGCAAAGGACAAGAAATCTGGCAACAACGACAAAAAAAGCACAACCTCTAAAAATTCTCATTTGGACAGTCTGTAGGGATTTGAACGTGACCTTCACTGCAGGATTTTTGCAGATAACTGAAGAGCTGCTGCCCTCTCATGGAGAACTGAAAGATATTTAGAGGCATCAATTCTTCAATCACATGTTTATATCCTGCCTTTTCTTTTTTAATGGGCTATTTAAAAATAAAAAGATAACCATAAAAATTTCTTATAGAAAGTGCACATTATTCTTGATATATAATATTCCCTTAAAAATAACTGATTCCATTTTTGATGACCATATAGTATATACATATGAAAGGCATAAAATACAGAATCTCACTTTAAGTTACTGTTACTCAGATTTAGATATATCATCAAATTGTGTTCTTCAAACATGACTATACAGAGAAATAGTCTGACATGACAGGCTGCAGTTAGGCCCTGAACACATACTTTACAAATCTAATAGCTAAATTTCAAAATTTAGAGAACAGCAAAGTTGAAGTCATCTTGTGTGCCAACATTTAAAAAAAGTTAAAATACAAAAATAAATTCATTTCCAAGAAACTTTCATGTCTTGGTGGCAAAGCAAAGCAACACATGTTTTTGTTTGTTTTTTGGTTTTGTGGGGGGGGGGTTGGCAGGAGTGTAGATTTTGATCTTAAAAAAATGACCTCAAAATCTTTAAAAAAATTTTTTTTCACATTTATTTATTTTTGAGAGACAGAGTGAGACAGAATGTGAGCTGGGGAGGGATGGGGTGGAGGGGGAGGTGACACAGAATCTAAAGTAGGATCCAAGCTCCAAGGCTCACAGAGCCTGACACAGGGCTTGAACTCACAGACCCTGAGATCATGATCTGAGCTGAAGTCAGATGCTTAACCGACTGAGCCACTCAGGTGCCCCATGACCTCAAAATTGAAATGTAATTTTTTTTTCTATCTCATCCCACATGAATATAAATTCTGTAGGGAACTTGTCTGTCTTGTTCTAGGTTATAGGCAATTAAAGCTATTTCCTAAAAAATTTTTAAAACTAAAATATTTGTGTGAATGAGAAAATTAATACTGGTTTATGCAAGGAGGACCATTATTTTTTCACTAGCAACTGCATCTCCATCACATTCCCATGTTTATCAAAACATTTGATCCCATATGAAATTTCTCCACTCATCCAAAATATAATTGGTTTTCTTTTAAATTGAAACAGAATCTAAAATTCAATACAGTTTTAGAATTTCCTGAATTTACTTCAATCTGTCTTCAAAGACTAACCTAGGAATTGTAATACTTATCCTTTATAAGTCAAGATCCATTCTTGAAAAAAAGAAAAGCTCTTTTTGACCCCCATTTTATTGAGGTGTAACTAGCAAATGGAATTGTTAGATATTTAAAGCATACACCAAGATGTGTATATATAATGGTGAAAGTATTCCTCCCATCTAGTTAATTGACACACCTAAGATATAACTTACACAAATGATACTCATCAGCGGAGACTGAAATGGGATTTCCAAAAGCTGCATATTAATTATTTGGTACGAGTGAGTTTGGTATCTCCATGTCCTTCCCTTTGAATGCTTTAACCAGTTCCTTTTCTCCATTAATTGGTGTATGAAAGTAAGGTTTTTTACAATTTTGTTTACCTACCTTTGATCCCACCCTAGCCCCCTACTCTTCTGGGCTTACTTAACCCTGAAAACAGTTTTGAAAACAAATCTGAATTCCTGTATTTTACATATTCTTCAAGCTTTTGCAAACTTGGAAGCAAAAATCTAAAGGCTAAAATTTATTTTTTATTTTATCACCAAGGCTGATTTATAGAGAACTTGGAATTTCCAAAATTATACTATATGCAAACATACTCCCACACAAAAAGTAAGACTTCAACATGCATTCATCATATTATTGTTTGTAACATATCTACATTATCTAGGCTTTTTATTACAAAGGTGGAAAAAATTTAATGAAATAAGAATACTCTATGGTTGCAATATTATCACCAGATTAGCCAAAATTCAAGACCCTAACCTAACTAAATAAGACAAAGAGGGAATATTATGTAATGATGAGAGATACAATCATAAAGAATATATACATTGTGTTTCTTAATGGACTAAACATAAAGCCAAAAATCCTAGAGTTATAGGAACTTGATAAAATCATCTATCATGATAATATACCTAATACAACTCTCAGAATTTGACAGCTCAAGTGGACAAAATAACAACACTATAGAAGATGTGAATGATACAACATGCTTTACTTAATACATGCCTATGTATAAAGCTTTGTTATCTCTAAATCATATATACTAAATTTCTTATATCCATGAAATATTTTAAAAAATCAATCAAAATCCCGACTCTATTATTAGCTTTATGACCTTGGAAGTTAATCTGAGTTTCCATTTCCTTCTCTGTAAAATAAAAATTTTCACACCTACTCACTGGATTTGAAAAGTGTAATGATTTGTTTTTGTAGTACTCTTATAAACATTTTTAATAATGTGCTTTAATATAATATATTCCATACAGTACAGCATGGTGAAAACACTGACAGGTTTAATGATTGATACAAGTGAAAGCCAAGCACGGGACCTGACATCTATGAGACAGTGGGTAGTGGTGTTTTCTCTTTCTGTAATTATATTTCTTCCTGGTCTCCATCTTTCCTGACTTGAGGACTAAGTACCTTCTGGTCCCTCTTTGTAGGACAGCTCTCCTCTACTTAGGAAAACTTTAGATGCCCCAGACTGAGCAACCCCAACATACTGTCTCATTGCAGCATGCCAGATAAACTGCTCTTGGCCTTGGTGGCCTTGGCCCATCCATGGCCTATCCAACTAAAAGTTTAAAATATAATGATAAAATATAAACCAACCAGAAAAAGGAAATCAAGTTCTTGGCTATCAAGAAAACCTTAATGAATTCTACAAAGTAGAGAGATTTTTTATGTTCCACATTCTCTAACCATAACTGAATTGTAAAGCAGAAGTTTACAAGAAGATGAAAAACAAACTATAGGGAAAGAAACAAAACAAAGCACTTCCAATAGGAAATGAAACCATACTCCTTGAAATGGCTCTTAACCAAAGATATAACTAAAACTGATATTACAAATAAAAGGAATACTTGATATCAAAATAGATCAACTGTAGACCACAGAAAATGGTTTAAATGTTTCCATTACTGAAAAAGACTGCCTATAGGGGCGCCTGGGTGGCTCAGTCCGGTAAGTGACCAACTTCGCCTCAGGTCATGGTCTCAGGCTCTGTGCTGACAGTTCAGAGCCTGGAGCCTGTCTTTGGATTCTGTGTCTCCCTCTCTCTGTCCCTCCCCTGCTCATGAAGAAAAGGAAGGAAGGAAGGAAGGAAGGAAGGAAGGAAGGAAGGAAGGAAGGAAGGAAGGAAGGAAGGAAGGAAGGAGGGAAGGAGGGAGGGAGGAAGGGAGGAAGGAAAGAAAGAAAGG
>NW_024081131.1:11227-164129 GCF_003009895.1 Hyaena hyaena | reverse complement strand
GTTCATAGCAGCACTCTCCACAATAGCTAAAACATGGAAAGAGCCTAAGTGTCCATCAACAGATGAATGGATCAAGAAGATGTGGTTTATCTATACCATGGAATACTACATGGCAATGAGAAAGAATGAAATCTGGCCATGTGTAGCAACATGGATGGACCTTGAGGGTGTTATGCTGAGCGAAGTAAGTCAGGCAGAGAAGGACAAATATCATATGTTTGCACGTATAGGAGGATTAGGAGGAACTTAACAGAGGACTGTGGGGGAGAAGGGGGGAAATGGTGGGGGAAAGGGAGAGAGGCATGAGAGACTCTTGAATGCTGACAAAAACTGAGGACTGATGGATGTAGGGGGGAGGGGGGATGGGCATGGAGGAGGACACTTGTGGGGATGAGCACTGAGTGTTATGTGGAAACTAATTTGACAATAAACTATTTGTAAAAAAAAAAAAAATAAGTGGAGGTATGGGTGAAATAGGTGAAGGGAATTGAGAGTACACTTATCATGATGAGCACTGAGTAACTTTTAAATAAATAAATAAATAAATAACAAAAAAAAATAAGATTGCCTATAAAATAAGTATGCAATTAAAGAACATTTTAAAAAATATAATAAATCAAAACTGAGTCACAGAAAATTAAGAATCAAGGACAATGACAGCGTACCCACACTCCTGGACACTTCCATCCACACAGTGTACACAACTGTTCATAGCAGCATAGCCCTAAACTGAAAACAATTTAAATGGCCTACCATAGGTTAATGAGTACACAAACTACTTTGGAGCATACATGCTGTCACTACCTAGCAAGAAAAATTAAAGAACTGCTGATAATGCACAATTTAGGTAGATGAAGGGCATATGCAGAGTGAAAAAAAGCTAATCCTAAAAGGTCACATACTGTAGGAGTCCATTTATATAACATTCTTGAAATAACAAAATTATACAGTTGGAGAACAAATCACTGGTTGCCAGGCATCAGGAATGGCAGGGGGAAAGGGAGCAATGGTGATATAAAGGGATAGAACAAGGGATCTTTGCAGTGATGGAACTGTCCATATCTTGAATATAGTGGTTACACCAATTCACCCATAATGTAGCATAGAAATATCTACATATGCATTGCACCACTGTAGATCTCTTGGTTTTGATATTGTACTATAGTTATGTGAGATAGAACTGTTGGGTGGAAACCAGGTAAAGGGCACATGGGACCTATCTGTACTATCTTTGCAACAATTTGCAAATCTGTAACTATTCCAAAACAAAAAGTGTAAAAAGCCAAAAAATGAAATTTTGAAATAGAAAGTAGAAATAAAATAGATTAAATACCTAAGTCTGACCAAGGGGAGGGGCGAGTAAATAAAATATACAATTAGGAATAATAAATAAGGTACACCCCCAACTACAGAAGAAATTAAGAGATCTTACAATTCAATAGCAATAAATTGGAAAATTTAGGCTAAACTGATCTACTATGAGTTACTTTGCTATTAGAGGGTCTCCCTGCTTGGCCACAGAGTTTATGTTCACTGAATCCCTTCCTATAAAACACAATGGAACACCTAGAAGTCTACATGGTGGAGGGGAGAACCACAATTGTATGTACGATTTGCCCATTTCAAGTTGCTAAAGACAAATTCACAAGCCATGGTCCATATAGCTTACAGATGTGAAAGCTATAAACAAACATATAAGCTGGATCCAGAAGGATATTTTTTAACAGTATAGTTCAGACAAGTAAAGTATATTCCAAAACTGTAAGGATAATTTTTCAACAGGAACTCTTCAACATAATCCATTATATTAAACCAAGCAACAATTTACTGCTATCAATAGGAGGTGAAAAAAAATGAATTTGAAAAATTCAGCTGCCATTCTGAATAAGATTGAAGTAAAATATTAAAAGAATGAAGTCACATCAACATCCTGAAACAGAAAGACTAGATCTTAAAATTTTAAAAAAGGAAATAGTACATTAAAAGGCAAAGAGCAAAATGACTGTCATAGAATCAGGAACAAAGTTATCCTGACACATAATTATGAACCTTGGAAATAAAAAGTACTAAAGAGATTAGTATTAATAACAGATCTGGTAAGGTGCTCTTTTTAAAAAATTTTTTTGAATGTTGTATTTATTTTTGGGAGAGAGAGAGAGTGCAAGTCAGAGAGGGGCAGAAAGAGAGGGAGACACAAAATCCAAAGCAGGCTCCAGGCTCTGAGCTGTCAGCAGAGCTGATGCAGGGCCCAAACCCACGAATGGCAAGATCATGACCTGAGCTGAAATCGGATGCCCAACTGACTGAGCCACCCAGGCACCACGGTAAGATGCTCTTTATAAGATATATATGCACTAATTTTTATTACTGAAAATAATGAGAAATAAAAAAATATTTAAATCCCTTGATACACTGTAGGAATATAAAAATGATATAATGCCTAGAAATGCATCAACAAATGTAGCTAGGGATATATATGAAAGAGATTCTAAACTTTTACTCAAGGATTTAAAATAAGAACCGAATAAATGGAAAGATATGCCATGTATCTGGATAGGAAGCCTTTTTTAAGTGTCAGTTTATAAATTAATATATATATTTAAAGTCGATTCTGCCAGAATTCCAAAGGATTTTATTTTGTAATTAGATAAAATGATTGGCAAAATAAGTTGTTAAAAAAAGTAGTGAGGGGAAGAGCTTGATTTATAAATACTCTGTAAACCCAAACAGTTGATTCTGGCATAGCACTACACTGTCAGAACAGAATAGAATCTGGAAATAGATTCACTGTGTATCTACTGATTGAAAACAACATCCATGACCCATCTAGCATCTTGCCCTCATCACTTCCAACTACCTATTCTTCCACTTCCTCAGGTAGCCCAACATGGTTATAATCTTGATTTACTCCCAAAATCTCTAAGTCAAGCATCTCTCGGACATTGCCCAGCTTTCCCACTTACTCACTTTGGTATATACACTCCAGAATATTGGCCTCATTTATGAACACTCATCCCTTGATTCTACCTTTTTTTCCTATAAACAATTTCTTGTTGACCTCACTAGTTAAAAGACCAGTGACTGGTTTAGCTTAGGAGATACACCCAAGCACATGTTTGTTTCTATGCACTCCTAACATTTTAAAAATAAAGGAATTGAAGAACAAATCTTAATAGTAAAGACACTGAAGCAGATTATTCTATTTCTGCATTTATGCAAAATGGAGAAAAGATGGTGCCCTTAAAAGATCATGATCTTCAGTTTGTGGGTTTGAGCCCTGCAACAGGCTCTGTCCTTCCCCACGACACCCCCCACCCCCTGCCTCTCAAAAATAAACATTTTTAAAAATTAAAAAAAAAAAAAGGAAGTCTAGAAAACACAGGTGAAGACTGTTAGAGGTCAATCTGCTGGGAGTCCACAGAGGAAGCCCCACGGGACATCAGATAAAGTGGAAGTGGGAGGAAGAAGGTAACCAAATATTACAAGCAAGGGACCCTTTAGGTGATAGGCATGTTCCTTCTCTTCATTGTGACAGTGATTATGCAAGTGTATATATATCTATTAAAACCCATCAAAACGCGATTCCCAAAATGGGTGCTTTACATATTATATAAAATATATTTTAATATTTTTTAAATTGACTTACGAACTTATCACCAGAGAAATGAAACACAGTTATTCACCATCCATCCATGGGACACTGATTGAATAAACTGCAATCAGCAACAGACTTGCAACTATTTAAAAAAAAAAGAGAGAGAAAGAGCCCCACAGACTGATGATATATGGAGTGATTTCTTAAGATTACATTAAGTAAAAAAGATTCAAGAATGTATATAATATGCTATCTTTTGTGTAGGAAATGGAAAAAAGAATACTGTATAATTTTTGTAAAAAGAAACAGGGGGAAGAAACCAGAACTTAGTGATACTGACTACATATGGGGAGGGTGTGAGATCAGGATGGCATCAATAGGAATGGGGAAAATATCAAATAAAAAAAAGGAATGAAAAAAGTAAGCCCTTAAACACAGATGGAAAAAAGCCCTAAAATTGAATAAAATAGGAACAGAGGAACTTCTATCAAATAGATAACAAAACCATAAAGTATTCAAAGAATCTGAATACTCGATTTTACATCTATAGAGAAATAACACCCAAGGACAAAAAGAATGTAAATGAAGCTTTACAGTCTTTAGTAGGTTTGAGATTAGTAGTTCTATTGGTATTATAACTCCAATCATTTTCTAAGAGTGATTTAATCATATTTCTATTAGGTGAGCTGTGTGAGAGGTAAGTGTAAACAGACCAGTTTATAAATGTACATCTATCTAGCACTACAAGATTTATTAGTGTTGCTTTACAGAAAACTTGGATGTCGGTTGTGTTTAACCTACATAGGTGGTGTAAGTGTGACATGTGGGAATATTTAACTAGCTTAAAATTCCTAGTGAAGAAAATATGGCTAAAGGAACATGGACCTAAAAAGAACATATATCTTGTGGCAAGAGCCTACACTATTTGCTGACAGGGTAAGCTGAAGGCTCGTAGCTCCTGTGGCACGTGGAGACCAGAGTGCCAAGGCACGTGGGATGTTGTGAAGTCTGAGGTGAGGCCTGCTGTCAATACCCTTTGCAATAAAAGAACTTGGAAGTTTTCTCAACAGGTATCTTAGCTGCATTTACCTACCTAGAAATCTATCTACCTAGGTAGAAATTTACCTACCTAAAAATCTTTGTATCATTTATTTCTAGCTCACTGTTCTAGACTACTGTTTCCCTGTTTAAGAACCCACAAAGTGCTTTTAAAAGAAAAAAGAAAAACACACATATACACACATAAATGAGAAACTATAATGTTACAAAAAAAATTTATTGAGTATTCCTATTGTTTCAGAAAAATCATTAAATCTCAAAAAAATGTATTGTTTTCTGAGTTATAAAAACTGATTAAAGAACAACAGAAAAACTGAGGTGGCTAATAACCAGGATATGCTACTAATAACAGCTAACACTTCTTGAGGCACACAGTGTCAAGCTCTATACTCCTTAGCTCCCTAGCTCACAACCCTATGAAGCTGTGAAGAGTATCCCATTTTCAATATGAAGAAACTGAGACCCAAAAAGATTAAGTACTGGCCCAAGATCATACAGTAATAAAAGAACTCAGCTGGAATAAAGAGCCTACTCTGATGTCAAATTCCTAACCATTATGCTATAGTGATTTTTAGGAAACCTACACTTAACAGGCAATCTCCCTTTTTAAAATTAAATATTTCAGTGTATAGAAATAAGATACAATCTTCACAATTTTATGAATCTCACAATATATGAAGTCATCAACAACAGACACAGTAGCCCAGTACATTAGAAAAAGAGTCAGAATCTGGTGGGTCCCAGGGAGAGCTTGGTGCATGGAAATCCAAGAAGAGCGATGGCTTGGGGACAGTTGGAAGATGTGGGTGGGCACTGCTGGCCAAGGAGCTACGCATGAGTGGCTTCTACAAATGCTGGGGTGTGCAAGCCTTAACAGCCGGTGTGAAATGGGAGGTTTCCTCTAAACAGTTTGTCAAGGCGCACATCCAAAATATCAAAATAAAGCAAGATGCCTGTAATTTCCTTTAATTAATGGTATATATGTTAAAATAAATTATATTCTTGTTATTTTACCTAAGAAATCAAAGAAACTCTAGTTTAAATTTTTTTTTTATGTTTTTTAAATTTATTTCTAGGAGAGAGAGAGGGAGACAGCGTGAGCAGGGGAGGGTCAGAGAGAGAGGGAGTCACAGACTGAAAGAGGCTCCAGGCTCCGAGCTGGCAGTCAGCACAGAGCCCGACGCGGGGCTCGAACCCACGAACCGCGAGGTCATGATCTAAGTGAAAGTCGGCCGCTTAACCGACTAAGCCACCCAGGCGCCCCAAGAAACTCTAGTTTAAACCAAAGTATCAAACTGATTAGGCACCTGGACAGACAGAAAAAGCATCCACATAGATTCTGAAATAAGAAAAACAATTCCATTCACACTAATGGAAAAAAAATTCTGAGAACAATTTTTAAGAAGGTTCAGGACATATGCAAAGAAAACTGTAAAATTTTAAAACAGTAAAAAACCTGAATAGATAGAAAGATAGCTCATGTTTCCTAACGGCAAGTCTTACCATTAATCAGTTTTCTCACAATTAATATAGAAATATGTGAGTCCAATTAAAGTCCCAGTTTTTAAAAAATGATGAAAATGACTAAATTTTTGGCTTAAATGTTTTAATCATACAATATTTCAAACAAATTCAAAAGAGAAATCACTAATTGGGAGAAGACTTCAGCAATATATATTAATGGAAAAGGATCAGTAGCCACATCACACTTCAGAAAAAACTTTATTTAAAAAAAAAAAGGATCCACAAAAAAATGGGCAAAGGATAAAGTGAAGTTAAAAACTCATATGTAAAAAACAAACAGCAAAAAGGCGAGAAAGGACTCACCTTACAGCCGAAAACATATTATAGAGTCACTGACATCAAAACTCAGGCCCCTGAGACAGTCTGATGAGACCTGCACAGCCCTTCTAAGAATGTTTTTTAAAGTATAAAATGATACACACAGGATTAAAGAAAAACAATTACAGTAAGATATATAACTTTCCAAGGTTAAGAGACCTCCAAAATAGAAGGCCAAAGTAGATTCCACTACTTACAGGAATTTCATCTAGGACAAAAGTGGCATTTCAGCTCAGTAGGGAAAATAAAATTTATTTAATGTGTAGGGCAGGCACACTGGCTATCCATATGGAGAAGAGTAAAATGGCTCCCTATCTTGTGCCATAAGCAAAAGTAATTCCAAGTTATTATTGGTTCAAAAGAAAACAATCTCAGAAGAGGCTAAGGAGACATCATGTACCACCTGAGAGTTGGGGGACCCAGAAAGTATAAAATGTAAAAAACTAACTTGTAATAAAAACCATAACATCATCAAAGTGAAAAAGCAAACAGGTCAGAAAAAATGCTTAAAACATACACATAGGGGTTAAAATCTGTACTATATAAAAAAACTCATATAAAACCACAAAAACTGAACAGGAAAACTGGCAAAGAACATGAATAATCATTTCAAAAGAGAGCAACTCCAAATGGCCCACAGGCATGAGAAAATGCTCTACAGAGAATGCACACTAAAATAAGTTACACCTTGCAAATATAAAGTAACAACAATTAAAACTTGAGACTACTTCCTGCTGCTGATGGGAAATGCTAGAAGAAATGTTCATTGTTACAAATTTTTGGAAAGGCATCTATAAAATATATCAAACCTAAAATATACACATTTTGTTTGACCCATGGATCCAACTCTTAGGTACATATCCCACAGAAACAACAAGATCTATGTACAGGGTATTTATTGCAATACATCTGCAAGGGCAAAAAAAGTGGAAACTATATAAATGCCCATTACTACAGGAATGGTTAAATTGTGGGAATCCATACCATCAAATATTAATATTGCACAATCACTAAAATAGAGGTTAGATGCACATAAATTTGTTTGAAGGGATTTTCACAATCTATTGTTAGGTAAGAAAGAAAATAGGGGAAAAATACAAATGATACCATTTTTGTGTAACAATGTGTATACACATATTTGCATTGGAGGGGAGCATGGAGGCATGGAGAAATGCAAAAAGGGTATATACATGCCAGGTTGTAACACTGATGAACTCAGGGAGGAGAGAGGTAAGAATTATTCATGTGAGTATTTATGTGACAGAGAAAACTAAACCAAAAAACAG
The DNA here is from genome assembly GCF_003009895.1 of Hyaena hyaena. Classification (NCBI taxonomy): domain Eukaryota; kingdom Metazoa; phylum Chordata; class Mammalia; order Carnivora; family Hyaenidae; genus Hyaena; species Hyaena hyaena. Next base: position 156,347 of record NW_024081131.1, on the reverse strand, counting down.
GAAGCCTTATAAAACAAGAGGTCCTTAAAATCACATGTATGAATATAACAATATTTATCTATGAAGAAATGAGAAAGTAACCTCACTAAAATATTAAGGTATTTAAGAGTAATGGCTTTTCAAGTGATAGTTTTACTTTTTTCTTCTCTATGCAAATAAATATCAACATACAAATAAGAACACATACACTCAGGTAGCATACATTTGGCTCCAAGAAAAAAGAAAATCCAACTCAAAGTGGCTTAAAACACAAAAGGAATTTATTGGCTCACATAAGTAAAAAGTCCAGAAGTAAATCTGATTTCAGGTCCAACTTGATCCAGAGGTGCCAGACTGCATCAGGGCTCCAATTCAGACTCCCTCTCATTTTTTTGGTACAGCCCTGAGGCTCCTTTGTAGTTAAAAAAATTAGCTGCAGCAAGTTCAGAACATGAATCTTCGCACCACACTATCTCTAAGAAGGTATCTTCTTTCAGCAGTTCCTAAGGAAGCCTCAGCAAACATCTTGTATCTAAGAAGCCTGAGTATCTATCCCTGAACCATTTATTTTGAGGGATGGGGAAAAGAGAAAGTAGCACTGGTTGAAGATAACCAGATCCACTCTAGCTAGAGCTGGGGGTGTGACAATCCCATCTAAACCACATGCATGATGGGAGGAAGGTGGTTATCCAAAGAAGACATGGAAGTGAATGCAGGATCAGCATACATGAGCAAGAAATTAAAGAAAATACAAATATCCAATAAAATCTGTAAATCTGGATTTATATTCCTTAGCTCCAAGTCTTGATTTAGCCTACTTGTTTCTTTTTATTCACTTCTTTCAACATTCTTAGACAAAACCCAGGATGGAGTCTCTAGTTAATAACCCAAGGTATGGCTGGGGTCAGAACTAGAATAATGTCTTCTGGAAACATTAAATACTTTTATCTCTCTATCTAAACAGACAGAAAACTTCCAAAGTATGACTAGTGAAATGGAACACAAGATACAGAAGGATAATATATGAATACTGAATATTGAGTATGAATATGAAGACCTACAAGATACAGAAGGATAATATATGAATACTGAATATTGAGTATGAATATGAAGACTTACAATCTAAAGGACCTAGAGGATTATCCCAGTTTTCTGATTTGAAAATCAGAAAAACCATACACTAAACTGTGTTTAAAGATATTATGAGGGGGTGCACCTGGGTGGCTCAGTTGGGTAACATTCGACACTCTTGATTTCAGCTGAGATCGTGATCTCACAATTTGTGACATCAAGCCCCGCACTGGGCTCTGCACTGACAGCACAGAGCCTGCTTGGGATTCTCTCTGCCCTTCCCCCACTCGTGCATGCACTCTCCCTCCCTCTCTCTCATTCAAAATTTAAAAAAAAAAACAAACATTAAAAAGAATCTTTAAGGATATTATGGATATGAAGTAGTTCCATGCCATCTCACAGATAGAAAAAGTAATGATATAAGGATTCTTTTATGAGCTATGGGGCCAGTCCCACACTTGAACAGAATCACATATATTTCTTGAGTATGCAAAGTACAATCAATCAAAATCAAGCTCAATTCCACTGCATTCAACTAGAAAGTCAACACCAAGTGTGAATCTGTAGATGTGGCAACTAAGTACTTGAAATGAAAACATTCCCCCATATTTCAATTTTAAGCAAAAGACTGTTCGCAGATTTAATTTCTTTTTTCAGGCCAATTAAGAAGTTAAGGTCCCATACGTCCCCTGACTTTGTATCTTTCCTAAGCCAGGGATTTTCATTCCATCCTGAGAAGGCTGAGAACTGAAAGACCACCCACTCTACTACTTTAACTTTTACATCAAATGACTTACCTGGTTAGTTTTTATCAATGGAATTTACTTAACAGAAGTAGTTCAGATTTCTTGGTTATAAAGTAAATAGCAGAAGAATGATTTAAAGAAAAAAAAACAGGGGAACTCCTTAACCCTGTTGTGTTAAAACAAAAAGCTAGTAAACAGCCACAGCAAAAGAAACAGTGGTTAGGAGCACAGACTTATAAAAAAAATGCCTTCAATGAAATCCAGCTCCATCACTCATTAAGCTATGTGATCTTTGGGGAGTTACCTAACATATCTAGGTTAACATATCTAGGTTTCATTATCCTCATTTTTAAAATGGTCATAATAGGTGTACCAACCAATCTCTTAAGGTTGCTGTGAGGTTTAATGAAATAATCCAGCACTTAGAACAGGACCTGGCACCAAGAAAGCTTTCAATAAATGCTATTACTCTAAATATAAATTAAATATTTATTTACTTAGATCTATATCAGCACTCCTAGAATCCCAAACACTATATTCCAACTGTTCTGATTTGCACCATCTGCAAAAGGCACTTTTAAACTACTCCAAATGATTTGGAAATGAAGAAAATGACAAAATTTTCAGCTATTTAAGTGACCAATTTTAGATGTTATAACTACTTCACTTACCAAACGTCCACAGTTGGGGCACCTAGGTGGCTCAGTCGGTTAAGCATTTGACTCTTGGGTTCAGCTCATGATCTCATGGCTCGTGAGATCAAGCCCTGCATCAGACTCTGCACTGACAGCACAGAGCCTGCTTGGGATTCTCTCTCTCCCTCTCTCAGCCCCTCCCCGCTCATGCTCACTCTCGCTCTCTAAATAAATCAACATTGGGGGCAAAAAATACCTCCACTATGAAACAATAAGCTTGCAAGAAAATAGTAAAGTGAGAGCCATATGATAGAATAGAATCTGAGTCACACTATATTCGGATGTTCCTCAGCCGATGAAAGTAACAGAAATGTAGAATACTTCCTGCACAAATGCATCTAGGGAAAGCAGGCTGTATTTATTTCAAAAACTATAAAAGGTTACAATATAAATCTTCAAACAAAATTAGTGTTTAAAAGTAATTGACTCATATGTATTCAAATTTTGACCAAATCAACAGGAGAATCTAATGCACAAAAAGATTATAAAGCTCGAGGAACAAAAAGCCACAAAGAATAAATGTCTTGTCAATACAGACAGTACATAAATATACAGATCTACAGCTTTAATGTAACACAAACAAATCCTTAAGTACGAGTTAGCTACCTTTCTCCAACAGTAAAGGAGTAAATGTTTTATATTTAGTAAATACATATATAATGTATATAACCTTTAATCACACGTAATATAGTCTAAGAAGTGTGAACCAAGTAGAACGTAAGGGTCTCTTATATGAAGGTGAACATTTTAGAAAGAACCCAACTTGAAGTAAATCCACTATCACAAGTATTGCAAAGGTGACCCAAAAAAAGTCTATCACTTTGCAACTCTGAACAAATTAGTATTTCTACCCAGAAATTAGTATCAGAAATCTTACTGAGGGATATTATGATAACCTGCCTGAAAGGACAAATAACTTATTTGGGGGTTTAAAATAGCAGATATCAATGTAAATTAAATAACAGATGAGAGAAAAAATATGCAATATATAATAGCAAGAGGTTAGAAAACTGAAGACTGTGGAAAAGATTTATTAGTCTGTACAAGTTGGTTTTGATAAACTATTGGCTACTTGTTACAGTAAATTACCAAGATTTTCATTGCAACAGTATTTTCCCACACACATCAAAATCTGGAAGCAATACGTCTTTCTCAAATGGTCATTTAGTGTTCTTTTTTTTCTCCCAACCCTCAACACACAGAAATAGGTTTCTGAATATCAACTAGCCATTTACGGAAGTCATAAGATACAGATGTTCATAAATATTACACGAGCTACAATTGAGGTACCTGAACAAACACCATCAACATTTATGGGGAAAAGTGTTGGTTTTAAAAGTGTTAAGTACTACATGAATTACATAAACATACTATCCTCATCCTCCTGAAGCCAAAATGAGGGAAAATCTTATTTCCATTCTGCCAAACACCACAGAACTAAAAAGGCTGCACAAAGGGTCAGAATCCAATGTACGTATCACAGAATTAAAACTCCAGTTAAGCAACTGAGCTACTCATTGAAGAAAATGTAAAAGTAAGACTAAACTTCTTAACATATCAATGCTATTTCAGAAGCATCATCAGAACAGAGATTTAATTATAAATCGGCCTGGACTGCGTCCTGTAAAGAGAATTTTGCTTAGTACTAAAAGAGAATCTGTCAGCAAATATCCTACAAAAGCTGTGGAATCATGCTCTGTGTTATTCCTGAAAGGAAAATTTGCCAGGTTTGATGATACCTGAATATCTCCCAGTAGTTCTAGGAGTTCTACATACCAATTAATTCAGTAATTGATAGGAGTATTTATGCAAAGAGGAGACCAAAAGTAGACCTTGTATCAACATATACTAGATAGGTGGATTTTTTTTATCACATGATAAATGTAAATCATAAAATCAAATGTACTTAAAAAAGCACACCTATTTTATGTTACATAAAAAACTGCAGACTGCAAATTGTGCATGCTTACCATAACATTTTACCTGGGAAAGCCGATGAGTGGGATTTCTTGCAAATATTTACTGCCATGATACAAAACAAATATGTGCAAACTGCAAGGTCCCTAAAAGAGCAGTTAAAGAGTTTATATACAGAAAGATGTCACTATCTGATCAAATATGCAAGAGATGGAGTTTCCCAGAGTTTATAACATAGAACAGTAACCACCACAGGCTCCTCCTCCAGGGCCTTCTTCCCTGTGCATCAGTTTGACTCCTTTATTCTGGTTCTCACTTTCCCACAGTCCAGGCGTCTGAATGATCTTTTCAACAAGTTCCTCAAAGGCACACTGAACACCATCACAGGTTTTTGCACTTGCCTCTGAAATCCAAGAAAAAATGTCATAGAATATTCTTTTCTGTTCATATTCCTAGGTTTTTCTGGGAAATTTATTATTTTATATTTATTATTATATATTTTATAATAATAAAATATCTTCTGGGAAAATATTATTATTATGATATCATTAATATCAGCCGCAATATATAGAGACAAATGAGCAACTTCTCCCTCCAGGTTTGATATTCATGAATTTCCCACCAACTCTCCAAGTTGAGCTATTTGAATTCTATCCACAACAACAGTAGTATATAAGCCCAAGATTTTGTGACAGCATTGTGCACTGTAAAACCTACTCATACAGTATGCCAAAGTTCCTCCTTAATTTTTCAGTTAGCTCTTAAAATCAGCCCCAAAGCAGATATTATTCCCATTTCAAAATAAGGAAATTTAGGCTCCAAGTTGAACAATCTGGTTGTTCTGTGCCTGTAACCAAGCAGCTACAGGCGGTTGGATAAATGACATACAAACATGGACGCTGGTCTCCTTCTACATTTATGCTCATGAAACTCATGTGCACATTTAGCCCCTCTCCCCTATCTTACTTTTCCCTAGTAATTACCTTTTTCACTGTCTGAGAAGACTCTCTTATTCCTTCATCATAAAATGCTTCTATCTCAGCTCATGACCTAACTTTATGTTAAAAAAAATAAAAACAACCTGACAGGAGCTACTGATCATCCCACTAAGGGGTTTACGAACCTGCCTGCATTTGTAACCTTACGCTCTGCCTTCAGTCTTGTAACGGTGCATGAAATGTAGGGACTGCCATCTAGGAGCACCCCCTTTTCTAGCTCCTCGGATCCCATCCTTTCTCGTTCACTGAAAAATCACGTACCCCCACTACTGGATCACATCAGTCAGCTAAAAAGCCTGCCAAAGTTACTGTCCACCTTACTGCTGCCCAAGCAACCAATCCCAGTGTCCTCCAGCCTACAAAGCCTTCCCGTAGCCACCCAGGTCTCTACTTCACAGCAAAACCGTCATCCAGAGTTATCTATATAATCCACTTTCTTAACTCACAGTTTTTCTTCAAACTACAGTCAACTCTTGAACAACACAAATTTGAACTGTATGCTCCACTTATACATGGATTTTATTTCATAAATACAGCACAGTACTGTAAAGGTATTTTCTCTTACAATTACCTTAGCAACATTTTTTCTCTAGCTTACTTGTTGTAAGAATCTGGTGTGTAACACACATAACATACAAACTATGTGTTAACTGACTGTTGACCAGTAAGGCTTCATTCAGGTCAACTGTAGGCTATTAGCAGGCTATTAGCAGGTCAGTTCAGGGGGAGTCAAAAGTTATATACAGAGTTACAACTGTGTGTGGGGGGGGTGGCACCCCTAACCCCACGCTGTTCAAGGGTCAACTGTACTCTATTTTGGCTTTTGTTATCACCATTCCATTGATACTTTTCTTTTAAAAAACACCAACACTCAATCTTATCAAATCCACTGTCCTCATCTTATTTGATATCTTGCCGAATTTGATACAGCTGATCACTTTCTTCCTTACTAAATACTTTGTTCACTTTTGACTTCGAGGACACTGAACACTGCTCACACTCCTCCTCTCAAGGGTACATCATTCACAGCCCATTTGCAGACACTTCCTCTTTCTGCTGACCTCTAACTGCTGGGAATATCCCAGGCTTCAAGTTTCAGCCGTTTCTATCCAGTTGTTCCTGTGATCACTACAATCCCATGACTTTATTCTTTTCTTAAGTTTTTAAATTTCTTAATTTATTTTGAGAGAGAGAGAGAGAGGGAGAGAGAGGGAGAGAGAGCACAAGCAGGGGAGGGGCAGAGAGAAAGGGAGACAGAATTCCCAAGGAGGTGAAGCACAATGCAGGGCTCAAACTCATAAGCTGTGAGATCATGACCTGAGATGAATTCAGGAGTCAGATGCTTAACTGACTGAGCCACCCAGGTGCTCCAATTCCATGACTTTAAACACCACCTACATGCCAATGACCAGCATGTCCACTAGTTATCTGAAAAATGGGCCATTCTTATGCTAAGCAGAATTCTTGATTCCCTATTCCCTGTCCCAAACCTGTTATCTCAGTCTTTCACACAGTTAATGGCAGCACAATCCACCTATTTGCTCATGCCAAAGACTCGGGAGTCATCCTTGACAGCTCTCTTTCCTTACCTTCTCCAGACCCCATCTATCAGCATAGCCTGCCACCTTTACCATCAAAATATCCCCTGGATCTGCCAACTTTTCACGACCCACAACTGCTCCCATATGTAAAGCCAACAGCATTACTCATCTGGGCCGCTGTGAGAGAATGAGTCTCTTGCTTCTACTTCTCATGGGACATTTTCTATACAAATACATCTTTTTAAAGAATATCAGATCACAGCACAACTCCCCTGCTTTCCACACTTGGAATAAAATCCATTTCCATACCATATCCCGTAATGCCCAACATGACCTCTTACATCTCATCTCCCTTTGCCACCATCCTTTCCCCCAACATATACTAGTCCTTCAGCCCACAAGCTTTCCTCCTGTCCCTTAAACACCTAAACCGGTTCCTACCTCAGGAAATATGAGCTGTTCTCTCAGCCTCAGATGTTCTCCCTCTAGGTCTTCATATGATGGATCGTGCTCAAATGGCACTATCTCAAAAATTTTTCCCTAATTTCTTCCCACCCCCATCATACTCCCTTCCCTTTACAATGTTTATCTCCTTCACAGTGCTGCTTACTTACTTAAGTCTGTTTCCTCTACTAGAATGTAAGCTTCATGAGGGCAGGGAGTTGTCCATTTTGTTTGTTATGTATGCATTCAATAAATGTTTATTGAACTAATAAATAAATCAAAATGAAGGACACCTAGCAAGTAAGCAGAAGTAGTATTCAATTCCTTTCTAAGTTTCCCTATTACCTTCCACTTATACGACCCTGCTTCTATCTATATATGATATTCTTTCATTTCCATTCCTAATTCCTAAAAGGTGCTAACACAGTGGAATAGTTAAATCAGTAATTCCTAAAGCTAGCTTCACACAGAATCAACTAGGGTGCCTTTATTAACGGTCTTTCAGGCCCAGTTTCAGATGTGTGACAAGGCCCAGGAAACCTAAAATGTTAAGATCTCCAACAGTGATATAGCCAATCCACTTTTCTAGACAAGGGCCAACAAACTTTTTCTGTAAAGGGCCAGATGTAAATATTTTAGGCTTTGAATGCCATATGGTTTCTGTTGTAACTACTGAACTCTGCCTCGAAGCACAAACAGAGCCAAGGACAGCATGTAGATGACTGGTAGGTATGGCTGTGTTCCAATACAAATGAGGGGCCAGATTTTGCCCATGCTGTAGTGTGTCAACCCCCATCTCTTCAAGCTTTTCAAATATTAATGTGCATACAAATCACACAAAAATCTTGTTAAAATGCGGATTCTGATTCAGAGAAGCTGGGCTGGGCCTGAAATGAAGCCTTTCTAACACACTCCCAGGTGATGCCACTGCCACCAACAGAAGAACCAGCAGGTACAACCATGGCACTGGGTGCCCGGCTTTACCAGATGCCGTTATACCCAGAGACAAACAATCTGTGTCCTAAGTGACTTCACATAATGTGATCCTATCTTTTTTACAGAAGGAAAAATGAACCTGGCTCTGTAGTTAGACTTTACAGCACAAGAAAATGATGAACTAAGTACATACATTTTACAGTTCATAAGGAGAAAAGTTTAGCAGAAACTTCATTTTAAAATTCTTCATTAATAATGAAAGGATAAACGTTCACACACCTACCTATAAATAACATGGAATGCTTTCGGGCAAATTTCAGGCCTTCATTTCTATCGACTTCACGATTTTCCTAAAATCAAAATGCAAAGATTAAGACAAGCTACTAAAATACAGTCAAAATGCCAAGTATCTGACTTCTTCTTACCTTATCAATTTTATTTCCAACTAGCATGTTTACTATGTCATTTCTCGTGCAGTATGTTTCCAATTCATTTAACCAATTATCCAATTTAACAAAGGTGTCTCTTCTTGTAACATCATAAACTGAAATAAAAAGGGTCACTTATTAAGCATTAAAATAAGAAGTAACAACATTATATTTCTGATATGGGACTAAGAGCAATATTACTATATTGCTGTAAGGGCATGTCTGTTTTTAAGTCTTCAATGTTTAACCATCATATAGTACCTACGGACCCAGATGGAAGAAACAAGTGTATTAAACAACAACAATAATACATATACATACACACACTTCAATTCTATTAACACACACTGAGAAAAATGAAATTGTATCCTGTGTGATAACTAAAAATTAATTTCAGCAAAATAACAGCTGTTCCCATTCATAACAATAAAAGAGGTTTATCCAAAAATCAAAAAACATTCAGATTCAAATCTGTGGCAAAATACCAAAACAACAATACTTTATCTTAAAGTAAAACCTTACCTAATATAACACCCTGTGCACCTCTGTAATAGCTGGGAGTTAATGTTCTGAACCTCTCTTGACCAGCAGTATCCTAAAAGTGACATCAATCATTATTAAATAAAACAAAATATAAATAATAGATCTTTAATGTATTAAGAGTAGAAAGTCAAATAGTATTATTAAAAATAATATCCATGCACAAGCTCATTTAAAACTTGAAATTTAAATAAGATGTATTCTCTTACTGACAAGTGTTACATAAAATAAAATTAATACTGACTCATCTCTAGAAAAATGCATCTTAGGAGAGAAGTTTGTTTTAAAGATTTTTAACGCACATGAGGGACGCCTGGGTGGCTCAGTCAGTTAAGCATCTGACTCCAGCTCAGGTCATGATCTTGCGGTCTGTGAGTTCAAGTCCTGTAACGGGCTCTGTGAAGACAGCTCAGAACCTGGAGCCTGCTTCAGATTCTGGGTCTCCCTCTCTCTCTGACCCTCCCTCACTCACCCTTTGTCTCTTTCTCAAATATAAAAACATAAAAAAAATGTTTAAAGAAAAATTTTTTATCACACATGAAACCCATTTCATTGAAAGCCATGGTTCTCTCCATTCTAGATGCACAATGAAATTTCCTGAAAAATGGAAAACACTGATGCCTGGGTCCAATCCCCAATGGTTCTGAAGTTTTTAAAATCTTCCCAGATGATTCTAACAGAGAATCAATTAAAAAGAGAATTATAGGAGTGTCTTATTTTAGGTAAGCAATTTTTAGGTTGAACTTTGAAAGTGTTTTCTATGTATCTTCTTTTAGGAAAATGCATAAAACCAAATCACTTGTTACCACTTCCAGTTATCAATGTCCTTACTTCCAAATTCTTACCACTACAGAAACTGCCCCCACCCCTGCCATGCTGAAGTGAAAAAGGTAACAAAATTAAACTTTCTAAACAGATAAACAAACCACTTATTATCATATGTTTCTGATGCATCTCAGGGGTGATAAACAAGATGTACACTAGCTAGTAATTTTAAGCTTCATGACGAAGGAGGTCTTGGCTGCTTAATCACCAGTTTAACCCCTGTGCCTAGAGCAATTCTTGCCACAGGAGAGTTGCTCAACTTTTGTTGGAAAAAAAAAAAAAAGAAAAAAAAAACAACTAATTAACAAGTCTACTTCTGGGCCTGGTTCCTTCGGTCTTCTTTCTACTATCCTTGGACTGTGGCTTCAAGGAACCTAAGATTATTCAAAACAGCAGCTGACAATGGCTCCCTCAGCCCACCACCTGCTTATTAAATAAAGTTTTATTGGAACCCAGCCAGGCCCATTTGTGTATGCACTGCCACATGCCTGCCTTAGATTGGACTAAATATTTACTATCTGGCCTTTAAGAAACAGTTTCCAGTCTGCTACTATAAAATAACCTGAAGAAAAGTGAAGACATATATCAAACATCAACTTAGCTGCCATTCCCATGGTTGTAAATTTGAGTTTAGCTATGGGGCAAGCAGGAGCTCCTTCAGATATAAAACATGTTAATAACCTCTAAGAGGTTTATAAGATTGGAGAGGAATTTTAAACCAGCAGTGACAGGCTCTAGCAATTGTTTTCTTTGCCTGGTCAAAATACAGACTGCTTTAAGACAAGAGCAATAGCTAGAGTGTATGAGTAATTTATAGCCCCAGAAGAGACACTTAAGAGGAAAATAACTTTCAAAGTAAACCACTTTACACCTCCACTACTCTGCCCCAGCAGATGAGCTTACATAAACGTACAATGTTCTTACCTCTAAATTCTTACCACTACAGAAACTGCCCCCACCGCTGCCATGTTTAAGTGAAAAAGGTAACAAAATTAAACTTTCTAAACAGATAAATTTGAGCTAAAAATGATCTCTTTACAGAAACTCCCTTTGCTTCAAAGTTTCTTACAAAACTTCTCTGATATTTAAAATTATTCAACCTGCAGATTGACTCAACTTTTCAAAACAAAAATATAAACGTAATAAAATAATAAAAAAATAAATAATTCATAATAAAAAAATAATATAAAGATTACAGTGAAGTGTACTTGCTATCTAAAGCAGATTATAATTTGGATAATTTGATATAGGTTAGGGCAAGGACCAAGCAAGAAATATTTTAGTCCCAAGACTTTTTGTTATTCGAGAAAAATTTTATTTGCATAACAAAACCATATGCACACTGCAATAAATTAATTTCCAGAACTAGTAGAAAGTTTTGTTCCCCTTGGTCTTCACTGAAATCAAGTTCAATAACTGCCTTAATGAAACACAACATAAAAATCAGAACTGCAAAAGCAAAAAAAAAAAAAAAGTTTTGATGTTAAAATACTGCACATGATTTTGATACTTGTACACAAATATTTAAGTTAGTCCAAATGTTTAGAGTCTTAATTTTTTTAGATTCAATTCTAAAAATAGCTAAGTAGGTATGATAATTTGGGCAATACCCCTGTGCCATAGTGTTGGATCAGGAGTTATAACAACTATAGAATGTATATACTTAAATAGTCAGAAATTAAGGTTTTTGCTTGTGTTTGTTTTCAAAAGAGGAATCTGCAAGAACTGTAATAACATCTTTTTAAGATGAGAAAAGCAGAGCTTATTATCTGTGGTTTTCTTCTCTGATGTGAGAGAAGACAGATTATTAAAGATAGAAATGGATAAATAAAGAGTTAGGAAGGATCTGGAAAAGCTAAGTATTAGAATAGGGGAGTGGCAGCAAGAGCAGGATAGAAAGAAAATAGCATTAGAGGTGCCAAGTAGGCCATGAAGTGTGTGTGGCACTTTCAGGAGCAGGGAGGACAGGGCTAATCCCGGGAGGGCCATCCAAGTGGGAGGGGAACTGATTTTATGTATATAAATAAAACAACAGATGAATTAGAGCAAACAACGGATTCGTGTATTTCTTTTAATGAGTGAGTAGGCCTTCCTAAATATAACACGGCACTCAGGTTCCTGAAGAAAAATAATTGGCCCAGCAAGAACATCTCTCCCCTCATCGCCCACACCACCCACACACAATCATCCTAAACAAGACCTGAAGGTAAATTACAAACTGGAAAAAAATATTTGTAACATGACAGAGTTAGTACTACACAAACACACATAAGAACATTAATATTTATTCATCTTAAATAAGATTTAAAGACAAATGACAGAGTGAAAAAATGTGACATGTTTGTTAGTATAAATACTTTTAAAACTTGAGTTTGCCAACTTTGGATTTATTTTTTAATACTAATGTCCAGTCTTTACTTACTGGCTACATTTTTATTCTATAAGGATTTTAATCATGAAAAAGATGAATGCTAATATAAAATGGGCAATAGTATATAAAAAGACAATTCGTTAAAAATGCAATCAATAAATATGTAAGAAAAAACCTCACTAATCAATACAAATGCAAATATAAATGAAAATTACTACTCAGAGAGGCAAAAACAAGAAACATTGGCAACATATAGTACAGAAGACCTTTTTCATATATATCAGTGTTAAATATCTACATTCATTGGGCCAATAATTCTACTTCCAGGTATATATTCAAAGTAACTAGAAAAGTACAAATAGATATATACTTTAGGAGGCTCATCAGAGCACTGCTGCACTGCTAATCTTTGGTGAAAAATGATTAACAATGTAAACATTTTTCACTAAGGGCTGACTAAATTAAGGTACAGCCATAAAATGAAAGACAGGTGGCCATTTAAACTAATGTACCTCTATACTCACTGACACAAAAAATTGTACATAGAGGTGGGGATTAAGAAGCCAAATAGGCAAAAAAAAAACCCAAAAAAAACCCATAAGAGATAATCCTTTCTTTTGGAAAACTACATATATATATGTGTAACAGTATATATGTGCCTAGATATCTTAAAGGACGTTCACTAGAATGTTGACATTGACTAAAGATTAATTTCCTTCTCTATTTACTTATTATTTCAATTACCCTTTTTAGAATAAGCCTGCATTATAAGCCTTTTTTTTAAATGTTTGTTTACTTTGAGAGCGAGAGCGCACTCTAGTGGGGGAAGGGCAGAGAGAGAGAGAGAGAGAGAGAGAGAAAGAAAGAAAGAGAGAGAGAGAGAGAGAGAGAATCCCAAACAGGCTCCACGCGCAACACAAAACCTGACACAGGGCTGGATCCCACAACTGTGAGATCATGACCGAAGCCAAAATCAAGAGTCAGACACTCAACCAACTGAGCCACACAGATTCCCTAAGCCTGTATAATCTTTACAGTGAGGTAGTCTCTCTTATTTAACAAATATCTACGATAAAGATGTCTCCTCAATAATAACTGCCAATCTTTTTATTACACAAAAACTAAAAAGTAAATTAAAAATAAACAAAAAGTTTTCTGCATTGGGGTGCCTGGGTGGCTCAGTCAGTTAAACGTCCAACTCTTGATTTTGGCTCAGGTCATGATCTCATGGTCATGAGACTGAGGCCTGCACAGATTCCCCACTGGGCATTGAGCCTGCTTGAGATTCTTGCTCTCTGCCCCTCCCCCACTTTCACGTGCACCCATGCACCGGCTTGTGCACTCTCTCTCTCTCTCAAAAACTAAACTGAAAAACTTCTTGCATAAAGAAAGATCTCATGGAAACCATGAAGCCTTAGATCCTACTCTAATATGCATGTCTCACAAAGCAGTAGCAAGGGCAGAAAGAAGCCACTTCTGTACAGAAAGAAGTCAGCATTCTTAATTAAACTGTTCAATATATTTTACTCTAGACTAGTCCAACATTTGCCAAATTGTTTTCTGTTAGATATTACTATTCTGATTGATACCATAATTATATTTCAGGGAGAGGAGTAAATAGGCTATCAATCATGTAAAGTATTCTATGTTAGAAAAAATTTAACAGAAAAACATGAGACACACAGAGTTAGCTGTTATTTAGGATAAAATGTGTATTAGAAATAATATGCCATTCAGAGAATCAGATCCTACAATGCATGAAAATTTGTTGTTTCAGTTTGTAGTTGATGCCCATTTACTATTTAATCACCATGTTGGAGTACACCTCATGTGAAGACTGCTCAACAGTTCTAATGTCATCACGTGTAATAAAAATGGATTTCTATATTTATCATAATATATGTGGGAATCAGATACATAAGAGTATAGTTTTACAAATTATACACATAATATGTTTAATATATTAAATATATATTAGCAATCACTTAGATAAACACATACGTAGGTAGGTAGGTAGGTGGATAGGAGAGGGAAAGATGGGCAGACATAGACACTGAGCATCTTGATGTTTTTGACAGTTAATTCAACTTTATTTGGTCAGCACTATCACGAAAAGATCTAGTTAGGAAAGCAATAGGTATTAGAATGTTTATATTCATGGACAGATAAAAAGAAGCCAGTAAGTAAAACAAAGACTAGGAATCAGTATTAAAAAGTGAATCCAAAGTCGGAAAGCTCAAATTTTATAAATATTTATACTAACAAACATGAAAAATATTTTTTCCTAAGTATCACTTCATCTCTTTCTGCCAAATAATTGCCTCAGTGTTAGCTGAGTCTATATTGTTTTCTTAAAACTTTAAAGAAACACATTCAATAACAATAATTATCTCTGGCAGACAACATGATTTTTCTATACTTTATCCTGCTTTTAAATAGTAAGGGATTATATATTTTAAATTTTTAAGTAAAACAAGTCTCTATCTCATATCCAATTTTAAGACATACTATGTATTGTTTATCCCTTAATCAACATCAAATTTCACAAAAGATAATTAACATAAATTGTTCATTTAACCTCTAAAACTCTACACACATCAATGTCTGCTTTTTTAAAAAGTACAAGTTGAATACTTAAAAACATTTTTAAAACTCTTACCCAAATTGCAAGTTTAGCCTTATTTCCATCCACTGAAATTGTTTTCACCTTAAAGTCAACACCTTGAAAAAAATGAAAATATTAATAAGAATCCCAGTAAAATAATACTTTTAAAACCAACTACCAAGAAAACCAGAAAACTGAAAACTCTTAATTCTTAGATTTAAGGATGTGAAAAATTTTTTAAAAGTATCACTCAAGGTCAGCAGCTTAGGATTTAATCAGGATAAATGAAAACGAAATGCTAAATGCTTGCAGAATTCAAACACTCACCTACTTGTACTTGCTTGAGAAAAATTAAAATTTTAATGAAAAAATAAAATTCAATGCAATGTGGTGATTAACGATGTATATTAAAAGCCAAGTGCTGGAATTCATGGTACTAATGTAGAGAAGACTATACCTAGGGCTGACTCTGAATCAGGGCAATTTTCTAAGGGGCTCCGAAAGCATCTACACTGCATTATCAAGAGTGTTATCCACAGCTAGCCAATCCCCTAACTCAGATTCTGACTGTGGTGCCTTGGTAAAAGCATAATAAAAGGTCCCCTTATTCCTGGTCTTAGGAGTTCTTTGTTTTTATTCTAAAAAACAGTATTTATTCTATGTAACTTTATCGATGATCACTTGCTACTGCACAACTGCAAAAGGAGAGTTTACACATAAAAACATCTGGCCCAATCCGCTAAGAATCTTCCTAAGTCAAAGAGGAGTGCTCAAAGTGCTATGACAATCTTCTGTAAGTACTAATTTACGTAAAGAGAAGAGCTCCATAAGAAGACACATAAGGATTTACTACAGCAGCCACCCCCCAAAAACCTCTCCCTTTCTAGGAAAAGGAGCTGACACATACCATCTGGCTTAAATGAACAGTAACTGCCCACGTATCTTTAAAGAGTATCAAAATTAATGTGTAGTCTACCCCACTGGCCAGAGGGAAAGCATTAGCTCAAGAAACTTGGAAAGAAACTTTCAAAAGATGCTATTAGCTTGTCACAATTAATTCAGAACAGCACAACTACGATGAATAGCACCCTCATATACTACTTACTAGAACACCTGTCACCAATATAGAGCTATATTAGTAATTCCTGGATGATTTCTGGTGATCCACTACAAACACAAATTAAATAATAAAAATCCCTTCAAAATGTGCATTATACCAGCTCTTTCTGGAAGAAGAAAACATAAGTGAATATGAAGACATCCAAAATGAAACATGGAGAGAAGACAATTCAAAGAAAATGAGAAGGCATCAGTGTTCTGTGAAACAATTTCAATATGCACGTGACTAGAGTGGACAAATAAGAAAGGAGAAAGTCAAAAGATAGATCTGAAAAAATAATGACCCTAAGTTTTTCACAATTAATAAAAAGTATAAACCCACAGATCAAAAAAAGCCCAATGAACCCCAACCACAGAAATATGATGAAAATTGGTACTAAGGGACATCATAACAAACTGCTCAAATGAAAATTAGAAAGCAATTCAAACTAACATTTTGAGGGAAAAGAAATACATGTATCAAAATGTGTGGGATGTCACCAAAGGCATACTTACAGGAAAATTTATTAGCACTAAATTACTATATGAGAAAGGAAAAAATTATTTCACATGAGTGACCTCAGCTTCCAAATTAAGGCAATTTAAAAATCAAATAAAATAGAAAATAAGCAGAAGAATGGAAATAATAAAGTTCAAATCAGAAACTGATAAAATCAAACCTGAAAAAAAATTTTTTTTTAAATAAATGTAACAAGGGGTGCCTGGGTGGCTCAGTTAAGCATCTGACTTTGGCTCAGGTCATGAACTCAGTTTATCAGTTCAAGCTCCACATAGGACTCTGTGCTGACGGCTCCGCCTGCTTGGGATGCTGTGTCTTCCTCTCTCTCTCTCTGCCCCTCCCCTGCTCTTTTGGGCGCGCGCGCGTGCTCTCGCGCTCTCTCTCTCTCTCAAAAATAAATTAAGATTTTAAATCAATGAAACCAAAAGCTGTTTTTATAAGGAAAAAATCAATAAAGTCTAGGCCAAAATGATCAGGAGAAACAAAGACAAAAATTACCATTGAAAAGAATGAGATTTCATCACTACAGGTTGTACCAAGGTCAATAGGATACTGAAGGAATGTTATAAACAAGCTTATGTCAATAAACCTGACAATTCAGATGAAATGTCAATTTCCTTGAAAGACTAAAAACTACCAGAATCGACTCAAAAAGAAATAGATCGTAAACAAAACACCTAAAAATATCACTATAAAAAATCAACTAAACCCAAAAGAAGGCAGTAATGGGAGGAAATAAGGGACAAAATATAAGACACATAGAAAACAAATGGCAAAATGTCAGTAGTAAATCCCTCCTTATTGGTAATTATGTTAAAGGAAGAGATTATCAAAATGTATATATACAAATATAATATCTAAATACATGGTAAGATCCAACTATATGCTGTCTACAAGAGACTCACTTTCAAGCTAGAGACACATATAAGTTGAAAGTAAAAGGAAAGAAAATGATATTGCATGCAAACAGAAACCAAGAAAGGAGTGGCTTTACTTTAATAACATCAGGCAACAAAGACTTTAAGTCAAAACTATTACAAAAGACAAAAGACAAAATATATTGATGAAAAGGTCAATTCCTCAAGATGTAACAATTATAAATATATGCATCAAAGAAAAGATCCCAATACATATAAAGCAAGCATTCACATAATTGAAGGAAGAAATACAGCAGTAGTTGGAGGGCTTTTTTTTAAATGTTTTAATGTAATTTATTTTTGAAAGAGACAGAGCATGAGTTGGGGAGGGTCAGAGAGGGAGGGAGACAAAGAATCTGAAGCAGGCTCCAGAGTCTGAGCTGTCAGCACAAAGCCCACACGGGGCTCAAACCCACAAACTGCGAGATCATGACCTGAGCCAAACTCTTCCGCTTAACTGACTGAGCCACTCAGGCACCCTTACTTGGAGATTTTAATACACCACTTTCAATAATGGATACAACAATCAGATAGATGACCAATCGGAAGTAGAGCATTTGAAACACAATTCATGGGGCGCCTGGATGGCTTAGTTGGTTAAGCCTCTGATCAAACCTCTGACCTCCCCTCAGGTCATGATCTGAAGGTTCACAGGTTCGAGCCCCGCGTCATGCTCTGTGCTGACAGCTAGCTCAGAGTCTGGAGCCTGTTTCGGATTCTGTGTCTCCCCCTCTCTCTGACCCTCCTCTGCTCACGCTGTCTCTCTCTCTCTCTGAAATAAAACATTAAAAAAATTTTTTTAAAGATAAGAATAAAAAAAATAAAAGAAAGACAATACAAACCAGTAAGAACCAAGAGAACATTCTACCCAACAACATTAGAAGAAACAGTTTTGGGGGTGTGTGGGTGGTTCACTCAGTTAAGAGTCTAATTCTTGATTTCAACTCAGGTCATGATCTCACGGTTTGTGAGATCAAACTCCACGTCGGGCTCTCTGCTGACAGTACAGAGTTTGTTTGGGATTCTCTCTCTCCTCTCTCTACCCCTCCCCTACTCTTATCTCTCTCTCTCTCAAAATAAATAAATATTTAAAAAAATAAAAGAATAAACAACTTTCTCAAGTACACATGAAACACCATCCAGGACAGACTATATATCTACAAGTATTATTAATACATTGTAAAAGACTAAAATCGTATAAAGTATTTTTATCACAATGGAAACTAGAAATTAGTAATAGAAAGAAAACTAGAAAATTCACACACATACACAAATTAAATAACACCCTTTAAACAACAACCAAAAGATCAAAGAAGAAATCATAAAGAAAATTATAGAATACCTTTATACAAATGAAAATACAATACACCAAAACTTATGATATGTAGCAAAAGCAGCACTAAGAGGGAAATTTATAGCTATAAACACATACATTATAAAAAAAGAATTCTCTCAAATCAATAACCTAATTTTTATACCTTGAACAACTAGAAAAGAAGAGTAAACCACAGAAAGAAGGAAACAATGAAGATCAGGACCAAGATAAATGATACGGGAAATTGATATACAAGAGAGAAAAATCAATGACCAAGTGTTGGTTTTTTTAAAAAAGATCAACAAAACAGAGAAGCTTTTAATTAGACTCACTAAGAAAAAACAAAAGATTCCAATTACACAACTCAGATATGAAAGTGGAGACATTACTACTACTTTTACAGGGGAAAAAAGGCTACTAAAAGAATACTATGTACAATTATATACCACAAATTAGATACAACCTAGATGAAATGAACAAATTCCAGAAAACACACAACTGACAAAACTGACTTGTAAAGAAAATCTGAAGAGACCCATAACTAATGGAGATAGAATCAGTAATCAAAAACTTTCCAACAACAACAACAAAGGCCAGGACCAGATGGCTTCACTGATAAATTCCACAAAACATGTAAAGAGTTAATACCAATTCTCCTCACTTTTCCAAAAACTGAAGAGAAAGGAACACTTCCAAACTCCTTCCATGAGGCTAGCATTATTCTGATACCAAAGCCAGACAAAGATGCTGCAAGTAAAGAAAACTACAGACCAGTATCCCAGAGGAATACTGACTGATGCAGAAATTCTCAGCACAATACTAGCAAACTCACCAGGATAAAGTGAGTTTTATTTCCATAATACAAGATTGGTAGACTATAAGTAAATCAAAGTAATATATCCCATTAACAAAATGAAGGGGGAAAAACACATGATCATCTCAATTTGTGACAAAAAAGGATTTTTACAAAACTTAACATCCTTTTACGATAAAAGCACTAACAAACTAGAAACAGAAGAAAATTTCCCTAACATGACAGAGGCCATATAAAACTCATAGGTGTGGCGCCAGGGTGGCTCAATCAGTTAAGTGTCTAACTTCAGCTCAAGTCATGACATTGAGGTTTGTGAGTTTGTGTTCCACATCAGGCTCTATGATGATTGTGTAGAGTCAGCTTGAGATATTCTCTCTCTACCCCCACCTCGCCCCACTGGTGCGTGCACTCTCTCTCTCCAAATAAATAAATAAACTTTAAAAAAATTCACAGCTAACATTATACTCATGGGTGAAAGACTGAAAGCTTTTCCACTCAGATCAGAGCAAGACAAGGACACCTACTCCCACCACTTCTATTCTACACAGTTTTGGAAGTCCTAGCCAGAGTAATTAGGCAAGAAAAGGAAAAAAAAGGCACCCATATTGGAAGAAATAAAATTACTTGTTCACAGATGACATGATCTTACATGTAGAAAATCCTAATCCTCTACACACATAAGAAACAAAAAAATCTGTTAGAATAAATGAATTCAGCAAGGTTGCAGGATACAAAATCAACATGCAAAAATTAGTTGCATTTCTATATACTAGCAATGAGGAATCAAAAAAAAATTTTTAAACCATTCCATTTACAATAGCATCAAAAAGAAAATACTTAGGAATAAATTTAACCAAAGAGTTTGAAGACTTATACACTGAAAACTACAACACACTACTGGAAGAAATTAAAGACATGAATAAGTAGTGGAATGTAAAATGGTACAGTCACTGTGAAAAACAATCTGATTGTTTCCTCCTAAAGCTAAAAACAGAATTACCATATCATGCAGCACTTCCACTGTTAGGTATAGACCCAAAAGAACTAAGTTCCTGACAGGAGGAACTCAGATACTTGCACAACGATATTTACAGCAGTATTATTCACAACAGAAGGCTGAAGCAACTCCAGTGTCCAGGAACAGATTAACAGATCAACAAAATGTGGTTTATACATACCATGGAACATTATTCAGTCATAAAATGGAATGAAA
Organism: Hyaena hyaena; assembly: GCF_003009895.1. NCBI lineage: Eukaryota > Metazoa > Chordata > Mammalia > Carnivora > Hyaenidae > Hyaena > Hyaena hyaena. The sequence continues at coordinate 135,374 of NW_024081131.1, read as the reverse complement.
TGCTTATATATACTACAAAATGGATTAACTTTACACACATTATGCGATGTGAAATAAGCTACTCACAAAACGGCAGATATTGTATGATTCTACTGACATGAGGGGCTTAGAATAGGCAAATTCATAAAGACAGAAGGTAGAATAAAGGTTACCTACCACAGACTGAGGGGGAAGTAGAGAGCTATTGTTTAACTGGTAAAGAGTTCCTAGTGTTTGAAGTGATGAAAAAGTTCAGAAAATGGATAGTTGTGATGGTTGCAAATACAAATATACTTAATGCCACTGAACTGTAAACTTAAAAATGGTTAAAAATCGTTAATTTTGTGCTATGTATGTAGTTTACCACAATGAAAAATAAATAGATAACTTGAAGTGCCCTGAATCTATTAAAGAAGTCGAATCTATAGTTTAAAAACCTTTCCACGAAAAAAATACCAGGGCCAGAGTAAATTCTACTGAACATTCAAATAATCCATTCTAAACAAACTCCTCCAGGAATCTGAAGAAGAGTGAATACTTTCTTAGTCCCTCCATGAGTTGTGCCTTAGCCTGATAACAAAACCAAAGACATTAAAATTTAAAAACTATAGGGGCACCTGGGTGGCTCAAGTAGGTTGAGTGTCCAACTCTTGATTTCGACTCAGCTCAGGATCCCAGGGTCATGGGACAGAATCCCATGTTGGGCTCTGTGCTGAGCATGGAGCCTGCTTAAGATTCTCTCTCCCACTGCCCCTTTCCTCCACTCATGCATTCTCTCTCTCTCTCTCTCAAATAAAAATATATGACATATATGTAATTAAAAACTATCAATTACTATCCCTCATGACTACAGATGAAAATCCTAAATAAAACTTTATCATAATACAAATATGTCTAAAAGGACAACACATCACAAAACCAAGTGGGTTATTTTAGGAATAAAAGGTTAATTTAACACTGAAAAAAGCAATGTGGACTTTACTACATTAAACTAAAAAAAGAAACTTCATATGATTTTCTCAACAATTGCAGAAAATATACTTAACAAAATTCAACATGCATTCCTGATAAAACCTCTCAGCAGACTAGAAAGAGAAGGGAAATCTCTCTACCTGATAGAGGGCATCTATGAAAAAATACACCTAACATCTCACTTAATAGTAAAAGACTTAATGTTTTCCTCTTTATATCAGGAATAAAAGGATATCAGCCCTCATCACTTCTTTCAACTTTTATTTTTTAAGCCAGAACAATAAGACAAAAATAAGTCATCCAGATGGGAAAGATAAAAAAGTAAAAATTCAACTGAAGATATGGAATTAAAAAAAAAGATGTTCCTAGAACTAATTAGCAAGTGTAGCAAGGTTGGAGGATACAAACTAAACATTTTAAAAATGTATTTCTATATATTAGCAATTAACAAAGGATGTTTTTTAACTTCAATTTTAATGCCATTTTCAAATAAGTCTATTAAATTTTTAGAGCTAAACCTGACAAAAGATGTAAAAAACATGTAACCACTCTGAAATTTTAAAACGCCTAAATGAACAGAGACATATAACTTGTTCTGTGATCATAAGACTCAATATTGTTAAAAGGTTAATTCTCCCCAAATTGATCTATATAGATTCAATGCCAATCCCTACAAAAATCCTGGCAAGCTTTTGTTTTTAAATCAACTAACTAAGTCTAAAATTCACTGGGAAATGCAAAGAAACTAAAATAACCAAAATAATTTTTAAAAACATACAAAATTGGCAGACCAACAATATATGACTTCTAAACCTATTGTACAGCTATAAAAATCAACAGTAAGGCACTGATATAAAGACAGATTAATGAGCCAGAATAGGATCCAGAAATAGACTTACACATATATAAACAACTGATCTTTTTACAAAGATGCAAAAGCTATGCAGTACAGAAAGGACAGTCTTTTCAACAAATGGTTTTAGAACATGTATGAGAGAGGGGAGGGGAGGGGAGGGGAAAGAAGAGAGGAGGGAAGAGGAGAGGAGGAAAAATAACTTTGATTCATATATGCTTTATAGTGTACCCAAAAATTAAATCAAAATGAATCACAGACCTAATGTAACACATAAAACTATAAAACATCTAGAGTAAAACATAGGGAGAAAATCATTCCAAGACTCTGTTAAGCAAAAGATACAACACTGAAGCCATAATTTTTTTGTGGGGGTGGGGGGGTGGGGGGTGGCGCACAAGTACGCATACATGGGGCAGAGAGAGAAGGAGAATGAATCTAAAGCAGGCTTCATGCCCCGCACAGAGCCAAACACAGGGCTCGAACTCATGGGGCTCGATCTCATGACCATGGGATCATGACCTGAGCCAAAATCAAGAGTGGGACATTTAACTGACTGAGCCACCCAGGCATCCCTGAAACCACCATTGATGATAAAAAGTTGATAAACTGAATCTGATCAAAATAACAAATTTCTGCTTTTAGAATTCTGTTAAGAGAATGACAAGAGGAGCCACAGACCAAGAAAATATCTGCAAAGCATGTATCATGTAATAAGGGGCTTACATGCAGAATAAAGAACTCTTAAAACAACTATAAGAAAAAAATTAAAAATGAACAAAAGACTTATACACACACACTCAAAATACAGATAGACAGCAAGTATGAACTTTAAAGATACCCAACATCATTCATCATTAGACAATGTAAATTAATGACATCATTAGACAATCTAATTAATGAGATTACTAAGCCACACATATTAGAATGGCTAAAATTTTAAAAGCTGTTTGTGCTAAGTATAACAGGGGAGGACGCAGAGAACAGGAACCTTCATATACTACTAGTGGGAATATATAATGATACAATCACTTTATTAAAAAATGGATGAGAGTTAAACATGTATTTACCATATGATCCAGCAATCCTATTACTGGGTACTTACTCTAAAGAAATAAAAATTAATATTCACATAAAATCCTGTATTGAATGTTTACAGTAGGTCTATTCATAACCACCCAAAACTAGAAACAATCCAATGTCCTATCATAAGTGGATGGATAAATCAACTCTGTAACATCCATGCAATGGAATACAACCCAGCAATAAATAAAAACAAATGACTGACATGCAACAACTTGGATACAATTCAAAGGTATTATGTTAAGTCTAAAAAGTTTGTATTATATATTCCATTTATATGATACTCTCAAAAAGATAAAACTATAGTGGTTGACAGGGCTAGACACAAGGAAAAAATAAGACTGAAAATGTAGTAGGTAGTTTTTTGGGGGATGATGACTGCTTAATATCCTGACTGTGGTAATAGTTAAATGACTATACACATTTGTATAATACACGTTAAAATTAAAAAAAAAAAAAAACTGTATCCCCCAAAAAGTCACTACTACTGTATAATAACTTTTTTAAAAAAACACTCAAATGCTAGGAACAGAACATATATCAAAAATATTTTCTGAAAGAATAAATTATTAGAGAACATGCATTATTTCTGCTTCTTTCCTATTTAAGATTTACTTTGCTGCTAAGTCCGAGACTGATTTTGTAAAAACTTTTCCATGGGCTTTTAAAGTAATGAGTTCTTCACTCAAAGATTTGTCAACTAAGCAGTGCTTGGAGGACTGTCAGTAGAGCACACAACTCTTGATCCTGGGGTTGCAAGTTCAAGCCTCATGTTGCCTGCAGAGATTACTTAAAATAAAATCTTAAAAAAAAATTTCTGTTCATGTGTTATTCTATTTCCCTATGGCCTAAATCCCTATGGCATTTGTCTTTTGAATTTATGAAAAAGATATAAAAATCTCCTAATACAACTGTATTCTCAGCAAATTCTTCTCTTACGTTTTGAATAGATTTTGGTTTTATATATATAAGTATATATATATCATCTGTGTTTGGTTCCTACTTGTTTATGACTATTACAACTACGCTGTTAATTGATTGGGCCTTTCATTATTATAACTGTCCTATTTCATTATGTCCAGTGCATTAACCTTAAATTCTATTTTAAATTACGTTATATTACCACCTCTGCTTTTATACTGTTTACATTTGCCTGACACATCCCTTTATCTTCAACCTTTCATTATTTAAGTATTCTTCAACTGCATCTGACAACATGAATTATTAGGAGGACTGGACCTATTCACATTTAATTAACTGATGTATTTTAATTCTGTTGCTTCCTTCTTACGCTTAACATTTTTGGCTTTCTGCTCAAATCTGTGTTTGGTCCTTTTTATTTCTGTATTACTATGCTGTGATTAAAAGATTACCAAGTTAGAAGGCTGAGTTTAGTCTCAGCTCTCTTGCTGAGGTCTAGAAGGTGAAGTCTAGATAGGGAGGAGGTAAACCTCTTTAAGTCAACTTCTCCCTTCTCAACAAGGAATATACAACTTCCTGCTTTAACTGGCTTTTAGGTTTTTGGTGGGAGGGAGGGTGGAGAACATCTTGGGAAGCCTGTATCAAGAGAATACTATAAGAGCTTTAAGGATCCAATGGAGAACAAGATTATGAGGCCCTAGATCTCTAAATTTGAGTTTACAAACAACTTTAAAAGTATCAACAATGAAATAAGTGTTCTGCTACTCAGAAGATAGAGTAAATATGTGTTAAGAGTGGAAGCTAAGGATGAGAAATGATTATGGACAAAACCACATGAAGATTAAAGTCTGGGAGATGAAGAATAACCTGGGAGGCCAGGGCTTTTTGTGATGACTCCTTAGAGAGGGAGAAACAATATAATGGTTTTATGGCAAAAAGCAATAGCAAGTTTTTTAAACTTGGTGGGGAGGGAGATAGAGGAAGTCTTATCAGAGAAACAGGCTGAATTCCGAGACCCCAACTTGACTCCTGCTGATGGACATGAGGCTGGCTGAAGGTTGGATGATCTTACTCCAAAGGAGTATCATTATCCAATAAATAAGAAATAAAATGACAACAAAAGAGCCTGGAAATTAGGAAACACATCCCTAAATCAAGAATTCCAATGTTTGGGGCACCTGGGTGGCTCAATCAGTTAAGCATCCGACTCTTGATCTTAGCTCAGGTCCTGATCTCAGGGTGGTGAGTTCAAACCACACATTAGGCTCTGTACTGGGCATGAGGCCTACTTAAAAAGTAAAAATAAAAAAATCTTCAAATGTTCAAAGAAAGCTAAACTGAAAAATCAAAACTATCTAGAGGGCAATGAAAAAGTAACACACCCTACTAAAACCTATGGGACACAGCAAACTTGTTCTTTAAGGTTATTTTTTTTTTTTAATGTTTTATTTATTTCTAGGAGAGAGAGAGAGAGACAGCATGAGCAGGGGAGGGTCAGACAGAGAGGGAGTCACAGACTCTGAAACAGGCTCCGGGCTCTGAGCTGGCAGTCAGCCTAGAGCCCGACACGGGGCTCAAACCCACGAACCGCGAGATCATGACCTAAGCGAAAGTTGGACGCTTAACCGACTAAGCCACCCAGGCGCCCCTAAGGTTATCTTTATTAAATAAGGACTAAAAAGAAGAGAACTTAATACTCATCTTAAGAAACTAACAAAATAGGGGCATCTGGGTGGCTCAGTTGGTTAAGCGTCCAACTTCAGCTCAGGTCATGATCTTGCGGTTGGTGGGTTTGAGCCCCGCGTCGGGCTCTGTGCTGACAGCCAGCTCAGAGCCCGGAGCCTGTTTCAGATTCCGTATCTCCCTCTCTCTCTGGCCCTCCCCTGCTCATGCTGTTGCTGTCGCTGTCGCTGTCTCTCTCGCTCTCTCTCTCTCAGAAATAAAAAATTTTTAAAAACATTAAAAAAAAGAAACAAAATAAACCAAAAGAAAAGTAGGAAGAAGGAAAAAAATGAAGAAATTTCTCAAACAATTAAATAAATATATTCCTTAAGAAAAGACAGACTACAAAAACATACAAGTTTAGAAATGAAGGAGAAGCATAAACAATCAACTTAAGAGATATGCTGGGAGGCTTTCTCAGTTCCACTCCCCAGGCTGTCCTAAGAAACAGAAAACTGGAAGAGGTTAGAATCCTAAAAGAAGGATCAGATTGACTCACAGGTAAAATGTAACCTCTACAGAAAAGATAGTTCCTTTTTTTAAAAGACAGAAGCTAATAAAGACTTTTTTAAAAGACAGAAAACTTCTTCATTTTATAAACCAGAACTTTAATATAAAATCCTGTTAAAAAAAAAAAATAAAGATACAAAGACTATCAGGGCACCTGGGTGGCTCAGTCAGTTGAGCATCTAGCATCTGACTTCGGCTCAGGTCATGATCTCAAGGTTCATGGGTTCGAGCCCCACGTCGGGCTCTGTGCTGACAGCTAGCTCAGAGCCTGGAGCCTGCTTCAGATTCTCTCCCTCTCTCTGACCCTCCCCTTCTCAAGCTCTGTCTCTCGCTCTCTCTCTTGCTCGCTCTCTCTCTCAGAAATAAAAACATTTAAAAAGAAATAAAAGACTATCTTGTGTATAAAAACAGACGTAAAAATCATAAACTATTAGTCAACAGAATCCAGACATATGTCAAACAATATGAGTGAAGACCTATCTAGGAAAGCAAGGACCCCTCAGTATTAAAAAGTCTATTAACCATTAATGAAAGCTGAAAAGGCATATGAAAAAGTCATAATCTCTCCCAAGTAAAAGAGAAGAAAAATTATTTACATATGATGAAGACCACCTGTCATGATTCTAAATACAGAAACGCTAGAGCCATTTTTATTGCTTTATTACAAATAAAATGTCTAATTGAATGAAATGACATGAAACAGAATAGTTACATTTTTCTTCCAACAACCTAGTATTTCCAAATAATTTAACAAGTTTGTGTTATGGCATTAAACAAGATGTATGAAGTCACTATTTTAAATAAATTGTCATTTTGTTAAGTGAGCCCAAACTATAAAGTAACTTGTGGATGGAACAGACTTGGCCTCTTCTGCTTAGAAGCCAAACATAGGTCATATGAAAGCATGCTCATTAATATTTTTAAAAGCTTACCAAGGGAAGTAATAAGAATCACTGACCTAAGTCAACCAGTAACAACCAAAATTTGTCTAAATTGAAATGTATCAACCCTCAAACCATTTTCACATATTTTAGCAATTACGCCTTATAATCAGATTAAGGAACAGTTTGTGAGCTGTATTAAGTAGAAAATTCATTTTAAATTTTCTAATATTTTTTATTTTATAAAAAGTTTTACATAAAGCACTTTTTCTACTCAAAGGTAAGTTACCTAAAACAAGAGTAAATTAAAAAACAAAAACTTAAAAAATTAAATCTAAAAATAAAACTTTAACATGAAGCAAATTTTGCCCATTTAATCAAATTATATAAAATTAGTATAACTAATTTCTACAAGGATCTAGTCTCCATGCTTAAATTTCAATCAGTTCTATTTATGCAGCCAATTAAGTACTATCGTATGGCCTTGCTATAGCAGAAAAAGAATCTTTATGCCTTTTTTCCCCAATACCCCCATGTAGCAAACAAAAAACCTGTTCAAAATAGTCTTACAATTTTATGTGTGTGTATATTTATTTTTATGTCAGAAATAATTACCTTGGGTTATACCTTTATATCTATTGCCGCATTCTATTTCTTCTAAGATTCAAATATACATATGCTGAATCTCCTTTTCTGACTTCCACATCATTTTAATGTGTTTTAACATTTTTATTCACTTTGGTAAATTCCACCCACTTTTTCCATTTCTAGCTTCTATGTCTTTTATTTTGCTTTCCACAGTCTCTACTGTCCCTTGTGATCCTTCTAATTTCACCCTCATTTCAGTGATGGTTTTATTTTCTTACCTTATATTTCTTTCTGCTCAATCAGCTTACACTGCATTTTTTCATGCAGCTACACTCTCTCTTCCCTGACCTCTCATATCACTGCTTCGTGCTCTCAGTGGTAAAAACTTCCAAAAAGTGTTTTAAATTTGTAACAAAATGGTTGGATATGATTTTCATCTCCCATCTCCATTTTTTCTGTTAAGTTTTCTTTATCTGTCCTTGCTTTTCTGCTACTTTCTTTCTTTATGATTCTTGAATGGTAGGAGTGGCCTTCAGCTGAAATCCTTTTGTTAATTCATCTTTAAAGGAGGCTGAGGTATTTTTGGACAAGTTATCTGTAGAGGTTAATGCAGAAGGCCATAGTGGCTCCTGTTCTTGACCAGCAAAACTCTGTCTTGATTCAGGATTTTATCTGAGAATCGTTTTGTTTTTTTACTTCTCAACAACCACTGGATATAGGCAGCCCTGAGGTTTTCTGAATGCAAAGACCTCTCTTCCCCACTGCTACAGAGACAGGCTTCATCTCCCCAACTTCTTAGACTCAAACCAGGGGCAGGGAAAGTCCTGCCATTAGCTGTAAAAACCCATGTTGCTTTTGCAAACAAGGGATTTTGGTTTTGCATCTCAGGGTGGGCCTCTGGGTTTCATGAAGCCTCTCTTGCTGGTTTCAAGCTCTGGAGCTGTGGCATCGGCGCTCTACTTCTTCCCACATGCAGCCTGCTTATTCTCACTGCTTTTGGCACTCATTCCACCTACTTTGTGGCCTAGGGATTTTAGCTCTCTTCTAGTTTAGTGGAATACAGGGTTTGTGTTTTAGTTTTTCCCTCCTGTTGTTATTGTGGCCAACTGCCAGAAAGGAAAAAAAAGAAACCGCCAACTTTATTGTACCACTCTCAGACTCAAAACCCAACAAGGATGTCAAAAAACTATTTTTACAAGACAAAAACTTGAGTGTCTCACCATATTACTGAAAGATAAAAGTATGCTTTCCTTACCTATTTTACTGATAAAATACGGACTTTCCACAAAATGCTACTTTTTTACAAGGCTATTACAGCAACTGAGCCAACTGTTTTTATTTTAAAACCTCATGTGTACATCAGTTATAACCTAAGGCAGAAAATAATCTGATAACTAAATGTAAAAGATACTTTTTTTTTAAATTTTTTTTAATGTTTTATTTATTTCTAGGAAAGAGAGAGAGAGACAGCGCGAGCAGGGGAGGGTCAGAGAGAGAGGGAGTCACAGACTGAAACAGGCTCCAGGCTCTGAGCTGGCAGTCAGCACAGAGCCCGACGCGGGGCTCGAACCCACGAACCGCGAGATCATGACCTAAGCGAAAGTCGGACGCTCAACCGACTAAGCCACCCAGGCGCCCCTGTAAAAGATACTTTTGAAGACCCAGGGCCCATTTGAACAAATTATGTATATCCTTATCAGTATGCCCCAATCTCGGTATTTGGTTTTAAAGGAGACAAAGCCTTTTTAATAATAAGGACAAGACATGATTTATCAGTCTCCTCAGATTCCATTTGGGTTTGAAATGAGGCCAGATGGCTTTATATTATATATCAATCATTCCCTCAGTAAAATTTTAACCTTAGACAAATGTATTTTCCTGCCAGTTACTGCTCTTCTCCTCACTATCCATTGGTAGGCATGTTCTGAGTGAAATGAAGTTTTACTACTAACTTTTTAAAAGAAAAAATAATATATCAAAGCCAAATTAAAATGGATTTTAAATTACTAGTGTGTAAAATTTTTTTAATGTTTTTATTTTATTTTTGAGAGAGAGACAAGAGTATGACCCAGGGAGGGGCAGAGAGAGAGGGAGACACAGAATCCGAAGCAGGCTCCAGGCTGAGCTGTCACCACACAGCCTGATGCAGAGCTCAAACTCATGAATTGTGAGATCATGACCTGATCCGAAGTTCGATGCTTAACAAATTGAGCCACCCTGGTGTCCCTAAATTGCTAGTGTTTTAAATGATTCCTTTTCACACACATAAAAGTAAAGCTGTAAATGTTAATATACCACACAAAAGCTAAGTAATGCCTGGTGTAATTTACTAAACATTTAGAGGCACTATAAGTGCATATTGGTAGTAAGAAACAAAAAAAGAGACGTCTTCCTTACAGAATTCTAAGAAATGTAGATGGAATGATGGAATTTGAAAAACTACCGTTTGATAACCACCATAATTAGAATGACAGAATGACACTTCATAGTAGAGAAATTTGGCATGTATCACCTTAAGTAACCAAAGTCCCATCACCGGAATGGTACAAATACACACCACACTCTGAGAAGCACTTTGTAGAATTTCTGTCAAAAATACATAACCTGAATCTAACCATGAGGATACATTGGACAAATGCAATCGAAAGATATTCTACAGTGTAACTAACCTGTATGTACTCCAAAAATGTCAAGGCCATGAAAGACAAAGAAAGACTGAAGAACTGCTCAGATTAAGACACAGAAAAAAAATGACAACTAAACTGTGTGTGATCCTGGACTGGATCCTGGACCAGAAACCATTTTTTTTTCTTTTGCTAAATAAGACATTAGGGAGACATTAATGAAATCTGTCTGTATAGAGTAGAATTGTATCCATGTTCATTTAGGAAATAAACATTAAAGTATTTAGAGGTTAATCATGTCTGCAAATTTATTCTCAATTAAAAAAAAAACAATACTGATGTGTGTATGTAGAGGAATAATAAAGCATATGTTTAAAGCATAAATATTAATGTTTGGGGATGTGCAAAAATTCTTGTACTATTTTTATAATTTTTCTCTAAGTATGAAATTATTTAACATTTGAAAAAAAAGGAAACAAAAATAAATCCACACACACAATAAATGAAAACAAATAAAGCCAGTTAAGAGAAACTCTTATTTTCCCTAATAATAATACTAGGATTGTATTTACTACATTCTATTTATCAGATCATGTAATTTTAGAGCTGTAAGAAAATTGTATTATTTCCCCGAAAATACTGAAGTTAAAAGACTTCCTCAAGGTCTAGACAACTGGTTCAAGGCAGAGCCAACTACTACCCTGCTCTGACTCAGCGGGTTTCACATACTACAAGCTGTCTCTTGATACTTTTCTATTGTCATCTATTCCCTAAACAGGTGACACACTAAAATATTTAGCTCTATCTTCTCATGTATTCTTGTAAGCTAGTGTAGCAAACCACTTTCAGGCAATCTAAGTTCCATTTTTAAAAGGCATTTAGGTATTACTGCTTCTAAGAATCTTTAACAACTAATATCAACAAACATGTTGAATTCAGCATATATGCAGGATACTGTAGCAAATGCTAACAAGGTGACACACTCTACTATTAGGTGATACTGTTAGATCCATGACCATAGACAGCAAGTCTGCATTATTCATCATTATAACCCGACCTCTCAGGACAATGCCTGGCATACAATAAATATTTAGGTAATTGTATGCTGCTAAATAAAAGACAATCCATAGTACAAGAAAGAAATGTGTGTCCAGATAATCATAATATCCACAGTATTAACAAAGTGCCATGAACCAACAAATAAGTTAGTTTTGCTTGGTGAGACCTACAAAGGCTCCAGAAACTTAACGAAACCAAGTTAAGCCTTGAAAGATAAAGAGGAGTTCAACAGACATGGAAGCAATGGGGTGGTGAGATAAAGGGTGGAAGGATTTAGATAAAACAGACTAAAGGCAAGAAAATATGTGGCATTTCTACTGAATTTTTAAATATAGGCTTACCTATCGTTGCTGCAAGTTCTGGATCAAAAGTATCATCTGTGAACCTCAAGAGCAGGCTAAAAGAGATGTTAAAAAGACAGATTAGAAATTTCTCTTTCTCCTTAACCATTTGCTGAATATTTATGAGTATTCTATTTTGTCACAAATTAAGACACAGACAAGAATAGCTGTTATAGGTCTATTCTCACAAATACTGCCTCAGTGCAGGTATATACAGAGGAATTAAATTATTAAAAAGGCAATAAAAGAATCCCAAGAGCAAAGTAGTTTACTTAATATACTCCCCATGCTTCCCTACATAATTCCCAAGGGTGAAAAGATTTGGACTGTGTTTTGGCTTGGGTTTTGAACTGTACTGATATGTCCTTCTGAGAAAATAGTATCAGCAACATATTATACTGTGACGTGTACAAAAGGGGGAAAAATATGTCTCTTGGAATACAACAAATTAATGTTTTATTTAAGTCTGATGTGTATTCCTCTGAATTCAAGTAAAACAGAAAGGTGAGAAAATCTATCATTTTGTAAAAAGTTGTAGGATCTACTATCTCAGTGGGAAGAAAATATCTAGCAAAAAGTGAGGGTAGGTATACCAGAGCCAGAGGAGGTATATTCTGGCAAATGCTAAGTAGGGTGTATGAAATCAAGTAGGCAACAGGGAGCTATTGAAAGCTTTTTTAAAAAAAAGAATGGCAAGAAATGTTCTATATTTTGAAAATGGTAGGGAAAATTTAATGTCAGAAAAAAAAAGGCAAGAAAATCAACAGAAGACAACTGGCATGGTTATGGTGAGAGATAAGGACTAAATCCAGGAAACAGTAAAGAAACTAGAAGGAAAGAGATGAAAGAAAAAAAAAACAGCATTAAGAGTACTCTAAGATTTTATATCTCCCAGAATTATTTATTTAAGGTAAGGTGAAGTGCCAGTTATTAAAAGCTCTTCAAAAATAAAATCTAAGCTTTTCTTAAAGCCCTAGATTTATAAAATTAATCTTCCCTCACATTATCTCCTATAATAGGACTAAACTGTTCTATTCACCTGTATGCATGAATAAAATCAAGAAAATAGCATCAGATGTTTGAATTGCAAAAAAAAAATTACGAATATTTCTATAGGTTGTAATTATTGCTGCTAGATTTTTTTTTTTTTTTTTGGTCCAGAGTATAATGGAACACATAATGGCCTTTTGGTATTCAAAAATCCGGTGTCATTAATTGTATCCAAAGGATTAACTCTCCCTTTCTTGGTTTTGCTCTCTTGTGTTTAGCATAAAACCAGCACCACAAAAGTGAAATAAATTATAGATTTTTCTACTTTAACACTGAACTCTCTTGACTGTAACTGTTTTTTACTTACTTCCAAGATGAGTTAGGTCACAGCACTAACAAGAATCTTAAAAAAATACACTTGTAAAAACTTCCTTCTCTCCTCCACATTAAATTTTAAATTAATAAAAGTTAAGATTTCACTAGAAATTTAGTTACTCATAATTTTAGAATGGAAAACGTACGTATCCATACTCAATCACCATAGAAAATATTATTACAAAAACATAAGAACGTTGTAGAGTTGTACTAGTAATCATAATACCAGAGCAATACAAATAGTAACAAAGGTATTGGCTATTATTTATTGAACATCAATAATATGCCACACACCTCAGCCAGCAGTTCTTCTTACATAATTGCTAATCCTTAAAAAACCCTTGTCATTAATGGTACTTTGTCAGGAAAGACCGGGAACTGATATTTTACAAAGCGACTCATTTTAATATAAGCAGAGCTTAGCCAGGGGTACACTGTTAGTTGGAAATGCACTCTAAACTCTATGTTTTGCTTTTTTCTAAGCAGAGAGTCCATTTCTCTATTAGATTTTTTTAAAGAATCCACAAGCAGAAAATGATTAAGAACCAAAGCTCTACAGGATGTATATTTAAGCTTTCATATTTTCAAAGTTAAAGGAGCAAAATACCCTCCATGCAGAGCTATAAATGGAAGGAGTAACTACGACCATATCACTGAGAGGAGACCAAGTTTATAATTTACAAATGAAATTGGCCAAAAAGGATGGGGACATAAGGGGTATTGAAGAGACAGCAATTTAGATAATAAAAGTCTCTATAATCCCTTCCAGTCTCCACACTTTGCTACTTTGAGCCACAGAATCAAAGAACCTCATACATTTAATATTAGTTCAGGTTTGACGGATTTCCATTCAAACCTCATTTTTCAAATGAAGAAATGAAGGCCTAGAGTGTTCAAGTATCACACACAAGGTCACACAAGTGGCAACACCAGTTTCATAATCCTGATCTCCTGGCTGCTATCACACGTGCTCATTACACTCCAACAGTCTGAAATAAACTGGAAAAATAACCCACTAATTTGAATTAGTTAAGACAGCCTTTGTCGTTACAAAACAGATGAACATAAGGGAAGGAAAGCATAAATAATATGAAAACAGAAGAGACTCTAAAATAGAGAGAACAAACTGAGGGTTGCTGGAGGGATGTTGGGTGAGAGGGGGGATGGGCTAAATGGGCAAGGGGCATTAAGGAGGACACTTGTTGGGATGAACACTGGGTGTTATAAGTAAGTGATGAATCACTAAATTCTATCCCTGAAATCATTATTACACCTATGTTGACTAATTTGGATTTAAACAAAAATAAATTAATTAAATTTAAAAAAAGATATCCTTTGTCGTGCAACAATACAAGTGATATTGGACTTCTACTAATTCTGGATCATAGAAACTTATTGGTCAGAGCAACCCTTTAAGATTATATCCATGACAAATGTTTTTAAACTAACTCACTTTAAAAAGCATAGGCTTCTATTTTAGCAGAGTCATTTATTCTCATCCAGAAAGTGTTCAAGGGTGTTTTCCATATATCACATACACCAATAATGCATGTCTAGTATATCTACATCTAGATAGATATATAGACAGATGCCAACTTTTTCCCTAAACACAATCCTTTCTTGAAAAGAGGAGTTAAAGGCATTAGAATTTTGCAGTAAGCAGGTGAGAATTCACCATTAAGGACTTAGAAAAGCTTGGAGATTAGATCCAAACAAGTTTGTCTGAGGGGAGAGAACTAAAGAAACCAGTAAATCCATTTAACAGATTTTATGCTAGAGGAAGAACCTCAATTATGTAAACACTCCAAGTAACCTTCCAGAAATTTTTAATAGGGCCTCAAGAGTCATCCATTCAATACATTTAGAAAAAGGGCCAACCAAACTTGTATTGGGTTGAACTGTACGAAATGACATTTAACCATTCTTGAGTTCAAAAACAGCAATTTCATATGCCTTATCCTAAATGAGAGTCCCATCTCAAGGAAAAAAAAAAGGTCATGAGGCTATAAAATTTCTTTTAAGACAATGTTCAATATATTAACTAACTTTTTAACCCCCAAATAGATGGTGATCATGAAAAATATTCAAACCTTTAAATAATACATACACACACACACCCCATACTATTTTGCTAGTCCATAGATTTATTAATTTATTCCTTGTTATGTACACTTCAACATACACTGTGAACGTTAAATGAGGAAAATTAGAAAATACACTGCCACACTTTAAAAATACATAAAATTGCAGAACATACTACAGAATAAAATTTCAAATCCTTAAGCATCTAAAAAGGAAAACTTTAGGAAGTGATTTGAACGATAAGGTTAGCAGGAGGCATAGCTAAAAAAAAACATGGATTTACAGCTCCAAGAATTTGAATATTGCTTAAAAGTCAAGGCAGCCTAGAATATAACCCAGTTATGATGATAATCATTAGATGGCAAGGATAACTTACTCGGAGAACTTTGTTCTAAGGCTTGAATGAAATCACACCCCGCTTGCAACACCCACTGAGCCTTACCTGACTCTCAACTCAAACTTACTGTCAATTAGTATTTTCCCTCAAGACAGAGTCAAAATACTACTTTGTTCTTTTACCTCCAGACGATGTGGCAGAACGCGAAGTAACAATAACAGTTTATTCTCAAAGGTGGTCGGCAGCTTCAACTAGCATTTTCGACTAGGACGAATTACTCAAGGGGTCAGAAGACCAAGGCGTTCTTTCACAGCTGACTCATAAAGAAACAGAGAAGTGGCAACGGGGTACTCCAAAATAGGCCAGGAATGTGACCTAAGGCGTCGCGAAACTTCCTATGCAGAACCTTACGTATTCAGATAAAGCCTGACAAAAACCGGAGTACTAAAGTTACAACTCAACTCGCGGGGTGGGTGACAGCGAGCCTGGACCCCGGGGACCGAGACCGGGCTTCGCGCTCGGCCTCACTCGGGCCCAAACCCGCCCGCCACGCCCTAGGCTCGTCGGCAGCGAACCGGCCGGCCGAGCCGAGGCCTTCGGAATTGTTTATTCGGAGCGACAGGAGGAGAAGCGATCCAGACAAGTCGGGCCTGGCACAGGCCGGGAACCCGGCGGGCGCCGGGGGGCGTGGGGCGCGGCGGGGAGCAAGGGCCGCAGGACCGCGCGGCCGAGAGGCCGGGGAGAAGCAGCGGAGTCCGCCCCAGCCCAGCCCGCGCGGGCCGCCGCCTTTACCGTTCCCGTCGCGGCCCAGCAGACAGCGGCCACGGAGGCAGAAAGAGCCCCGCCGCCCTCGTCACGGCCCGGAGACTCGCCTCACCTGGACTTGCCCACGCCACTCTCGCCGATGATGAGGATCTTCAGGGTGGTCAGCACGTCCTCGTCCATCCTGACCCTCCTCCGCTCTCAGCCCAGCTGACCGCCCGGGTCCGACTCTCAACCCTTCACCGGAGAGAAGTGCCCGCGCATGCGCACCGCTGCTTGTCTGCCACCTTCCTTTCTCCCCGGGTGTTTAGGTTGCAGGAGCCGAGGTCGCCCCAGTTCCGCCTTGAGGAAGCTCTGCGTCTGCGCAAACTCAGAGTCCCAGGCGTCTTTCCGGAGAGTTTAATTCCTCCTCTGCGCAAGCGCAGAGGGGAAGAGCCATGTGTGATATCACGCTGCTTTGTAGGCTGTTACTCCTTCCCAGCCCTAACTAAGCTGTGCTTGGGAAAGGACTGAGTTGCAGAGCATAACGCTCTTTTATTTCAGCAGCTGCTCGTAACACCTGCATTGCAGTAGGGAAAGCTTTGTGCTTGAAGGCAAGATTATCTTAAATTTAGGTCCAGACTCTACCTGATGAGGGAAGGAAGCAGAAAAATGTTCACCTTTAGCCAACAAGACTGACCCATATCCCACATGGTTTTGATAAGGTTCAAATATGTGCCGGTTGCTACATTCTTAAAGGGTTTCATGACTGCCTATCTTACCGATTATTAATATGGAACTGAATGGTCATCACCAGAGAAATCTTGTGAAAGTAGTTTTTCAAAGAAAAACATTTATGATCTAATACTCCCTGCATGTCTCCTCGTCCTTGAGCACTAAGGATACAACCACCAGCTTTGTACAGCAAAAGTACAGCCCTTTCTGCCCACAGCCCCTGTCCCAGTGCTACTTAATATTATCAAGTTGCACCATAGAGTTTCCAGTGCAGTCAAAGACCCTGCAACATACCCTCTAACCGCTTTACATTATCTTGCCTTCTGAGCCTGTTTCCCAACTCACAGTCAAAGGCAATAATGCTTCTAAGAATAACACCACACCGACTTCTGACAATGGTTATGAAGATTAAATGGATTAATTAGAGAACACACTCTGTAAACTCAAGTGCTCTGTAAAAGGTGCCATCAGGTGTTATTAACTTTCTGACTTACGTTCTGCTACATTAAAGACTAGTATCCTTCACAGGTCAGTTCACTGTGAGAAATGTAAGCTTCAGGTAGATCAGGTGCATAGAAGCCTCTGCTGGTGCAACTTCAAACGGACTACTGCTCCTCATAGGAACTGCTACGCCACAACTGCAGAAATGGTACGTGCATGCTTTGTCTTCTTCACTAAACTGTAAATCTTAATGAAGGTACCAAACTTTGTATTTAATACCTAGCAGAGTGCCTGGTGTGTGGCAGATGTATTTTCTTATACTTGCAGCTACTGCCAGATACAGCAGACACCCGATTAAAGAATATGTGTTCATGAAATTTAGAATAAATTTTAAAAACTAATTTTTCAAATACCTAGAAAAGCTCTTCCACAGATAACCAAATGGCTCTCTCACCTCCTTCAGATCTTTGCCCAAATGTTGCCTTTGCTCAGATGAGTCCCTCTCTGTTCCTTGTATTGAAATTTGCAAATCCTTCCAATAATCCCTATACCTCTTTGCATGGTTCTCCTGCATAGTACTTATGATGCTCCTATATACTATATATTATATATTTTACTATTTTGTTCACTGTGTATCTTCCCCAGTGGAAGGGAGGCTTCATGAAGGCAAGGCTTTTTATCTGCTTTGTTTATTGTTATATCTTCTGCCTGTAAAACAATTCCTGGCATAGAATATGTGCTAAATAAATATATGTTGAATGAATTAATCGAAAGAACATTCTAAAGTCCATTCCTAATTTTGGAAGGTAGTATCAGCCAGGCCCTCAACCTCTCATAAAATAAGAGTTGACTCTATTCAGCGTACTTTTGACTATGGTGTCAAGAGCTTATTTATGAGGTTCACAGTATAGTCAAGCTCTCTCACTCTGGGGCATTATTAATTCTACAAGTGTAGTCCCTAGATCCCTAGGGTTCCCTCTCAGGAAGTCTGCAAAATCAAACTCTTTTCATCATTATTCAAGATGTTTCCTACTTTTCTCACTCTTGTTCTTTCATGATAATACATTGGAATTTTCCAGAGGCTACGCATAATGTGTGACAGCAAAACAGACTGAAGGCAGAACCAGAAATGAGAATCCAGCTGTTTTCTTATAAGCCAGATATTAAAGAGATTTGCCAAATGTAAAATAATGCCACTCTCCTCACTAAGCTTTTTGTTTTAAAATAGTTAGTTTGAGGGGCACCTGGGTGGCTCCATTGGTTAAGCGTCCAACTTCGGCTCAGGTCATGATCTCAGGGTTCGTGGGTTCGAGTCCCGTGTTAGGCTCTGTACTGATGGCTAGCTCAGAGCCTGGAGCCTGCTTCAGATTCTGTATCTCCCTCTCTCTCTGACCCTCCCCTGCTCATGCTGTCTCTCTTTCTCTCTCTCTCTCAGAAATAAATAAAACATAAAAAAATAAATAAAATAGTTACTTTGGTAAACATTAATTAGTAATAAATAGGTTTATTATTTGTAATGAATTAATATGTTTAAAGTTTTCCATTTTAATTTCTAGTAAATATCAATAGGCATCGCCACATAATCAGCTCTTTCAAGTCCTCAATAATTTGTAAGAGTATGCAATAATTTGCACAACCAAAAAGTTTGAGAATTGCTGCACTGTAGTATTCACACCAAGATAAAAACAAAAAACCTTATAAATAATAGGCCCGGATTTATTGATATTGTATGTAACATTGTTGACCTACGTAGGCAACACCATAGTTTCTTAGGTATCCCCCTACCTCTAGGCCACTTTCCAGTTTTTTTGTTTTTGTTTTTGTTTTTTTGTGAGATCCTCTTACTCCTCTTTTAAACATTTTTGTTCTTGGGGTTTTCAGATTTTAGTCTGGCTTTATCTTCCTACTTAACACACACTTCTTATTCTACACTTAGTCGACACACACATTGTCTTCTTGGACTTACATGGCTTCTTTATCGCATTTACTTGGAGTAGTCCCAAAGTTACAGCTCTGACCAAGATTTCTCTCCTGAGGTTTAGGCCAACATACACAGCCGTCATGATCTCCACAGGGGTATGCCCAGGGGGAGAATCCCAAGCTAAACAGGCTGACACTGAACACATTATCTTCTCTTCCCTACCAGCTTTTCCTCCTGATTTTCTTCTTATGGAATGGCATGAACACCTACTCAACTCTCTCTCACTCCCCACGCCCAAACACTTAGTCCTCACAGTTCGACCTTAAGCATCCCTGACATTTATTCAGTTTTTTCATCCCTACCGCCACGACTATGGCTAGGTCATCATCAACTTTATGCTGGATTACCTACCATAGCAGCAACTCAACTGGCCTCCCTGCCTCCACTCCCCTCCCCACTCAGACTATTCTCTACCCTGCAGGCAAAGTGGCCTTCCTAAAATGCATCTAATTTAGTCATCCTGTCCCCCATATGCTGCTCACTGCCCTGACAAGTGTTTCCTATCTTATCACAAGCCCTGATTACCCCTCCAACCTCATTTCTTGCTTTCCCATGTCTTGCACTCTGTGTTCCAGCCAAACTAACCTCCTTTCATATTTTGAATGAACCATGTTTTCTTGTCTCCAGACCTTGCACATGCATTCCTTTTGCCTAGAGTGGACTTCTGTTCCCCATCCCCAATCCCACCCCTGCTTATATTCACACATACTTTGTTTGGGCAACTTCTACCCAAACTCCGTGTTCCAGGTTTTGAGATCCCTTTCTCTGGGACGACTTCCATGGCCTCCCGTGTCAGCATTACATGTTCTTATGTGTTCTGATCCTCCCTATGCATCTACTGTGATGTATCCTTCACAGTATTGCAATTGTGTTTATTTGTCCCCTGTCAGAATTTGTGCTTCTTGAAAGCAGAACTGACTGCTGTCCTGTTTTGTTCTGTCTCCAACATCTAGTATAATGTCTAACATAGAGACAAAGAGTAGTTGCTCCAAAAAAAATTATTAATATGAAAACCCCAAGTCAACTTCATATATATATATATATATATATATATATATATATATATGTATATATATGTTGAATCTCTGCCTTGAATATTACGGGAGGAAAGAACCTTCAATAACTCTTAATGCATAACCATTACAGGTATTGCTAGAAAGAAAGCAAGCATTCGTGCACAGATACACGTGTAAAGTGGTGTTTTGTGTGCTAAATGAGTAATACAGACAATACATGCTCCAGAAATTCAGACAAGAGTGGGCTGGTCGTTGAGGCTTAGGACAACCAGAAAGGGCTTCACAAGGAAAGCAGGACTCGACAAAGGTACAGTTTAGACCAGTACAAGAAAGGTAGCAATACTTTAGGCATAATGAATTCAGTATAAAGAAAGGCATTGGGATGATATGTAAAATACAATCCTTTAGATGGATAAATTTGGCTTTGCGTAGGAAGTATTCGGAAAGGGCAAGAATATGGTGGTAGCAGGCGACCTAGAAATGGAAGGATGTATCCAAAAGATATAAGGAATAATTGCATGGGGCAATTGGTGAAGGACAAGGGAGTGAAAAGTATCAAGCATTTTTCTAATGTTTTAAGCCTTGGTACCACTGATAAGAAGGAAAACTCCTGACAGGGAGAGAGAGTAAAATGAATTAGATTTCAGCCATGTTGAATTTTACAAAAGGTGGCCTTGGACACAAACTTTTTCCAAACTCTTTCAGAGTTGTGGTTCTGAAACTCAGGGCAGATAACGAGACACCAAAACAGAATAATCAAGTCAATGACATTCTTAACCAATGGTTTGGCCTGGGTGCTCTGCTCCACATACACACTATTATGCTTAAATCCCTGGAAAAAAATCTTTCCTTCTTAGGCTTCGGACATACCTTATTATCCTCTTCTTCATGGTTCCATATACTAGTGTTCATTCTTTCTGCCATATTCAAAAATTATGATCAGCTCGATCTAAGGCAATATTCTTAAGACCTGAAGCTTGGGATGACCTATGAGTAAGCTCAGTATGGCGGAAGGGGTTGTAAGGAAGAAAGCACTTGCCAGGGTGACGGGGAAGGCCTTCTTAGTCTGTACTGAGCACAACATGCCCATAGCAGTGGCCCCAGGAAGGGACAACAGAGGAGGAAAAAGATCACATTCAGGCCATTGACTTTTCCACATCTTTTTGTTATTGGTGTCAGTATCACTGTGAAGAGAATAGGAAATGCTATATGCAGAGCTTGCACACTCTAAACAGGCACCAACATGAGCTTTGTGACTCATGGCTTGTATAGGGCTGCGATGTCCAAGTATAGCAGGCCTTTGTGGCTGGAGTTCAGGTACTACTGGTGAAGAGAGTCACACAGCATTCCTTCCCGCTCCCTCCTCCCCCAAGCCCCATTTGCCCCTGGCTGAGCAGAGTTTCCAAAATAAACCCCACCTTCTAGGTATCTCCTTCCTTCCGCTGATATGCACAAGAGCTTTGGTCTGTAGCCAAGTTCATTTCATTGTGTGGTTGTTTTGATAATGCCCTGGGCACTTGGGAGAGATGGGTGAGAAGTAAAGTCCCTGGAAAAAGTAGCTGGGGTGCCCTTTTGGACCCTTGAGTGGGATTTCTGCCCTTGGATGAAAAGGGTCAGCGTCAAGAGCTAGAGTAGTCATATTGGGCTTTGTAGCTTGATACAAACAGTACTGTCTCAGGCAGGGCCCATGGGACAGCGTAGCTGAGACTGAAGAGGACCTTTGTGTGGCCATTCTCCATTTGACCCCAGACCCATTATAACCCACACAATACCGTTTTCTGCCAAGGAATTAATTTTACAGCAACAGAAATGTGGCAGTGAGCTCATTTGGACTTCACTGGTGTTATCAGCACGCTTCACCAACCAGAAGCAGCTGGTCTGTTAGACCACAAAATAGCCTACAGCAGCTCAGTTAAGAAGCCAGTGTGATGATAATATCCTGTGAGGCTGGAATGCTGTCCTATAAGGTGCAGTAAAAACTTTAAAGTTGCAACCTACATATGATGCTGCTTTTCTAATAGAATTCATACTCAACCGAGGGTATCTGACTTTCCAGGTCTAGCTTACATATTCTCCCTAATGTGGCCCCTACCATGGTCCTACTCTTACTGGGCTCTAGTAACATTCCAGCCTCTCTCTTCCCCTTAATGTCTAGAGTGGAAAAGGCTTCCCACTAATTAATCTCTGGGTTCCTCCCTTGTCGTTGTCCTAACATGGCCATGCTACTGTCAACGATCCCTTGATGACAGTTTCTTGAGGTACCTGAGTTAGATCTTGTTCCTTGCTGGGACCTTGACTATGCAGCCACTTTCTTCACCAATTCACTGAAGTGAGCACTTAATGTTATTCCCAATTTATAGTTAAAGAAATTGAGTCACAAAGTTGAAGTGATTTGCCCTAGGTCATAGGCCAGGGGATGAAAATTGAATCAGGATTATATCTCCTGATATACTTCCATTACTCCATATCATCACCATAAGCATGTATACTTTAGCTAAACCTGGAAAGGTTTTATTTCCTCAACTACCAGTATCCAGTGGTATAGGAAAAGAAGGCTAACTCATCTGGTTATTTACAGTTTTGTCTCTCATCCACCAAGAAGCCACAAAGGAAGAGAAATTTACTTTTGGGAGCACTGATTAAATGGATATGAGTTCTGTGCTATTTAAATATTTGCATTAAGCTCATTTTCACTATAGACTAAAATGTCTTAGATAGTTCATATTGATGATGATATTTCACTTGGAATGCTCAAAATTCCAAGTGAGCATTCTGATATTTGAACATGGAGAGGAGTGGACAGACAACAATTCAGGGCAGGCTGTAGATTTTCCTGAAGACATATTAAGTGAATAGCTAATATTTAGAGTGAAGGATAAGAAGACCAAGTTGTCAATAGGCAACAAGTTAAATTAGCAAAAGCTAGGGAGAGTTAAGCTAACAAAGGACCTCAAAATAAAATATAGCATTAGAGGTAAGTATGTTTTTTTATTATAAAATTAGTTGTGAATTATTAATGAGAATCTAAAACAGAGATAAACCTTGTACACATATACCTAGAAGTCTATAGTTTCCTTTGTACTATCTTTGTCAAGTTTGAGTTTGCTGGCTTCATAAAATAAGTTAGACAATGGTCTGTCTTCTATTACCTGAAAGAGACTGTGGAGAATTGAACTAAATTCAATTTAACCTTAAGTCTTCCTGGGGCACCTGGAAGTCAGTTAAGTGTCCGACTTCAGCTCAGGTCATGATCTCATAGTTCATGGGTTTGAGCCCCATATCAGGCTCTACACTGACACTGACAGCTCTACACTGACAGCTCAGAGCCTGGAGCCTGCTTTGGATTCTGGGTCTCCCTTTCTCTGTGCCCCTCCCCCACTCACACTCTGTTTCACTTTCTCATAAATGAATAAACATTAAAAAAAATTTTTTTTACACTTAAGTCTTCCTTAAATATTTGGTAGAATTCACCAGTGAAACTATCTAGGCCTGGTGCTTTATTTGGGGGTAGGGTATTTATTATTGATTTAATTAATTTAGAAACTAGGTAGAATTAGTGTTACTTCTTCTTTACTTATTTGGTAGAATTTACCAGTAAAACTACTTGAGGTTGGAGATTTTCAAAACAATTTTAACTGAGAATTAATTATTTTAAATAATTACATTATGGTTATATATATATGTATGTGTATGTGTATATACACATACATATGTATATATATAGTTATATAGTTATATATTCAGGTTATTTATTTTTTTAAGTAGGATCCATACCCAGCATGGAGCCCAACATGGGGCTTGAACTCACAGCCCTGAGATCAAGACCTGAACTGAGATTAAGAGTTGGATGTTTAACCATCTGAACCACCCCGGCACCCCTCAGGTTATCTATTTCATCTTGAGTCTGTTCAGGTAGTTTATGTCTTTTGAGGAATTAAATGAGTCAGTTTCACCTAAGCTGTTGAATTTGCATGAGTAGAGTTATTATCCTTTTAATGTATCCAGTGTATGTCATGATTTCCCCTCTTTTTTTTTTTTTTTTACCCCCTGGAAAGAGGAAGGGAGACTAGATTTCCACACTCTCTCTGAGCTTAGAAGTTGCATTTTCCACTCCTCTGGTCCACCGGAGGATCTCTCCTAGAACTCTCTTTCTGTCCCCATTGCCCAAGTCCAGTGCATTGAGCTAAGACCAGGAGATTAGAAAGAAAAAGAATGGTAAAAACTGCTGGTTTAGTGTTATTTCAAATTCTATTCTTCTTTCCCAAGCCATATGCTATTTACTTTTCAGATTCCTTAAATAGCTGCTCCACACATTTTTTCCTTCCAGGTTTTATAGCTTCATTCAGTGGGAGAAAAGAGGTCAAGTATACTTACTACCTCTTTCCTGAAAACAGACCCTTTGACTCAGTGCCTTTTGAGTTTTGGAATTTCTGGTCCTCTAGTCTACTCAGAGGGCTAGATCTGTTGAGTAACAAAAGATAATCTACCATGTCAAAAACTCAAACTTTCATAGATGTCTTTCATTAGTGTGTTTACAACATAATAATTTATTTTATGACATACCATTCTTAATCCTTGATACACATGGAGAGCATTGTCAGGGCTTGTCCCATAGAATTCTCTGCCCAGTTATATCATCTGTTAAAGGAGTATCCATTTAGGAATAGGCTGCTTGCCCTTGCCCACCAATGGTGAGCCAGCCTAGCACCACCTCAAAATCTCTTGCCTTGCTGCTCTCACCTAAGTGCGCTTATACCAACTGTGTCTGTAGTTCCCAAAAAAAGGGGGTGTTGACAGATATACTACAACATGGCAAGTCTGGGCCCCTGCGTGACTCTCTTCTACCTAGAGGACCCGGAGCTTCCCTATTCTAGGCGCTTACAGTGTCAGTGGTGTCAGTGCCCTATGAGTATCAAGCCAGCTGGCAGATACCTATTTCCAGCTTCATTCCCTCCAGCCTCCTTTCCTGGGGGCTGGCTCTTGTTCTTCCTTTTTCTCTAGTTCTGAGACAATTCCCAGAATGACCTGGCTCTGTATTTAATACTCCCATTGTCCCTATTCCAAAGCAAGTTGTGCTCTCATCCTTTAGATCAGGTTCTTTTTGTTGATAAACTGGACTGAATCTGTCCACTTTTGTTAGTTTTGGTCTTTTACACATAGAATATTTCTCCCACTTTCTACTTATGATACTTTTTATATCAGTCTTCTCCCTTAATGCATTGACTAGTATTTCATAAAAAATAATAACGAGGAGCGACATTTTTTCTTGTTCCTAATTTTAACAAGAATATCTATAGTTTCACCTATTGTTCGTTATTTCTCATGACTTATTAATGCAATGTATTATGTTAATGAATTTTGTTATATTATTCTATGCTAAGATAAATCTTCATTGATTTTTGGCAAATTATTCCTTTCTATACTGTTCAATTATACTTTCTGGCATTTTATTTATGAGTTTGCGTATACAAATATATTCCTCAGTGAGACTGAGATATATTTTCCTGTAAGTCACTTTCACTTAGAGATGGGTGGGCACAGTAGGCATAGTACTAAGATAATCATTCTTTGTGGAAGGGTTTATTGTGGTATATGTTTCTTTTTACCCCAGACATACTTCCTTTTCTGCTTTGTTAGACATTTTCCTAATTTCCTTGGGAAACTCCTACTTCATGTCATTTGAGAGAAGTTGATCGCCTCTCTCACCAGTTCTAGGCATTGGCCCGTAACGGAGGCCTGGCTACCCAGCTCACTCCCCTAGTCAAAATGATTTAATTCATGGGTGGGCACATGATTCAATAGGATGAAATTCTAGGACTCTTACTAAAATTGTCAATTGACAGAAGTCCATTTTACAAGAGATGCTGAAAGGTTAGGACCTGGGCCTGAAGCTACTGGGAGCCTTCTATCATGAATAAGAACCTGAACAGAACCCAGAGAGAAGAAAGGAGAGCCACAATATTGGGACAGAGAACTCCTAATGCCACCACTTGATCCTCAGGATTGAGCCAGACCCACAGCCAGATGCTCACAGATCTTTCTCTTATATGAGCCAGCAGATTCCCTTTTTAAAAAAAATTATGAATTGGTTTAAATACACAGATCAGAGAGAGAACAATATGATGAACTTCCAGTTTTAGCAAATATGTTAAACATCATAAATTAGGTGTTTTCCATGTAAAGTATTAAATATTGCAGATTTGCAACAACCTATGTACCCCTGACTGATTCTAACTCCAACCCCAGACATAATTACTGTCATAAATTCAGTGTTTACCATGCCCATGCATGACATTGTATTTTTACTTCCTAGTCATGTATCCTTAAACCTGTTTTACAGATTTTTAAACTTTATAATTTTAGCAAGTTACACAGGTACTTGATGCAACTTGACATTTTCATTTGGTATTGTTTTAG
This sequence comes from Hyaena hyaena, assembly GCF_003009895.1. Classification (NCBI taxonomy): domain Eukaryota; kingdom Metazoa; phylum Chordata; class Mammalia; order Carnivora; family Hyaenidae; genus Hyaena; species Hyaena hyaena. The sequence goes on along the minus strand of NW_024081131.1, from coordinate 108,726 downwards.
AGATTTAAGTTTGTTGGGAGATGTAGCTATAGTTCATTTAAAGTGCTGTATCCTAAATTCCATACAACTATGTATTCTCACCATTCTCTCTGACGTTTCCAATATTTGGCTAGTATGCCTCTTTTCCTGTAAGCCAGGTTGAGTTTGCATTTCCCTTACTTGCCCAACCAAAGAGTCCTAACTGACCTATTCAAGAAGCCTCTAAAAGTACCCCCTCTATATCTCTCTCTTCAAGGAGTCTAATATCCCAACTACCAGCATCAATCTTGGTTAAGGCATTGCTTTTGGAAGCCTCTCATACACTAATGGTATTTTCCAGGAAGAACCAAAGATGAATTAATGACATTGTGCATAGAACATGAACTGTTACTGCTTTGACAGCTATTTCTTAAAAAAAAAAAAAAAAAGAGTTTTAGGTGGAGAAAAGTACACAGTTCTCTTCGTGTGGGACTTTGAAGGAAGAGAACGGGCCTGAACTGGGCTGTAACTGGGGGAAACTCTGAATTCAGGTTTGGCATAAGAGCACCAGGCACCCGAGAAAGTTTAGCAGCTTTCCCTTACAGGGGAAAATGTGGAAGATCAATGCTGTCTATGAAAGGCTGAAGGGTCTAGTCAGACAGATCTGGTTTCAAAGCTTCATTCAGCCACTTACTGTCTGTGTGGCCAGAGGCAAGCCGTTCATGTTTTTAAGCCCTGATTTCTTCATTTGTAAAATGACGAGTTATACCTACCTTAAGGGTTAATCCCAGTGTCTGGGTGGCTTGGTTTGTTAAGCATCTGACTCTTGATTTTAGCTCAGGTCATGATCTCACCATTCGTGAGTTCAAGCCCCATGTCAGTCTCCACACTGACGGTGTGGAATCTGCTTGGGATTCTCTTTCTCCCTCTCTGTATGCCCTACCTTTCTGAGTGTTCTCTCTCTCTCTCTCTCTTTCTCTCAAAAATACATAAATATTTTTAAATTTTTGTAGGGAAGGGAAGGGAAGGGAAGGGGAAAAGAAAAGTCCTCCATGGCCGGGTCAACACCTACCCCTCTCTCTCTAGACCTCTTCTGATCTGAACTTCTGGGATACTCTTCCACTAGATTGTCTTCTCAACTCACTGCCCCCCCTCACATCACAAGTGCAGCTCATGAGCCATCAAAAGGTCCCTGGTGAGTCACTGGTGATTGCTGACAGTAAAACTGTCTCCAGAGACATAGGGGCCACTTGTTTGTGTGGCTCTGTTAAAGTAGACCTCATGTCATGAACTGAAAGCGACCAGAAAAAGGCTGGTTTCCATGCTGGAGTAGTCTCCTCTTCCCCTGGCAAGGGGCTCTGGTGGTCAGATCGTTATCACAGGGATCCCAGGGGATCTGACCATTCCTGCCCTGTGCTCAGTGGAAGGAAACTGGGAAATAATGGAGGTGTTTTGCCAGTTTCTGATAACTTAAGGATAGTCCCTTGGCTGGGGGAAAAAAAAAAAAGAAAAAGAAAAAGAAAAGAAAAAGAAAAGAAAATTGAAAGGTAGTTAGGAAATCAAGTCTGGGATAAATTTTCAGTCACCTTGAGAATGTAATTAGAGTTACCGATATGCCTAAAATTACAAAGGAGGGTAGCTGCAAGAAGGGGCTGAGAAGTTGCAATGCTCTTCAGCCTTTCAGAAACACCTAGAACTTTAAAAGCATCAGTGCTGGATCCTACCCCTCAAAAGATTCTGATGTAATCTCTTGTTTTGTTGATTGGGAGGTTTTGTGGGTTTGGTTGATTGATGGGGTTATTTTTTGTTTGCTTGGGGTTTTGGGGGCGTTGGTAATTCTTCAAATAATTCTAATATGTTGCCAAGGATGAGATTCAGTGGTGCTAGAGAATTCTGCCTTTACAGAGTCTCCTATGTGCTGACACATTACAGTATAAAGTGGTGCTGTTGGTGTTTCTGGGAGCAATAATTCCACAAGCAGGAGTGTGAAATCCACTGGGAGAGTGGTGATCACTTATCAGAGAAGGAGATACTCGTAGAACCCAAAGAAAATGGGGGCTTCTTGGGTGACTAAGAGAACCCTTCTGAGAAATCCCAGGAACAGGAAGCAGAAAATTTCTCCCCCTTCCTGAGCCCCTAAACCACAGTGTTAAAACAGTCAATACATGTTCAGTGACTTGTGTACAAACAATATAAGCAATTGTGCCTCATGTGGTAAATTTCTGATTGTAGGCCAACACAGTAATAAAACTCAGTTACTCACTGCAGTGCTCTTGGGTAGAGAGCATATGCCAGCATGTACAGACTCTGTTGTTAGAAAAGACTACACTGGTTGGTAGAGGGAACAAAGAGGCTTCTAGAATGCTTGTAATATTCTGCGTCTTGCTCTAGACGCTAGTTACGTGGGTGTGTTCAGCTTATAAAAATTAATAGAGATGTACACTTAGGAACTGTGTACTTTTCAGTATGTATTGGATTCTTCAATAGAAAGTATTTTTTTATTAATTTTTTTAATGTTTTATTTATTTATTTTTTTAATGTTTTATTTATTTCTAGGAGAGAGAGAGACAGAGTGAGCAGGGGAGAGTCAGAGAGAGAGGGAGTCACAGACTGAAACTGAAACTGCTGAGCTGGCAGTCAGCACAAAGCCCGACGCGGGGCTCAAACCCATGAACCGTGAGATCATGACCTAAGCAAAAGTCGGATGCTTAACCGACTAAGCCATCCAGGCGCCCCATTTAATGTTTTATTTATTTCTAGGAGAGAGAGAGAGACAGCATGAGCAGGGGAGGGTCAGAGAGAGAGGGAGTCACAGACTGAAACAGGCTCCAGGCTCTGAGCTGGCAGTCAGCACAGAGCCCGACGCGGGGCTCGAACCCACGAACCTTGAGATCATGACCTAAGTGAAAGTCGGACGCTTAACCGACTAAGCCACCCAGGCGCCCCAATAGAAAGTATTTTTAACATCGAAAACTGACTACTGCTTCTTTTCAAGATATGTAGAGGGCTGACTAGACAATTCTTATCAATGGGAAAATAAGTGTTGAACTCTTCCACTTATAGAGCTTGGGGGGAGGAAAATGGGGGCTGGGTGGGGGCTAAGGAAAGGCAGAAATTGGAAAACCTGCCAGTTCTTCAGTGCTGCACAGGGGTGAGCATCTGAGGAGATGGCCTTTTGTTTAGCAAAGTGATGAATGCATTTCCAATGTACAGAGGTGGACCCCAACCTGAGGAGGGGGTGGAGAGCTAATGGTTCTGCCCTGTAAGTGAAAGGAATCTAATTTAGGGGAGAGATAAAGATGAAGGTATTAGAGAGTCCCGGAATAAGAGGGGACACCTGAGGGAAAAGACTGATTAGTTTGTGGGATGGAATATTGAAGCCAGGGCAAAAAGTAGCCAGAAAGAATGGAGTGCATTCCAGAAATGCAGTGGCTGAAGGACAGGGGCGCCTGGGTGGCTCAGTTGGTTGGGCGACTGACTTCAGCTCAGGTTGTGACCTCACCGCTGGTGAGTTCAAGCCCTGCGTTGGGCTCTATACTGATGGCTCAGAGCCTGGAGCCTGCTTCAGGTTCTGTGTCTCCCCCTCTCTCTGCCCCTCCCCTGCTCATGCTCTCTGCCTCTCTGTCTCTCTGTCTCTCTCTCTCTCAAAAATAAACATTAAAAAAAATTTTTTTAAAGAGGTGTCTAATACTTAATTTCAAATTGTTCATTCTGCCCTATAATAATCCAAACCAGCCAGATGGTTGGGTAACATAAGTTAACTGGCCCATAGAGAGTGTGAGTGATTTGGTTATTGCAGGCACAATGCAAAACATAGAACTGAATGTTCTTTTTAATAGTGATACATGGTAGATTTGGGGCCTTCAAACTCAGAACAAAAAAATGTAACATTGTAAAAAAATGAATTGGGCATCTTATAATTCTGACACACAGATTATAATTGCTATTTCACCTTAGAATGTAAAAGATCAGTGCCTTGGTAGCAGCTGTGATGTGGGATATAGACATCATAAGATGGGCTACATTTCTTGGGAAAGCTACCTATCATCTCTAAGCTTGTTTGATCATCTATAAAATGGAGGAAATATATCGCATGTAGAAATACTCCCAGGGGTGCCTGGGTGGCTCAGTTGGTTAAACATCCAATTTTAGCTCAGGTCATGATCTCACAGCTCGTGAGTTCAAGCCCCACGTCAGGCTCTGTGCTGAGAACTCAGATCCTGGAGCCTGCTTCAGATTCTGTCTCCCTTTCTCCCTGCCCCTCCCCCACTCATGCTCTGTCTCTCAAAAAAAATAAACATTAAAAAAATTTAAGAAATTTTTGTAAATTGTAAAGACATAAACATTAATAGTAAAATTAGTGAGAACTAAAATGTGATGATTATTTGAAAGTGTGTTCCTTCATAAGAGCAAATTTCCAGAAGCAAAAACAGTATTTTTGTGCAGTAAAATAAATCAGTGGTTTTAGTGTAGTGATTTGTCAACTGGGGTGATCTTGCCCCCCACGGGTCATTTGGCAATGTCTGAAGAGTGCTATCAACTAGTGAGTAGAGGCCAAGGATACTGCAAAATATCCCACAATCACAAGACAGCTTCCTATAACAAAGAACTATCCAGCTTAAAATGTCAATAGCACCATTGTTGAGAAACCCCATTTTGATGGTAAGGCAAGTTATTCTGGTTAGTCTTGGTTTCAACTTTGCTGATGCCTACGCACATATTAACATTCTTTAACCTTAGAGTGTTCCTTCCTTAGCCTATGAATACATATAAAGAATGAGAAAATTCCCTTCTAAAGTGACCCCTATGATTATATTTTCAGGCATATGACCCACTTATTTGTGATATTAATGCAAAGCTTATGATCTGCCCCAGAAAAGTCTAGAAAACAGTGTGATTACATATTTTTCCTCATACTCCATTAAAAGATGTATTATGTTTTGTTTGTTTGTTTTTTGAGAGAGACAGAAAGTACATGTATGAGCCAGGGAGGGGAAGAGAGGGAGGGAGAGAGAATCCCAAGCAGGCTCCGTGCTGTCAGCACAGAGCCCAATGCAGGCCTTGAACTTACAAACTGTGAAATCACGACCTGAGCCAAAATCAAGAGTCGGAGGCTTAACTGACTGAGCCACCCAGGCACCCCTGTATACTATATTTTGTAAAGTGTTACTGTTTTGAAACCCGTACGGTCCTGCCTGTCACAAGCAATACTTAGTAAGCCAAATTCCACCATACTCAACTCACCTCATGATTCAAAAACGTGGATGGAGCGCTTTCTGCTGGAGGTGATTGCCTCAGAGTAAGAATCCTCCATATCAATCCTAAATCTTAATTTTAGAGATCAGATTGAAAGAACTCCGAGCTAGAAAAAGCAATGGTTCAGACATTTTTCTGAGATTGCGTTAGGCTTTTTAGGAGTGTTCTTCCCACCTATGACTCTCACAAAGAACGTAGCTGATAACCCCAGGGCGCCTGGGTGGCTCAGTCGGTTGGAAGTCCCGCTTTGGCTCAAGTCATGATCTAGAGGGTTAGGAGTTGGAGTCCTGTGTTGGGCTCTGTGCTGACACCTCAGAGCCTGAAGCCTGCTTCAGATTTTGTGTCTCCCTCTGTCTCTGCCCCGCCCCACTCACGCTCTGTCTCTCTCTCTCTCAAAAATAAACATTAAAATTTTAAAAAACAAAAATAAATAAGTTAAAAAAGTGCCGCTAAAAACCTTGAGCCACTGAGCTGTCACCACTCCTCTGTTCAGCTTCATCTCCCCTGCGTTACCACCCCTGCACCCATGATGGGGTCTGGAGGTCCAACAGCAAGGTCAGAGCCAGGACAGAGGGGTGAAGCAAGCAGCACAGAATTTTTCTAGAGCGCTGTAATAATGATTCTATAATTCACTTGTATTTTTCACGCCACGTTATTTGATCTTTTTAACGACCCAATAATGTAGGCAAGGTAAGAAATTGTATCCCTGACCAAAAAAATCCCAGACCAATAAAGTTTGAGTGCCTTGCTTTCAACTATTGAGTACCTGGGATCCAGGATCTTCCAGCTCTTAACCCAGCGTTCTGTGTACCATACCGTAGTACACAAAAACAGAAACCCTACCTTACAGTCCTTGCCTTCCAGTAACCTTGATTTGGTTCTCTTTTCCTAGTTGCAGGAGTGAAAAGGAGAACTGGGGATACAACCTGGCGTAGCAGGGCCTGGAGACTGCAAAAAAGGGTCAGAAATCTTTCAGCAGAATGAGATCTGAGCTTGCTGGTATTCCCCATCCCAAATAGGAGCAGCCCTACAAAACATGTTTGGGGAAATCATTTGTTCCCTAAAAAGTCATTTCCATACCACAATCAATCATTCTGGGAGGATTTTTCAAAGCAAGTCTTTAAGTAAAATAATAAACAATTTTTGTTCTTGCCGAATTTTACTCCCACACTCTAATTTAAACCATATTACCACCATTTAATGTGCTTTTCTTCAGGATGATTATTTTAAAACAGCTTGTTCCGAATGAGAATGAGCGCTGTCATGACCTAAATGCATATGCTAATTCCCTGCGTTAATTCTTGTAACTATTCATTCTCCCTCGAAAGGATCTTTCAGTTCCCTTAACTTTCTGTTACTTGAATGCTTGATGTAACTGTTCACATACAGAACATACAGATCTCATTTTTCTTTCTGAGAATATGGAGTCCCACTTATTCCAGTTATAGGAAGTAATTTCAATGGGAAGTGTGTGTATGTGTGTGTGTGTACAGAGGTAATTCTAGTTTCATTTTTATTTGAATTTTAGTTTTATTTTATTTGAAACTAGAGGTAAATCTAGTTTCAATTTTATTTTATTAAATTTCAGAGAAGCTGGAATTTTCACAACTAATTCTTAGTACTATTTAAAGTTAGAAATTTTTTTATATAGAGCTACAAAATTATGGCTAGTCTTTATAACTATGAAGGACAAAACCAAGAATGCAGAGTTCCTGCAGCAGTATGTAGGTCCTGAACTAAGAATATATATCTTTTGGGGGCACCTGGGTGGCTCAGTCAGTTAAGCATCTGACTCTTAACTTCAGCTCAGGTCATGATCCCAGGGTCTTGGGATCCAGCCCCTCATTGGGCTCCACACTGAGCACGGAACCTGATCAGGAGTCTCTCTTTCTCTCCCTCTGCCCCTTTAACCTGCTTGCTCACACTCCCTCTCTCTCTCTAAAATTTTTTCAAAAAAGAAATATATCTTTTAACCTCTGCAAACACAATTCAGTTATATACTGTTATTGTTTTTTGCTACTATATTTGAAAATTCATAACTTCAAAGATATAGCAAAACTCCAAATGAGTAGATGTGATTCATCACTTCCTCCAAATGCGGGAGGCTTCAGCTAGACAAAATAAAACCACTCTGTTCTGATATCATTTACTGCTAAGAGAAAACAGAGGGATGGCTATTCTAGGAGTCACTGTGAACTTACAAAACCTTAGTGCAGATCAAGAGGGGCAAAAATGTCACTGGATGAAGCCAATTTGCTTTAGCTCACCAGCTCTGTAACATTTCAATCCTCCCTATCTTTGAACTATATAATGATGACTTCTCTTCTTGTAACTGAATGGATATTTTCTCATTCTCAATCCATTTCTTTAAGATAGCAAAAATGATATTGTTGTTGGCAAATGCCTGCTTCAGTGAACAGTAAGTTTAGTGAGACCACATAAATCAAACCAAGAATCAATCAGTATCTCCCTCCCTCTCCCTCTCTTTCTCCCCACCCCACACACACACTCACACACACACAGACACACACACACTTCATTATGAAATATTACCGACATGTAAAAGTACATGTATAGTTTAACAAGTAGTTAAAAAACCTTATGCCCATGCAGCCATCATGTAGGTCACATAATAGAAATTTCCTAGCACAGGCAGCAGCCCAAGGAACCCAAGTCCTTCCTACTCCTAAAAAAACCCTGCTCTCCCCACCCCAGCACCGTTTATCCCAACTGTTACCCGAACTGTCACTTCCTATTAGACTTTTATGCTAATCATTTCCTGTTCTCCTTTGTACTTTTACCATATATGCATACATCCATCAATAATATGTTTAGTGTTGCCTGTTTTTTCATTTCTTAAGTGGAATACTCTGTTTTGCCCTGGTTATTTTCTTAATTTGTTTGTAATCTGCATCTATATTCTATGAAGCTATAATTCATCCAATTCCATTGTTATATAAGATTCTACTTTATAAAAATACCACAATTTATTTATCCTTTCTTCCAATGATGACTCTTCGGGCTGTTTCCAGTTTGGGGTAATATCATCAACAACACTGCTGTGAACAATCTTATATATACGCCCCGGGTATAACTCGGGGTGAAATCTCTTGAGTCGTGAACATCATCCTATGGTGTCAAACCATCTGCCAATGTAGTTCTACCAAGTTAGACAGTCATTTATTCTACGTGTGTGTTCTTGTAGTTCCACATCTTTGCCTACTCTTGGTATTGTGAGACTGTAAAATTTTTTCAATCATGTAGCAACTTACGTGTTTCAACCAAATGGTTCAAGGGAAAAACAACGTTTTGGAGGGTACCGTTCTTGCAACTGTTCTGTAAATATAAGATGATTTATCAAAGAGTCCTCATCACTTAATCACAGATAACATTTCCAACAAGTGGAGCTCTACATACTACATGTCTAGATATTTAAGAGTCAAGCTAATAAACAGTAAAATCGAAAAGTCATCAGTTTGACAACACTGAAGTAGTATCTTGTAATTTTAATTTACAGTTCCCTGATCACTAATGAGATTGAGCACCGTTTCGTGTCTATGGGTATGTCATAGACTCTGAGTCTAGAGTCTTTTCTTGTCTAGCAAGAAAGCGGATGCAGGATTAAATTGCGAGAGACGGCTAATATCTAGGAGAAGGCAAGGGCCCTGATGAAGGGTCCTTGCTCCATTTTTAATAGGATCAGAAGGCTTATAAGCATGGTGATGGACGTGCACAAAGAGACAATGAAATTGTGCACATTAACTCATGGATGTGAGGGAAAAGGGGGTTTTGAAGATATTTGGGGCTAGGGTTTTAGGTTGATGCAAAGCAAAATCCTGGCATCCAGGGGCCAGGTGGACGGTCGTTTACAACAGACAAGAGGCATCACCTCTGTTTACCTAACAAGGTCTAGGGGACACCAATGACAGAGCAAATAACCTCAGGGTCAACAAGGCACCTTTCTTTTGTTAATTATCTCTGCTCCAGGCAACTTCACCCTGTAGTGATCTATAGCCTACTTACCTATTTACCTAATTTAGTCCTGTGAAAGCAGCTTTCTGCTATAGTACTAAACTGGGGGGTGCTTTTGCCCTGAATCCCTAATCTTGTTTATTTCATATAACTTTGTTGTATATGTGGGCCTTTGCTCCACCCTCTCTATACTGGGGTCTCTGCTAGTTATGCTAGTCTCCAAAATAAGTCTTCCCCTTTCTTATTCCTATTTTCTAAAAGATTTTATGCAAGAGCAGTGTTCTTTCCTTTAATGCTTGAGGGACCTTGCCAGTGAAGCCACATGGGCCTAAAGTTTTGGTTTTTATAGCTATTTGAACTGATAACATTTCTTTAATTTTGTTTATTATTTATTTAATAATTATTAAAGCTTTTTTTCTTATTTTTAGTTGAAGGTTTTGTTTGTTTTTGTCTTTTTAAAGAATTCATCGCCGTGGGGCACCTGGGTGGTTCAGTCAGTTGAGAGTCTGACTCTTGATTTCGGCTCAGGATCTTGTGATCGTGGGAATGAGTCCCACATCACGCTCTGTACTGAGCGTGGAGCCTGCTTCAAGTTCTCTCTCCCTATACCTCTCTCCCTTGCTTGCGTGCTCTCTCTCTCTCTCTCTCTCTCAAAAAAAGAAAAAAAATGAATTCATCCCCTTTAAGTTTTCCCGTTTTTTTGGCGTGAAGTATTTTGTTTTGTTTTATAATATTCTTTTATCTACTTCATTTCTGTAACATCAGAGGTGTGTCTCATTTCCATTCTGGATTATTGAGGCCTTTCTTTTTCGTCAATTATGTTCCTCCAAATTTATTAAATTTATCACTCTTTTTAAAGACTCAACTTTGGTCTTTTTCAGTCCTTTTTATGATCTGCTAATTATGCATGTCATTATTTTTTTTTATTTCCTTATTTCTTGTTTGGGTTTATTTTTATGTTCTTTTTCTATCTTCTTTAGATGGGAACTTATCTCATTGATTTTCTTCTTTTTCTTTCTTTCTTTTTAATTTATTTTCAAGTTAGTTAACATACAGTGGAGCCTTGTCTTCAGGAGTAGAACCCAGTGAGTCATCCCTTACATAGGACACCCAGTGCACATCCTGAAAAGTGCCCTCCTCAATGACTGTCAACCATTTTACCCACTCCCCAGCTCTCCCCCATCAACCCTCAGTTTGTTCTCTGTATTTAGGAGTCTCTTATGGTTTGCCTCCCTCTCTCTTTTTTTTTTTTTTTTAAATATTTTTTTATTTATTTCTAGCAGAGAGAGAGAGACAGCATGAGCAGGGGAGGGTCAGAGAGAGAGGGAGACACAGACTCTGAAACAGGCTCCAGGCTCTGAGCCAGCAGTCAGCACAGAGCCGGACGCGGGGCCCGAACCCACGAACCGCGAGATCATGACCCAAGCGAAAGTCGGACGCTTAACCGACTAAGCCACCCAGGCGCCCCATGCCTCCCTCTCTCTTTTTATCTCATTGATTTTCAACATTTCTTCTTCTCTATTAATATTCTTTAAGGCTCTGTATTTCCTTATAAGATGACTTTAGTTGAGTTCCATAACCCTAAAGCCCCATGTGAGTTGTTTCGACAGTTTAGAATCCCAAGGAGTCTTATCCACAGATCAGTTCTGCACCTACCTGTCAACTCTATCCCATGGGCTTCCACTGAATTGAGAGAAGTGGTAAGCCAAAGCCGGGTAGCAGGTAAGGAGGACTGAGAAAAAGCTCTCTGAATATTTCACTCATTACAAGGCACTGGCTGGCAGCCTCCTACAGCTAAGGGAAGGTCAGAGTGCTGGGACAAAGACCCTGGGGCCCCATGGATATTCTCTGAGTGTGCTGCATAGGCTGGGGTAAAACACAGAGAGAGATCTCCTGAGGCCCTCAGAGTAGGGATCATAATTAACAATCAAAAAAGAACTTCCCACTGAACCAAAAAGTTGGCAGCTGGCCTGTAAAGTAGAAAGGGATCTTCCATGGTTTAGAGAGCCGGTGACTTAACTATAAAGCATAAAGACATCTATAGGGTCCGAAGCCCTGCTGAAGGGGGAGGTGCTGGTCCTGCCCTCAAAACATCTGAAGCTAGTGATGACCTGAATTCTGCAACAAAGTCCACACTCAGCTCAACTAAAGATTAGATCGGGGCAACTGGGTGGCTCAGTTGGTTGAGCATCTGACTTTGGCTCAGGTCATGATCTCACCATTCAAGAGTTTGAGCCCCGCTTAGGGCTCTGTTCTGACAGCTCAGAGCCTGGAGCCCGCTCCAGATTCTGTGTCTCCCTCTCTCTCTGCCTCTCCTCTGCTCGTGCTCTCTTAATCTCGCTCTCTCTCTAAAAAAAAAAATAAATAACATTAAAAATTTTTTTAAGATTAGATCAACTCAGGCCCCTACATTTACTTTCTGGGAGTAAATATTATTTTCCTTTTTATTGTTCTTTTACACATACTTGCCTCATCTAATATTAAAATAATGACAGATTCAAAGAAGCAAGAAAATGTGAGCTATGGTTGAAAAAAGAAGCAATCAATAAAAATGAACGTAGAGACTGCCCAGATGGCTTTATCAGACAGAGCCTTTAAAATAACTATAATAGGGGCACCTGGGTAGCTCAGTCAGTTAAGCTTCCAGCTCTTATTTCAGCATGATCTCATGCTTCATGGGTTCGAGTCCCACATTGGTCTCTGCACTGACAGCACACAGTCTGCTTGGGATTCTGTCTCTCTCCCAATTTCTCTGCCCCTACCCCTGCTCACACACACTCTCTCTCTCAAAATTAAAATAAAATAACTATAATAAATATGTAAAACGATCTGGTGATTAAAAATGGGCAATGCACAAATAGATGGGCAATATCCACAGAGAGCAGGAAATTATAAAAAAGAAACAAGTAGAAAAGTTAGAAATAAAAACATAATAGAAATGAGACTCAGCAGACTAGACACAGTAAAGGAAAAGAAATCAGTGAGCTTGTAGGCAAGTCCGTTGAAATTATTAAAATTAAACTAAACAGAGATGAGGAGGTGTGGAAAGAGGTTAAAAACGAGAGAGAATCCGAGTTCTATGGGACAATAACAATAATAACCTAATGTTGTGCCTGTAACTCAGTCCCACAGGGAGAAAAGAGAGAGTAGAACATGGGGAAAATCTGAAGAAATAATGGTTGAGAAATTTCTTGGATTAATGATACCAATCCACCGATCCAAAAATCTCAGGGGACTCCAAGCAGGATAAACACAAAGAAAATTGCTCCTGGACACATCAGAGTCATATTGTTAAAAAAACAAAGACAAGGAACAGATTTAACGAGTGTTCACAAAGGGGGAAAAATTACTTTCAGAGAAATAATGATGAAAATGATGGCTGAATTCGAAAATGATGGCTGAATTCTCCCAGAAACAATGAAAACCAGAAAACACCAGAACCACATCTTTCAAGTACTAAAAAGGGGGGAAACTAACAAACTAAAATTCTATATCCAGCAAAATTTTCCTTCAAAAATGAAGGCAAGGTAAAGACATTTTCAAACACTAAAACTGGGAGAATTCACTGTCAACAGACTGTCCCTGCAAGAAATGCTAACAGAACATTTTTAGGCTGAAGGGAAATTATACCGGATGGAAGAAAATATGCAGACAAAATGAAGAGCACTCAAAAAGGTAAATATATGGGTTTAGAGCAACCCAGCATAAAAGCATGGCTTTGATACCCAAGCTGTGGTCACCAATACTTTGCCCTAATGGAAATGATACAGGTAGTGGGCACCTGTCCCCTACAGTATGAGCTCTCCAGCGGTGGTCAAAAGTTGGCCCCCATCTCTAGCCCCTTGTGACATTTCTGAACTCTTCCTCTACAGACACTGTTCTTGGGGTTCTTCTGTTCTTTCCTCTTTTGTAAAAATCATTTGTTCTTTTGTAAAAATCATTTTATACTGAAACACATCACTATCTGCCAGCCGTGTGGCAGGAGTGTTAGAGTCTGAGTAGATATAGGGGGAAAAAAAAAGCAGTGGTGGGGCTGGAGAGGGGGTAAGTCGAGAGGGGACTGTAACTGACCAGCTTACAGCAGAGCTGGTGTATAGCAGAGAGATGGCTGAATGCCTCTTTGGTGTTTTAGTCCAAGAGACCTCCTTGTTCTGGGCAGGCACTGGAGGTAAATCAAAGCCTTTTTCTTTCTTTATTGATGTTATCCCTGCTGCTTTAGTTTAGAATTCACAGCACACAGAGCCCCAGAATGTGTCGCTTAGCCCACCCCCAGTGATATAATAGCACAATTGTCTTTCAACTTTGCAAACAGTCTTTCCTTCCCCCTTCCTTTCTCCTGCTATTCCCAGTTTTTGTCCTTTTGGGAATCTTCTTAGGTATTTTAGTGGGAAAGTTACAGCGGTCCCATCAGGTAAGTATAGTCTGTTTTTGTTTTTGTTTTTACTTTTAGTATTTGAGTTTTTGTATTTACAGGAAAGCTGAAATAATTTTACAGGGAATATTCTACCTCAAGTATTGCTTTGCCTTATTATTGATAAATTCTAATTTTTAGACATATATTACAATAGATTTTAGTTTAAGCAGATTGTTGTTATGCATATTCTCAGTGCCTATGAGCATTAGATATGCTTTAAAATATTAATAATAAAAAACCACCAGAGAAACAAAAACTGGAGAATAAATCATGGGCCTATAAATAATATGTCTGGATTACATTAATAAATGGAGAAATAAAGCAATCATTTCAACTACCAATGTTTTAAAACTTTTTTTTTTATGAAAGTTACTTACATAATTTTTTGTAACTATCCACCTCATTCCATAGATAAAAATTAGTCAAACGAGGGGAAAGAAGAAATAAGTGACTTTGATGTCAACCTGGGCCTATGCTGTTCCAAGTAAAAATTTACCTAAAATACAAATCAGTCTTAGAATTCAAGAGATCTCCTTTTGTAGATGATTTTTAAAGGTTATTATATAGTCATATGGTCTCATGCCAGGTGATAGGACAGGAAGGAGAAGCTTCTTCCTGGCTTTTGTGATTCATCACCTTCCAACACTTTCAAGATCTGGAGAAAACACAAGCAGCAGCCAATGGGGTGACTTTTAAAGTCCTTTAAAAAGAGCACTTAAACTCTAATTTTTTTTTTTTTACAAGAGTATGTTTTATACCAAAACCTTGGTTGCAATATTCTTCCACTTCACGTTCCCCACCCCCCCCAACCACCCCGCAATACGGCATTTTAAACATCCCAGCCAAGGGACCATAAAGCACTCTTACTCTTATATAACAATTCCCCACATAGTATTATTATTTTTTTAAATTACATTCCCCTGGCACACATTACAAAGAAGTTTTCCTACAGACCAAAACCAAAAGCTTGGACAGAGCCAACGATCCTTTCAACTTGAATCACCACCCACCTGGGCCTGACTCGGGCTGGCAGTCCAAAGGGAAAATACTGCCTAAGTGCATTACAACTTCTGGATCGGTCTCCCGCTCAGGTGCACAGAAACAGATTAACTGGGAGAGGCGACAAGGCAAATTTGACTGTAGATGAATTCTGGGAGGCAGCAGGGCTCAGGGTAGCCCAACCATTTGGCAAGGAGTAAGTAGAAATGACTTTTGAGTCGCACAGTTTGAGAAAGAGCAAGGTTGTTCGTGATTCCAAACACTTGCCAGAGCTTGCTGAAGCTTTTCAGCTAGCAATGCTTTCAAGACAAGACTTTTCCTTCTGGAGAAGCTTGAGACCTGAAACCCAGCCATCTTTGGTTATTATGAAACCTCACAATACATAAAATTTTAAAACAAAGACTCCTGTTCAAGAATTATATTAAAATTAAAAGAAGCTAGACTTGATCTGTGTTTTGCCTTTAGAGATCCCCTTCGACTCTAGGTTTTTATATACCAAAAGTAGAATCATTTTTCAAAATAACTTTCAGGAAAAGGAAGGGGAGTTTTATTAGATAATTATTGTTCTTTCCTTTTTCCCATCGACCGGATTTTGCCAGGTGAGTAAACAGTGTCCGTTGGCTGAGTCTTTCTAGCTTTAAATATCTTTAGCACTCTTAAGCCTCCAGGATATTGCTTATTTAGGACAGGTATTAATTACTCTCTACCCAAGGGCCTAGCGAAGTGGTGGGTCTCCTGACAACTTGGTGAGGAGGAGGTGGTATATGCCTTATGTGGGGTTAGTCAAGAGCCCAGAAGCCTGGAAGACTGTGCTGGTTGCTCTTGGAGATTTTCTCCATATGACTGTTAGGAGAACCATGATTGTGTTTCCAGCCGCTCCCTTTGGTGGCTGGATAGATGAAGACAAGTTACTTAATCTCTAAGGCCCATTTCCTCATCTGTAAAATGGGGCTAATGGTAATGCCTACATCATAGCACTGTTTTCAGAATTAATGATGCATGGAGAGCACAGAGTAAATGTTAAACGTATGTTGGCATTACTATCAGAGGTCTCTGTGTGTGTGTGTGTGTGTGTGTGTGTGACTCAAGGAACTGCATGAAGACCAACCTTTATTTGTGCCAGTAAGATTTCACTGTCAGCTTCTGTCAGATATATCATGTTCTTAAAATTTTTTCGTGACTGTGAAAAGATCACAAAATAGAAGCAGTGAGCTGATACCTGAGGCAAAGGGAGAATAGGGGTCCCTGGAATTGTTGCCCCCAACATCCCTTCTGGTTCCCATCACCATTGAAAGCTACCTTTTGGGACCGAGAGAAAGCACTCTTGGGAGCCTCTATGAAGCAGGCTTTGCACGTGCATGTGGTTTTATTCCTCAACAAATACACTAAGCTCTGCTTTGGGGATACATGTCATAGATCCACAAAAAGAAATCAGTAGAAACATTATGGCCCCAAAAACCTCCGTAGAGACTTCATTAATGCTTGGTTACTTATGCTGCTTATATTTATGAAGAGACCCTTAGATTACAAAAAAAAAAGTGACCCAAATAGGCACAACATAAACATGCTTTTAATGTCACTATAGTGTCCAGATGGCTACAGTTTAGTTTCAAATAAATTTGTGAAAAATGAAATTCCAAAATGCAGTTTCTGTCCCCATGGGATGGTTTTATTACTTTTGTATCAATTATTCCAAGTACATTTTCAATGTAGAGGCTCGTATATCTAGTGATAAAAATCACTAGATATTAGGAAATGAGCTACATTGAAAGCTACTCAGATTGTTGGTCATTTTAACTTTTTCTTTCATATTTTATTTTTTCTAAGAGAAAAATGTGATTCGTTTTTGGCTTTCATTGCTAGAGACACACGGAAGGACTCTTTATTTTATTCACATTTGAAAGATGTTGTAGTCTCACACTCTGGATGCTGACTCGTATTCAGACATTCTGAGCCACCAGGGAACTCTGCTCACAAACACTCAAATTCACAACGTGGCTCTGACATCATAGGGAATTATTTTACTGTTCCTTTGGCTAAATAACAGGGGAAAAAGTCAGACATTCAATATGACTCTAGTAAATATTAACAACATCTCTTACCATTTATAACACATTATATTCTGGTATCACCCATGGAGCTGGAAGAAAAGACTTTTTTCCAGTTTACATAAATTCTTGATTTTCATCTTCTGAGATGCTACAGTGTATACAGAAGTCTCATAAAATCACAGGTTTCTTAATTTCACGCATAGACAGTAGCATGAAATTGAAAGGCTTTAGTCCAGCCACTGTGGTGAATATATTTCTATATAAACCCCCCAATCTAACATTAGACTAATGCTTTAATTTTGCCATAATGTAGATACTTCAGGGGAATGATAAAACCAGGAGGAGCATTTGATTTTGACAGTCTGATTAGTAAAAGATTGCTAATATCTTAAAACTGGAAGTCTTCCAATTTCTCTTAGATATATTTTACTAGGAGATATTTATAAACAAGAACACAATTCTTAATCATGCTCTACAACAGGAATACACTGCTTTAAAACATTGATGGAATAGTATAACTTTTGAAATTAAAAGACCAATGTTACCAACTATTTGTCAATTGAGGATATTAACAAGTAAAACTCTACCATTTATTGTCACAACATCATCTCATCTCAAATGTAATATATCCAAAAACAAAACTATTGATCCCTTCCTGCCAACACAAATTTGTTTCTCTAGTGTCATTCTGCTTTGCAAATGGTATCACCAATCACCCAAAAGTGTTTGCTCAAACCAAAGGCTTGGAAGTTATTCCTGACTTTTTAAATTTCTCTCATACCCGACATCCAGTTTAGCAGCAAATTCCTTTGGCTCTACCTTTCCCAGTTATCCGCAATCCAAACCCTTCTTAGCTCCTTGATCTCCTAACATTCTGGTCTAAACAATCATTATTTCTAGCCTGATCTATAGCAGTATGTTCCCAACTGGTCCCTTACTTCCCCTCTTGCACCTGATATTTAGCCTATTTTCCACACAGCTGCCAGAGTAGTCCTTTTCAAAAATGAATTAGATGATTTCGCTTCCTTGCCCCAAATTCTCCTATGGCTTCCCATCACATTAGGATAAACCCAAGTTCCTTCCGTGGCTTACAGGGCTCTAAATGATCTGGCTCCTGCTTACCCTTCCAACCTAATGCCCACTTTACCCCTGGCTCACTCTGATCCACCCAAACATACAACCTTCCATCCCGAGAGCACACCCAGCACACTCTCACCCCAGGACTTGACCTGTGTGATCCATCTACTTGGATTGCACTTCGAGTATGCTCTTGACTTACAATCTGTCTTTTGGGTCTCTTCCCCCCTGACTAGATCAGAGAGGCAGTCTCTGATCATCTCCCTAAAGTAGCATCTATGTCCTTCTCCAACCTAGTGGCTCTCAAGTCTGGCTGTACATTAGACCTACCTCAGGAGCTTAAAAATCCAGATGACCAAACTGTACTCCAGAGCAACCAAAATAGAATCCCTCCAGGTGGGACCAAGGCATTGGCATTTTTAAAAGCTCCCTGGTATTTCCAGTGTTGAGCCAAGGTCGAATCCCACTGCTTAAACTCCTGACCTGGCTTCATTTTTCTTCTTTGTTACTGTCAACATAACATTATGTATTTGTTTGCTTTCTGAAATGTACTCTTGTGTGAAGAGACTTCCTGTGTTTTGTTTGTTGCTAATACCTTAAGACTTACAACAGTTTCTTGCAAATTATAGGAACTCTTAATTTCATAAAGTTTCTCAAAAATTTCGTAAAAGGGCATTCCTTGCCACCAAAACAAAAAGAAGGTAATCTCAGAAAGAAAAAGATAGTCCTTTCCAAGAAAGAAAGTTTGAATTTATCCTAATTTTTTTAACTTTGAATGCAAAAACAGTATGATATTACATTTTGCATCATGTGATTATTTTCCTGTCAATGTTTCTAATATGTAAGTCTGTATTCAACATTACAAGAGACGTAGAACTGAAATATTCAGCTTGTTCGGTTACTTTTTGGGTTTTTTTTTTTTTTAAGTTCATTTCTTTATTTTGAGAGAAAGAGAGAGTGCATGCATGAGCAGGAGAGGGGCAGAGAGAAAGGGAGAGAGAATCCCAAGGGGCTCTGCACTGTCAGCACAGAGCCTGATTTGGAGCTCAAGCCTGCAAACCGTGAGATCATGATGTGAGCTGAAACCAAGAAGTCAGACACTTAACTGACCGAGCCACCCAGGCATGCCCGGTTTACTTCATTTTTATTGCTGTATCAAAAATGGAAGCAGCACTCACCACTAGTTTACTAAGCTTGAGACAGTCTCCCAAGAAATAAAGAGAAGCTCAGAAGACAGATCCCACTCTTCACTCTGTCCAAAGTTTAGGGCTTAGAGCCAGGATGAGTGATGACTGGGTGTTGGGGAGCTCTGTCATATCTTTCAAGCCTTGAGTAGTCAAACAGCTGGGATTATTCTTTCACTTGGTCCTGGGGAAAGGGGGAAGGTATAAATTTGGAGGAGGGGAGGAGGCAAGAGAAATGGATGTAATCCTTCTGAGTACACAGTTCTGAGTACACAGTTATCGAGGAAGAAAAGCACATTCCTCACCATCTTAAAAGGGTGGCAAGTATCACATGTGAGAAAAGCCTAGTACTGGTTTCTATTAATGTCTTCAGCAAAGAAAAAAACTTCCTCTTCCACTCCCACCAGCAGAAAGTGAAACAGGTAAAGCTGTTTGCATGGAGCTCCATCCTCTGACATGTCTGAATATCTTATGTCAAGAGAAAGCCCAGTCTGAAGACATGAACAGACATTTCTCCAAAGAGGAAACACACATGCCAAGAGATACATGATAAGATGCTTAACGTCACTCATCAGCAGGGAGAGGGAAATCAAAACCACAATGAAATATCACTTCGCATCTCTGAGAATAGCTAAAATCAAGAACACAAAAAACAAGTGTTGGTAAGGACGTGGAGAAAAAAGAATCCTCATGCACTAATGGTGAGAATGCAAACTGGTGCAGCCACTGTGGAAAAGAGTATGGAGGTTTCTCAAAAAATTAAAAATAGAACTACCACATGATCCAGGAATCACACTATTGGGTATTTACCCCAGAGTATGAAAACACTAATCCAAAAAGATACATACGCCCTTATTTTTATTGCAGCATTATTTACAATAGCCAAACTATAGAAGCAGCCCAAGTCCATCAATAGATGAAAAGATAAAGAAGATGTGTCATGCACACACACACACAGAAATACTACTCAGCCATAAGAAAGAATGAAACCTTGCCACTTGCAAAAAAGTGGATGGAACTAAAGAGTATTATACTAAGTGAAATAAGTTGGAAAAAGACAAATACCATATGATTTCATTCATATGTCGAATTTAAGAAGCAAAACAAATGAACAAAGAGGAAAAAGGAGAAAGACAAAACAAAAAATAGACTCTTTTTTTTAAATACATTTTTTATTAAGTACACTTTATGCACAATATGGGGCTTGAGCTCACAATCCCAAGATAAAGAGTCACGTGTTCTATAGACTGAGCCACGCAGGTGTGCCCACCCAAAAAAGAGACTCTTAAACTATAGAGGACAAACTGGTGGTTACCAGAAAGTAGGTGGATGGGTAGGTGGGTGAAATAGGTGAAGGGGATTAAGAGTAATACTTAATCATGATGAGCACTGAGTAATGTATAGAATTGTGGAATCATTGTATTTTGTACCTAAAATTAATATAACACTGGATGTTAACTATACTGGATTTAAAATAAAATAAAATAGGAAGCCTAGTGCCATTGAAAAGAAGAAAGGGTGCACTCTGCTCCTGATTAAATTGGGTACATCCCAATTGGAGGAGCAGGGCATTTTTTGGTCCTTGGATAATCTGTCTTCCATCTAGGCTGTATCCTGGGGAAATGACTTTTTAGGCAATTTAGCTCTTCTCAGGATCGAAGACAGTCACAGAAGACAAGCTAATTTACCTCACCAAAAGAAAAGCCAGTTTAGAAGGTTCTTTCAACCATATTCTATAGGGTTTGTTAGTTTGTTTTTTAATAGCAATACACAGACTACACTCCACTTATAAATTTCAAACTACATAGAATTAAAATGTAGAAATTTGCCAATTCTACATTATCCATTCATTCTTTAAGGGCAACTACTATCTGTAGTTCAGAGTGAATCCTGGACATTTTCTATGTATATTATACAGACACGCAGACACACACACACAGACACACACAGACACACACACACACACTTACTTCCTTCATTCTGTGATGCCAACAAACGTAAAATCCAGGACTAAACTGGAACCATTCCTTGAGGCTACTGTCCTCCCACTGACCCTTTGCCCCAAGGGTAGGCACAGACAATCGTTTAATTCTCTGTAGTAAGAGTGATTTTAGGTCTTTTATCTCTGCAGTAAGGGTTTCTCTAGGGTCTTCTATGCTTTTCTTAAGCCCAGCTAGTAGTCTTATGACTGTTTTTCCAAATTCTTCTTCTGACATATTGCTTATATCTGTTTTGAGCAAGTCCCCAGCTGGGATTTCTTCTTGACCTTTCTTTTGGGAAGAATTCAACAAAAACAGGTCAACATCATGACATGTCATAGTGAAACTTGCAAAATACAAAGAGAAAGAGAGAATTCTTAGAGCAGCTAGGGGCAAAAGGTCCTTAATCTACAGTAAGACTGAGAGACCCAGCATAACAGCCTCAAGGTCCATCCATGTTGCTACACATGGCCAGATTTCATTGTTTCTCATTGCCATGTAGTATTCCATGGTATAGATAAACCACATCTTCTTGATCCATTCGTCCGTTGAGCGAAATAAGTCAGGCAGAGAAGGACAAATATCATATGTTTGCACGTATAGGAGGATTAGGAGGAACTTAACTGAGGAACAAGGGGGAGAAGAAGGGGGGAAATGGTGGGGGAAAGGGAGAGAGGCAAACCATGAGAGACTCTTGAATGCTGACAAAAACTGAGGACTGATGGATGTGGGGGGGGGAAGGGCATGGAGGAGGACACTTGTGGGGATGAGCACTGAGTGTTATGTGGAAACTAATTTGACAATAAACTATTTGTAAAAAAAAAAAAAAAGCATTTCAAGATCATATTTGAAAGTGGTCCAATTCAACAAAATAAAAGAAAAACATCAAAAGAAGAAAAAAAGAAAAAAAAAGACTGAGAGACCCAGAAGGCAACTGTTTGCAGAGCAGTACTGATGTTCCAAGGGTAAAAACTAAGCTGAATAATGTACATTATTGCTCTTGGGTTTACATAGCCCAGGTTCATATCCTAGCTTTTCTATTCACTAATGGTACAACTCTGGGCAAATTACCTAAGTGGTTCAATTTCCCATTGGTAAAAGGGGGATCATAACAGTAACTACCTTTAGTGTTATTCACAGGATTGTATTAAATACATGTGAAGAGCTTTGAGCTATGTGGAACAAAAGTGAGTGCTGAGCATGGATTAAGTTTTAGCATCTCTTCCTAAAACCCATGGCTTATACCATAAGGCAGGAATCAGCAAACTTTTTCAGTAAAAGGCTACATAGTAAAAGTTTTTGGCTCTGGGAGCCATATGGTCTCTGTCACAATTATTCAGCTCTGCCATGAGGGAAAGGAGTCATAGGCACTATGCAAATGAATGGGCATGGCACGGTCCAACAGAATGTGATCTGTGCACACCAAAATTGAAATTTCATACAATCTTCACGTGCCATGAAATATTATTTTTAAAAATGTACTTGTCAGCCATTTTTATGTAAAAAACCATTCTTAGCTCCTGGGCTGTACAAAAATAGGTGGTGGGCTGGATTTGGCCGATGGGCTGCAATTTGCTAACAATCTGCCTCCCCCCTATCCCCCCACCCACGGGGTTTCTTTATTGGCTGCTTCACACCTTGACTCTGCCATGCCAATGACTATGCATATCAAAGCTCCCTGGAGTCTTCTCTTTTTAAGTCCCTAGCTTCCTGTCTTTGCCCATTTTTCTTCCACAGGAGAAAACCAAAATTCAGTAACACAAGTACGCATAGACGCTTTGTCTCAGTCTCCAACCTCTGAATTTGGAGCACTGGCCTCACTGTTGTCAATCAGAGGGACCAGGGAAATAGTCACATATGTTGCAGAAGGAACTCTGCCTTCTGTTAGGGAAATATTTACACCTGTAGCTATACTATACCTATATGATGTTAGTTGTTGCATTATAGTTAATTGTTTGACTTTACCAATTTGTTTTTCTTTTGCTAATGAATATTTATAGTATATTGTTTCCAAGCTCCAGGTTTTCACTATTACCAAAAAAATGCTGCATTTCTCATATAATCCTCAAATTCTGTGAGATGGGAACTTTTTTTTAACAGATGAAGAATAGAGAGAGGCGCAGGGAAATGAAGTAACTTGATAAGCTCATGCATGTAGGAAGTAGAAAAGTCAGAATTCTAATCCAGTGCCTATAATCTTTACTACCTTCTATTGTCTTTCTGCTAAAAAAGAGGAAATGTGTTAACCTTTATTTAACGGATTAAGTAAGATGTTGGAGGGGTGCTACAGAGTGTGCGTACCAGGAGCTTCAGTAGTGTTGGTAACATGCTATTTCCTCAGCTTAGGTCATGGATTCACAGGTGTTTATTTTTGTGCTTCTTAATTTACATTGGTGTTACATATGCTCTTTCATATGTATCATCTGTTGCACAATTAAAACTATTAAAACTTCTGGTCCCAGGGCATCTGGGGTAGCTCTGGCAGTTGAGCATCCAACTCTTGATTTCGGCTCAAGCCATGATCCCAGAGATGTAGGATCAGCCCTGCAGGGAGCTGAGTGGGGTGCCTGCTTGGGATTCTCTCTTTCTCTTTCTCCATCTGCCCTTTTCTGGCTTATGTGCGCAAGTGGACATATGTATGCTTACTCTCCCTCTAAAACAAAAACAAAAAAATTTTTAAATCCTGGTACCAGTATAAAGATGTGTGGGTAAAATCTAAAGACAAGTTCTTGAGGTTGCTTCAAGGTTTTTTATCTATTCCAACATGGCTGGGGAGAGGAGAGATTGGAATGGTGATTTAGGGACCCATGGAGAGCAAATCTTGTTTGGTCACATGGTGGCCTCCAGGAGAATTGTTTATCTGGTACTTTTTTCTAGGAACTTCCCTTTTCCCAAAATACATGGTTATGGTGAGTGGCCCTATGACCTCACTTTTAGGACACGGCTGGTTGGGCCAAGAGTGGTTACTTGAGCCAAGACGTTGTTTCTGTGGTCATTCATTTCCTGGCCTCAGCCAATTAGTCTGTAAGTAGGCAAATGACTCAGGCTAAGTGAATTAGTGTCCTTTCCCAGAATCTTAGAACTGGAATTGGGAATCTATTGAGATTTAAACTTAGACCTGCTAGTAGACTTTTCAAGAAAAATTCATTTGCATTAAAAGAAGGAAGTCAAAGCAAACAGAAAAACAGATAAACCACAGGAGTTTTGATGGCATTCAAGGCTTGGTCCCAGATGTTTTGGAGGCCAAAGCTACACCCCAGACCTTATAAGCTAAGTTGTTTCGTAAGAGTCCCCAGTTTACATTTAACAAGTTCTTTTTTAAATACTTTTTTTTTTTACAAGTAGTTTATTGTCAAGTTGGTTTCCATATAACACCCAGTGCTCATTCCCACAAGTGCTCTCCTCCATCCCCATCTCCCCCCTCCCCCCAACACCCATCAGTCCTCAGTTTGTTCTCAGCATTCAAGAGTCTCTCATGGTTTGCTTCTCTCCCTCTCCCCCACTATATCCCCCCTTCTTCTCCCCCATGGTCCTCCATTAAGTTCCTCCTAATCCTCCTATACGTGCAAACATATGATATTTGTCCTTCTCTGCCTGACTTATTTCGCTCAGCATAACACCCTCAAGGTCCATCCATGTTGCTACACATGGACAGATTTCATTTTTTCTCATTGCCATGTAGTATTCCGTAGTATAGATAAACCACATCTTCTTGATCCATTCGTCCGTTGATGAACACTTAGGCTCTTTCCATGGTTTGGCTATTGTTGAGAGTGCTGCTATGAACATTGGGGTACATGTGTTCCTATGCATCAGCACTCCTGTATCCCTTGGGTAAATTCCTAGCAGTGCTATTACTGGTTCATAGGGGAGTTCTATTGTTAATTTTTTGAGGAACCTCCACACTGTTTTCCAGAGGGGCTGCACCAGTTTACATACCATCTCACGCCAGTCAGAGTGGCTAAAATAAGCAAATCAGAGGACTCTAGATGCTGGCGAGGATGTGGAGAAATGGGCACCCTCCTACACTGTTGGTGGGAATTTTAAATACTTGTTTAAAGAAAGTTTCTTTCACTTTTACCTGACAAAGTTCTAATTCCTTTGTCAATGAATCAACAGGTAGTGCTGCTGAAGTTACAAAACAGCTATCAAGTAATGAGGACTGTTTCTCTGATGACCACTAAAAATTTAATAGGTTATAGACTCAGGACAAGTATTTCTACTCAATAGTCAAAAGAAAGTACAGTTAGCAAACCAAGAAGTATGATCTATTTAGTTATGACATAAAAACAAACAAAGGTCAAGTCACCAGAGTTGCAGATCTTTTGCTAAAAAGAAAAGAAATATATTGAGAAGCAAAGTAGGAATAATGGATCCCAATTAATAAGAATAAACCATTTAAACTCTCCTTTGTATAACTTCTCATTTTATGTAAAATAAAAGAAGTAGACCAGAGAACACTCTAGCTCTTCACTAGTTCTAAAGTTTTTTTAGCTCTGTTAAAAACATCAGTGGTAATTCATAAATTTTTGAAAGTCCTGAAAATATCATTTCCATATTGAACATAACTGTCAAAAATGGACGTCTAAGCTGACTTATTTCCAGTGGTAAAATCAGACCAAGTGCTTCAAAATATTCTTTACAGGTTAGTTAAGATATTTGTGTTAATGACAAATTGTTACTAGCTCTCAGATGTGATTTGTGAAGTATAAGTTATAGTTTCTGCTTTTTAGGTACTAAACATACATTGAAATATTGCATAAAGATCCAAGAAAGAAAGCAAAAGCAAATTCCTATCATTTCATTTCTGTATGGCTTTTAATTTAAAATTGCTACTCAGCTCAAGATCCAATTCATATATATTTTCATTTCGGTCTATTTTTCATTTCACACCAGTGGTTCACTTTATCATGAATATTTTCTTCTGGGACTCAGTACAATATGTATATGTATGTAATTAGAATAAAGATTACCAAACATTTTGACGAGTGTGGAAAATAGTAGTTAATGTTTTCCATCTGCTACATGGTATGTCACCAAATGAACCATTGATCCCACAGAATAAGGAAACACCTATACAAGTACATGACAGAAATACAAATGTCTAATGAATTAATTTTGATCATTTACTTATACATTTCTGTAAATGTTACCATATGTTGTTTAAATTACCCGTTATGAAAATTAGTGCCTGAATTTTGTCACTTCCAGAGCTTCAGTCTGGAAAATATTTTAAAACTGTAATTATTTTAATATATTTCTGTAAAGTGTATTGTCATTTATTTCTAAATATCTCATTTCTAAAATTAAAGATAAGAGTTCCGAAATCTCTTCCCTATAACAGCTTTAGTGGTGTTTCTGCAAAACTTTTTGTTTGGTAGACTTAAGTTCGCTCAAGAGTCAAAACCAAGAATTGTATCTAATGACCTCAAAATCAGACTACAAACGGCAGAAAGGAATGCAGAATGCTTCACACCCCCAGTCTGCAGGCCTGAAAAGCACCGCAGAGGACCCATGTTCTAGGAGTTTGCCAGCATGGCTCCGTGTGGGGGACCCGTCTGTCCTTACCCTACCCCATCCTTCCCAGGGACTGTGCTGGAGGAAGACGGCTCAGTCAGTACAACACAGGAAAGTCTACATGAGTCTTTCTAGATGAATCCCTTTCACTGAACTGGCACAAAAAGAGAGATCAGAAAGGCATAACCAAAACAACTGCTCTCTCTATACTAAAATACCGGCATAGTTATTTTGCAGTGTACTGGACATTTATTGAGTTAGTACGAGGTGCTAGCACTATTTTACACTCCTTAGAAGCAAGGACTGTGGTTAGTCCCCATGTAACTTGCCCAAAGTTACACACTCAAGATGTTGCCCAGCTGGGAGGTGAACACAGGTGCCTGACTACAGAGCCCATGCCACTAACTGGTGCACAATGCTACCCCAGGAAAACTGAATGTAAGGCTGGATGTCTTGCTACAAATGACACAAATATAACTTCCTGTCTTCTTGTCCTATGTTATATTATTAGGGATTGAACTAAGCATATTTTCTAACCTGGTATTTTTCTAGTCTTATGTTACTGCTTACAGACTCTGGTTTATCACAATCAGTATTGCATATGCAAATTCCACGTGGTAAAAAAATTTTTTTAAATAGGAATTAAATCACAAAGCTCTCCCATTTGCAGTGCTGGCAAAGTGACTATCAAAGAATCTATTCTGCTCTGAAAACTACTAAGTCAAAAACAACCAGGGAGTCATAAGCTCCCAAAAACAAGCAAAACCACGAACATATGTGCACATGCACATTTTCCTTGTGAAGAGGATTTTATCAGTTATTCACGTCCCAAAACATGAAGAACCACTCTGCACTGAAATCTCTTAAAGTGTAAAATTGTGGCTTCTCACATAACTTTGTTACATAGGAAGAAGGTTATTCCACAAAAGAAAACCTTGCCTGCTTGACATATCTCCCATGATAAAGAAATAAACTGGTATTGCAATTTATTCAAAGGCAAAGTTAGAGGAAATCTGAAAATTTTTGCAGTAAGCTTTACAATGAACTACATTAAAATGCAACTGTGTTAAAAGAAGCAACACTGGGGCACCTGGGTGGCTCAATCAGTGAAGCATCCAACTTTGGCTCAGGTCATGATCTTGCAGTTCATGAGTTTGAGTTCCATGTCGGGCTCTGTACCCTTTCTCTCTGCCCTTCCCTGCTTGTTCTCTCTCTCTCTCTCTCTCTCTCTCTTTCTCTCTCTCTCTCTGTCTCCCCCTCAAAAATAAATAATAAAACATTAAAAATTTTTTGAAAAGAAGCAACGCTAAGTTGATATAATGTTAATTGTTTCATCAATAATATGTGGGCTAGAGTCTCTGAGAAATCTTTCCTTCCCTTATTCCTGAAGGGAAAAGAACAAATGACTCCCTTTGGTTTACAATCAATACCTCCTTACAAGAGTCACAGCACTTAGTTAACATCTTAGAGATTATTCTTCTTTAGCATCTACATTTGAGTTCAAATGCACTGTTACAACAGTAATTAAAAATGTCAACTGTACATTGATAATATGATGCAATCACTCAAAATCTTAGATAAAAAGCACTTAATGGGTATTTATTGCTGAAAAATAGCATTATTTTGGAAATTCAACTACGAATGTCCTGACTCCTCAATACCATGTTGCAGAATGGAGCAGGGAATGTGAGAAAGAAGTGAAACTGATGTAAGATGTGATCGATCAGAGAAAAAGTAAAGCTCACCCACATCACATATTTCCCCTTGGTATAAAAACACATCACCGCAAAGAAAAATATTAATCTTACTCAATCCTAATAACTCTTCTCTTCTATGCAGCAAATGAGTACACATCACCTATAGTATAATAAGGAAATTCGTTTTGAACCATATAAAAGTGCTTTCATTGATTTTTGTGTTACAGAGAGTTAGGAATTTAACCTGTTGTAACAGTTAACACATATAAGAATTTCATCCTTCAAGATGCAAATAAATAAATTTTTTAAAATTTATAAATATTTTTGTTGCTTTTGGAAGAGTACAAAGTTAATAATTAACCTCAAAACTTGGGGAAATGTAAAGTTAAGATACATGTTAAAAATTTAAGAATATCTTTTAAAGGAAACTATGAGAATTAAGAAAAACAAAAGGAGCAAAGAATAAAAGTAGAAAAAGCAAGTGGGGATAAAAGCCTGGTAAATTGATGACAAAAAATAGGATAAGTTCTGAGGAAATTAATAAATTTTTGTAAATTTATCTTTAGAACACTACCCATCAAAACCTATAGAATCATTAATCAAGTACTTAAGTGAAAACTCATAGTTTTAAATGCATTTATTATAAAACAAAAAACAATCAACTTAAGTCAGAAAAAGAATTTAAAAAGTTGGAAGAAGGACATAAAGGCAAAGGAGAAATTAAATAAACAATGATCAAAGAATTTTAAAATAGAGTCAACACCGCAAAATCAAAACCTGCTTCTCTTAAAAGAGTGGTAAATAGAAAAAGCTTTAAAAGCCTTCCTAAGGAAAAAAGAGAGTGGACACAAATTAATATTAGGAATGGAAATGGGCCATAAGTACAGATAAAGAACAGATTTTTTTAATTTAAAAAGAAAACACATAAAAATGTTATGACATTTTAAAAATTAATAACATAAACACATTTTTAGAAAAATTACCAAGTTGGCTGAAGAAGTAACTTAAAACCAGATTCACCCTATATTATCAAAGAAATTGAACTGGTTGTAAACATTTCAATCTCTTAAAGGCACTAGGACACAGATAAATCACAGGAGAGATTTAGCAATCTTTCATGAAACAGTTTGTTTCTGGTTGGCTGTGAAGAGGGAGTGGGAGAACCCTAAGCTCGCCTACCCCCATGGATACAACTAGACAATACTCACAACAGTGCAACTAACCCAGATAATGACCCAAAGACTGGCAGAACAAACTGCACAACTAAAGGTAGAGAAGAAGCCACATTGAAGAAGGTAGGAAGGGTGAAGACACGGTCTAGGAGCAAAACAGACCAAGGCCATCGTGAGTGGAGAGGGAGCTAGTGGTGCAGAGAAGGGTGAAAAACAGACTTTCACACTGGGGAGCCAACCAATGGTGAGGACAAATCCCCATAACATTTGCCTTTGGAAAAGAGAGGGGCCAAATTTCATCAGTTCTTACAATCAGGTGGGGTCTTAAAGCCTGGAATTTTAAAAATTGGCAAGCTCCAGTTTTGGGTTCGGGGAGAGACAGCACAACAAACAGCCCATGCAGATACAGCATAGAACCAGCAGTTTGAAAAATGCAGAGTGCAGACAGGTGGAAGAGTGATTTGCTCATATCAGAGTGTAGTCCAGAGAGACAAGGATCATGGAAAGACCCCTCTAAGAACAAAGGAGCAGGCGGGTGCCATTTCCTTCCCTTGCCCCCAGCATAAACAACAGCCATCTGTGGAAAACAGTGCTATGTGTATACTCACTACCTATTTTGTTTGCACCAAGTCCCCAACCCCTCAGTTACTCAGATCTTCCCTTCCAAGTTGTGCAAGGCCCCTACCCTAGAAGACCAGCCCAAGCCCTGTCCATCCCATCTCTGGACTCACATGTCTTGTGGGGTCTCAGTTCCTGCAGCACCAGAGGCAGGTCTCATTTTGCAAGGAGACAACTGTGTACCTTGTTAAAATGCATCCCACGCCTGATGGGGACCAAACGCGGCGCAAAATAGGCAAAGACAGACTTTGAAGACAACTGGACTGAAGGAAAAAGAGGCCAAGACTCAACAGCAGAGCACACATGCAACACACATAAGAGACATTCCCTGAAGCCCCAGGCCCTAGGGAAGAGGGGACACTGCAGTGCAGGGCACTACAGTACCTCTTCTTCATAAGGCTGTTATTGTTAAGAGTAAAAGAAGTAGCTGATTTTCCTAACACAGACGAATAGACACAATCAGGAGAAAAAGTGAGGAGACAGAAATATCTCCCAAATTAAAGGACAGGACAAAACCACAGTAAGATACCTGAGCAAAATGGGTATAAATAGTATGTCTGATAGAGAATTTAATGATCATAAAGATACTCACCGGACTTGAGAAAAGAGCATAGGACATCAAACAGACCCCTTAACACAGAGATAAACAACCAATCAGAACTCAAGAACACAAAAAATGAAAATAAAAATACACTTGAGAGAATAAATAGCAGGCTAGATGAAGCAGAGGAATTAATGACCTAGAAGGAAGAATAATGGAAAGTGAGCAAAGGAGAGGAAAGGAAATTATGCAAATTGAGAACAGTCTTAGGGAGCTCAGTGATTCCATTAAGCATAATAATATTTGCATTACGGGGCTCTCAGGAGAAAAGGCAGCAGAATTTTATTTGAAGAAGTAATAGGTGAAAACTTCCCTAATCTGGGGAAGGAAATGGATAACCAGATTCAGAAGGCATAGAGATTCCCCCACCTAAAAAGTTCAGCCCAAGGAGGTCTACACCAATAAAATGACAAAAAGCTGGGTTACCTGGGTGGCTCAGTCGGTTAAACATCTAACTTCAGCTCAGATCATGATCTCAAGGTTTGTAGGTTCAAGCCCTATGTTGGGCTCTGTGTTGACAGCTCAGAGCCTGGAACCTGCTTCAGATTCTACGTCTCCCTCTCTCTCTGCCCGTTCCCCACTTATCCTCTGTCTCTGTCTCTCTCTCAAAAATAAATAAAACACTAAAAATTTTTAATAAAATTTTTTTAAAAAGAATGATATCTTCCCACATGCAACAATGTGAATATGTGGATGAAGCTAGAGTATATTATGCTAAGCAAAACAAATCGTCAGAGAAAGACAAATATCATATGATTTCACTCATATGTAGAATTTAAGAAACAAAAAAGATGAACATAGGGGAAAGGTGTGGGGAAAGAGGCAAACCATAAGAGGCTCTCAACTATAGAGAACAAACTGAAGGCTGATGGAGGGAGGTGGGTGGTGGATAGGCTAAATGGGTGATAGGTATTAAGGAGAACACTTGTGATGAGGACTGGGTGTTGTATGTAAGCCATGAATCACTAAATTCTACTCCTGGGGGAAAAAAAAGAATAGGTTTAAACTTAAATGACCATCAACTTAATATAGACTGCTATATACAGAAGATGTTATATACAAATCTAATGGTAACCACGAATCAAAACCCAGTAATAGGGACGCCTGGGTGGCTCAGTCGGTTAAGCGGCCGACTTTGGCTCAGGTCATGATCTCGCAGTCTGTAGGTTCGAGCCCCGTGTCAGGCTCTGTGCTGACAGCTCAGAGCCTGGACTCTGTTTTGGATTCTGTGTCTCCCTCTCTCTCTGACCCTCCCCTGCTCACGCTGTCTCCCTCTCAGAAATAAATAAAACATTAAAAAATTAAAAAAAAAAAACACCCAGTAATAGATATGCAAAGAATAAAGAGAAAGGAATCCAAATATATCACTAAAGAAAGCCAACCATGAAAGAGAGCAAGAGAAGAAAAGATCAGAGAAAATCTATAGAAACAACCACAAAATGCATAACAAAATGGCAATGGATATGTATCTGTCAATAATTACTTTGAATATAAATAGACTAAATGCTCCAATCAATGACACAGGGTGACAGAGATCCATTTATAGGCCGCCCACAAGAGACTCATTTCAGACCAAAAGACATCTGCAGGTCTTACGTGAGGGGATGGAGAAACATTTGTCATGCAAATTGAGGTCAAAAGAAATCTGGGATAGTGATACTTCTATCAGACAAAATTGACTTTAAAACAGACTGTAACAAGAGACAAAGAAAGACTGTATAATAAAGGGGACAATCCAACAGGAGGATATAACAATTGTAAGTATTTATGCACTCAAATACTTAAATTGGTTAATAAAAAACATAAAGGAAATAATCGATAGTAATACAGTCATTGTAAGGAACTTTAACATGCCACTTACATCAATGGACAGATAATCCGAACAGAAAATCAACAAGGAAAACTGTGGCTTTTAATGACACACTGGGCCAGATGGATTTAACAGACATATTCAGAACATTCCACCCTAAAACAGCAGAATACACATACTTTTCAAGTGCACGCGGAACATTCTCCAGAATAAAACACATTTTAGGCCACAAAACAAGTCCCAACAAATTCAAAAATATCAGAGTCATACCAGGCATCTTTTCTGATCACAACGCTATGAAACTAGAAATCAACCATAAGAAAAAATCCAGAAAGAGCACAGATACATGGAGGTTAAATAACACATGACTAAATAATAAACGGGTCTACTAAGAAATCAAAGAAGAAATACAAAATTACATGGAAACAGATGAAAATCAAAACACAATGGTCTAAAATCTTTGGGATACAGCAAAAGTGTTTCTAAGAGGGAAGTTTACAGCAATATAGGTCTATATCAACAAGCAAGAAAAATCTCAAATAAACAACCTAGCCTTGCACCTAAAGGGGCTAGAAAAAGAAGAACAAAACCCAAACCCAGATAAAGGAAGGGAATAATAAAGATTAGAGCAGAAATAAATATTAAAGGAGTGCCTGGCTGGCTCAGTCAGAAAAGTGTGTGACTCTTGATCTCAGGATGGTGAGTTCAAACCCCACGACACGTGTAGAAATTACTTTAAAAAAGTCTTTAAAAAATTAATGATATAGAAACTGAAAACAAACAAACAAACAAACCAGTAGAACAGATCAAAGAAACCAGGAGCTAGTTTTTTAAAAAGATCAGCAAAATTAATAAACCTCTAGCCAGACTCATCGAAAAAAGTAAACTTAAATTAAAAAGAGAGTTAGGACCCAAATAAACAAAATCACTATTGAAAGAGGAGAAATAGCAACCAACACCACAGAAATGTAAATAATTATTATAACAGGATATTATGAAAACCTATATGCAAACAAATTGGACAACCTAGAAGAAATGGATAAATTCCTAGAAACATATAAATTACCAAAACTGAAATAAGAAGAAATAGATAATTTGAACAGACCAATTACCAGCAATGAAATTGAATCAGTAATCAAAAAAATCCCAAAATACAAAAGTCCAGGACCAGACAGCTTCAGAGGGAAATTCTATCAAACATTTACAGAAGGCTAATACCTATTCCTCTCAAACTATTCCAAAAAATAGAAAAGGAAGGAAAACTTCCGAATTCATTTTTATGAGGCCAATATCACCCTGATACAAAACCAGATAAAGACACTACAGAAAAAGAGAACTACAGGCAAATATCTCTCATGAATATGGATGGAAAAATCCTCAACAAAATATTAGCTAACTAAATCCAACAATACAGTTTTTAAAAAATCATACACCATGATCAAAGAGATTTTATTCCCAGGATAAAAGGGACAAGCAATGTGATATGTCAGATCAGTAAGAGAAAGGATAAAAACTATATGATCATTTTTCAATAGATGCAGAAAAACCATTTTTAAAAAAGTATAGCATCCATTCATGATAAAAACCCTCTACAAAGTAGGTCTACAGGGGACATACCTCAACATAATAAAGCCCTGATCTGAAAAATCCACAGCCCAAATCATACTCAATGGTCAAAAACTGAGAGCTTTTCCCCTAAGGTCAGGAACAACACAAGGATGTCCACTCTCACTCCTTCTATTCAACATAGTACTGGAAGTCCTAGCCACAGCAACGAGACAACATAAAGAAATACAAGGCATCCAAATCGGTAAGGAGGAAGTAAAATTCTCACTATTTACAGATGACATGATACTATCTATAGAAAACCCTAATGACTCCCCCAAAAAACTACTTCTAGAATTGATAAATGAATTCACTAAATTTGCAGGATTCAAAATTAGTGCACAGAAATCCATTGCATTCCTATACACTGAAGCAGGAGAAATAATGAAGCAGGAGAAAGTGAAATTAAGAAACAATCCCATTTACATTTGAACCAAAAATAATAAAATATCTAAGAATAAACTTAATCAAAGAGGCGAAAGTCCTATAGTCTGAAAACTATAAAACACTGATGAGGGGCACCTGGATGACTCAGTCGGTTAAGCATCCAACCTCGACTCAGGTCATGATCTCACGGTTTGTGAGTTCAAGCTCTACATTGGGCTGTGCTGACAGCTAGCTCAGAGCTTGGAGCCTGTTTTGGATTGTGTCTCCCTCTCTCTCTGATCCTCCCCTGCTCACACTGTCCTTCTCTCTCAGAAATAAATAAAACATTAAATTAATTTAAAAAAAAACCACTGATGAAAGGAATTCAAGATGACACAAAGAAATAGAAAGACATTGTATGCTCATAGATTAGAAGAAAAAAATATTGTTAAAATGTCTATACTACCCAAATTAATCTACAGATTTAATGGAATCCCTTTCAGAAAATCAACAGCATTTTTCACTGAACTAGAACAAACAATCCTAAAATTTGTAAGGATCCACAAAAGACCTTGAATAGTCAAAGCATTCTTCAAAAAGAAGACTAGACGTATCACAATTCCAGATTTCAAGTTATATTCCAAAGTGGTAGTAATTAAAACAGTATGGTCCTGGCATAAAAACAGACATGTAGATCATTGGAGTAGAATAGAAAACTGAGAAATAAATCCACAATTATCTGGTCAATTAATTTTTGACAAAAGAAGAATGAATATACACCGGGGAAAAGACAATATCTTCAATAAATGGTGCTGGGGAAACTGGATACCTGCAAACAAAAAAGTGAAAATTGTCTATTTCATACATAAAAATAAACTCAAAATGGAATAAAGACCTAAATGTGATTCCCCAAATCATAAAAATCCTTGAAGAGATCAAAGGCAGTACTTTCTCTGACACTGGCTGTCACAACATTTTTTCTAGATACATCTCCTGAGGCAAGGGAACTAAAAGTAAAAATAAACTATTGGGACTACATCAACATAAAAAGGTTTCTGCACAATGAAGGAAATAATCAACAAAACTAAAAGGCAACCTTCGGAATGAGAGAAGATATTTGCAAATGACATATCTGATAAAGGGTGAGTATCTGAAATGTATTAAGAACTGATATAACTCAATACTCAAAAAAACAAATAATCCAATTTCGAAATGAGCAGAAGACATGAACAGATATTTCTCCAAAGAAGGCATCCTGATGGCCAACAGACGCATGAAAAGATACTTAATATCACTCATCATCAGGGAAATGCAAATCACAACTACAATGAGATATCACCACACACCTGTTAGAATGGCTAAAATCCAAAATACAAGAAACAACAAGTGTTGGTGATGATGTGGAGAAAAAGGAACCCTCTTGCATGGCTGGCGGGAATGCAAAGTGTTGCAGCCACTGTGCAAAACAGTATGGAGGTTCCTCAACAAATTAAAAATAGAACTACCATATGATCCAGTAATTGTACTACTGGGTATGTACCCCAAAAATACAAAACACTAATTCAAAGGGATACAGGCATCCCTATGTTTATTATAGCATTATTTCCAATAGCCAAATTATGGAAGCAGCCCAGTGTCCATTAATAGATGAATGGATAAAGAAGATGCAATATATATAATGAAATATTCAGTTATAAAAAAATGAAATTTTGCTATTTGCAATGATATGGATGAGGCTAGAGAGTATAATGCTAAGCAAAATAAAGAAGTCAGAGAAAGGCAAATACCATATGATTTCATTCATATGTGGAATTTCAGAAACAAAATAAACAGGCAAAGGAAAAAAAGAGGGACAAGCCAAGAAATGGACTCTTAACTACAGGGAACAAACTAATGGTTACTAAAGGGGAAGTGGCTGGGTGGGGGATGGCAGAAATGAGTGATGGGAGTCAAAGAGTACACTTATCATGACAGGAAAATATAATAAAATAAAGAAAAGGAGAAAAAATGATATGTCTATCTTACATAAACTCTTGGAGAGAAGAGAAAACAAAAGCTACGTAATAAGGCTGGTATAACATTGTTATCAAAATTGGACAATAAAAGAAAATTATAAACCAATCTCACCTATAAACATGAATGCAACAACGCTATAAAAACTTTAGTTAATTGAATCCACATTATATTCTGACGTTTAGGGTTTTCTTTTTTTTTAATTTTTTTTTTTATGTTTTATTTATTTTTGAGAGAGAGATAGAGACAGCCTGAGCAGGGGAGGGTCAGAGAGAGAGAGAGACACAGAATCCAAAGACAGGCTCCAGGCTATGAGCTAGCTACAGAGCCTGATGCAGGGGTCAGACCCACGAACCATGAGATCATGACCTGAGCCAAAGTTGGACACTTAACTGACTGAGCCACCCAGGTGCCCCAGACATTTAGGGTTTTCAAGCATTTTTCAAGATTAAAGAATAATGGTACTACTTGCCACATACATAGATGAAGGAGAGACTTCACATGGTCTTCCCAATAGATTAACATACATGATTTGATAAAAATTTAACTCATTCATGATTTAAAAAAACATTTGATAGGAAACTTTCCTTACCTTCATAAAGGTATAAAACTAAAACAAATAAAAAATCTCACTCGGGGTGCCTGGGTGGCTCAGTTGGTTAAGCTCTGACTTCAGTTCAGGTCATGATCCCACAGTTCATGGGTTCAAGCCCCATATCGGGCTCTATGCTGACAGCTCAGAGCCTGGAGCCTGCTTTGGATTCTGTGTCTTCCTCTCTTTCTGCCCATTCCCCTCTGGTGCTCTATCTCTCTCTCAAAAATAAATAAATATTTTTTAAAAAGTTTTTAAATCCCATTCAGTGTGAAAATAATTCTAATAATAATAATCCTTATTGAATTTCATGTGTTTTAAATAATTTCACATGTATTAAATAATTTAATCCTAAGAACCCCATGAGTGAGGTACTATCTTCTCTATTTGACAAGTGGAAAATGTGGAGATAGAGAGAGGCTAAGTAAGTTGCTCAAAATCACACAGGTAGTAAGAGGTAGAGATGGGCACATTAGCCTCAAAGTCCACACTTTTAACTAGCATGCCATAATGCCTTGAAAAATACCCAAGACTGCTGAACTTCCACTGCTTGTGTAGACCATGTACTCCTGGATTGAGTGTGGGTTCTGTCTAGTCCTATTTGAGCAGAATCTGTGTAGGCCCTAGAACCTATGTCCTAGGGACACTTTACCCTGAGGTCCCCACATACATTTCAGCTGTAGAATCATCCTCAGCAGATTTCTGAACAGAATCTGTTATTTAAACCGCTAAACTTTTTACCCCTTGGGGCCCAGTGAGGACCAATACTACCTCCATGTTCTCACTCGCAAAAAAAACGAACTCTTTTCAGCTTTTCGATTTTCTATACTCTAAGAACTACTTCACTTGAATGGGATGGAGATATTTCCTCTGTCACATTTCTTTCTGTGGTGGAGATCCATGGCAAAACCACCCCCTTTTCTAGGCTACATTTCTCCTACTCTTTTTAGGAAGGTTCCCTTAGTTTTATAAATCCTATCCTGACCCTCACAGTGATTTCTTTCCTTCTCAAAAACCTGTAAGCAACCCTGAGTACTTACAGGGTTGTAAGGGTGGGACTGAGTACACTCTCTTTATTACTTCCCCTTGATTTAGGGCTCAGACATTGGGTTTTGTTTTTTCTAACATTTCCTTCTATTTTTGTTTTGGGAAGGCTCCCACAGGCAGAAATATGAAGACTGTGCTTCTCTTCTGAGATTTAACTCTACAAAGTCTTGGTTCCCTAGGGCTCAGAAGATACAAGAATCTTTATCTAAGTGACTTTATCACCTGGACATTGACTTAATAA
The DNA here is from genome assembly GCF_003009895.1 of Hyaena hyaena. Classification (NCBI taxonomy): domain Eukaryota; kingdom Metazoa; phylum Chordata; class Mammalia; order Carnivora; family Hyaenidae; genus Hyaena; species Hyaena hyaena. Next base: position 70,557 of record NW_024081131.1, on the reverse strand, counting down.
TACGTGAGGGAATCTAATCTAATTGCCCAAGTTCTTGACTTAAAAGTCAATTCAGATTTTCAAACACTTTGACTAGCTCTCCTGTTCTTCAAGGGAATATCTCCAAGAGCATCTGTAGTTACTCAGTTATCTCCTGGGCTTGTGCTCCCTCTGGGAACATTACTCTGGTTTCGTCTGTTAGATTTAAAAAAAAATTTTTAATGTTTATTTTTGAGAAAGAGAGAGAGACAGAGCGCAAGTGGGGGAGATGCAAGGGGGGGTGGGACAAAGAATCCAAAGCATGCTCCAGGCTCTGAGCTGTCAGCACAGAGCCTGACTCAGGGCTCGAACCCACGAACCTCAAGATGATGACCTGAGCCGAAGTCAGACGCTTAACTGAACGAGCCACTCAGGCACCCCTCCTCTGTCAGATTTTTTAAGATTCTAGTCACTGTCTCCAGCCATTAGTTACTAAATTATTTCCCCCCTTTTAAAGTCCTACTCCATAAGCTGCCCAGTCTGGTTGTTGTTGCTGTTTTATCCTTTCTGTATGTTGAGTGTAGCCTTCAAGATCTCCTTTTTCCTCTTCTGTCGAATGGGTTCTCCCAAATTCCAACACTCCCATTAAAGAAATCTCTATTTTTCTTTTCTCAAGCATTCTCCAACTTGTCTTCTGCTGTTTCCTGAGCCATTTTTTAAGCATCGCTATACTATAGAAAAGGAGAAATTCACCTTATTATATAAAAAGGAATTTAGGAGCGCCTGGGTAGCTCAGTCGGTTGAGCATCTGACTCTTGATTTTGGCTTGGGTCATGATTAGGTTAGGGGACTGAGCCCCCCATCAGGCTCCACACTGAGCACAGAGTCTGCTTAAGATTCTCTCTCTCTCTCTCTCTCTCTCTCTCTCTCTGCCCACTCCCCTGCTTGTGCTTTCTGTCTCTCTAAAATAAAATTAAAAAAATTTTTTAAAGAAATTTAATGAAAGTCAATGATAAAGTAACTACTTCAAAGAGTTTTATCATCAGTATTATGAACCCCAAATCCATAAAAACCTGAGCTTTCTTGCTTCCAAGCCAATCCCAAATGTACAAGAACTTATCAACTTTCTGTTTGTGTCACAGTTGCTAATGTCTCATTGGACCAAGTAAGTCACATAGCCAAATCCAGAGTCAATGTGGGAGGGAACCATGAAAAGTCATAAATACTAGGAGCCATGATTCATTAGAGACCATCAATATAAGAGCCTACCACCCTACCATCATATGCATACATGTCTTAACAATATGTTTCTTCCACAATACCACATTCATGGTCAGTTCTTTCTGCTGACTCTTCTTCAGTTTCTTTCTTAATTATTCATCTTTAAGTTTTAGAGCTCCTTCTCAATGACCAATCAATTTATTAAATCTTTACATTTCAATTTAGAAAAGGAAAACTGAGTGATTCCATAATGCTCTGTGACAGATTATTATACAAGTTAGGAGACATAGCTGTACTGTGTTAATTCCAACAAAGAAAAAAGGAAAAGGGAAAAAGCTTAAGATAGAGCAGATGAAAAGATGCAAAAAGATACCTCATTTCTCATTGAGAATACAGGCCTTTGAGCAGACCCTACAGGATCTACAGAATACAATACAGAATGATGTCTGTCAAATTTGAATTATATAATTTCTAGAGCTATGGAAAGACAAATAGGACCACTGAAGTTATGACTAACATTTGAGTGTCCTCTGAGTACCAACTGCAGGGATGAATGAGACAGAGCTCTCTGAAGATCTCATGGTCAAGTGCAGGAAACAGATGATCATAGGTAAAATACACAGTTAAAACAGAAACATCTTATAAATGATAATGGGCAAAACATTTTTTTTTTAAAACATTTTTTAAATAAAAAATAATGGGCAACTTTCCTTTATTTATATCAAACTCAATTTGGCTAACCTGAGAGAATAGGTCTTAGAAAAGGAGAAGGGGGATGGGAAGCAAAGGAGAAGGGAGGAGAAGAGAAAAAAAGTGGGGCACAGAGGCTGCTTGAGAAGGACTGGGGAACAGAAGGAAATGGAATCTACGTGGTGATAGGAGATAAAAGGTTATGCTTTGCTTCCTTCATTTTATCTAGACTGAATGTGGATAAGAAATAGACTAGATAAAATTTTAAGTTCTAAACTATGTTCTTTAATTCCTAATGCCCATCCCCTTCTCAAATGCCTTCTACAAAAGGCATTTTCTGAAGTACGGAGAATCCTGTCCTGGTACAGTAGACACTATCCTCAGATTGAAGGCCAGAGGGTCTTCCTGAATTGAAAGGAAGAACTTTTAGAGACTTCCATAATTAGAATCCATGTCACTTCTTAGGCCATGTTACAGCTGCAGCTGGAGAAGTGTAGAGCTCTGAAACCAATCTTTCAGAGCCTTTCAGGCTTTTATAAATCAAAAATAGCTGATGAGCTCATTTTTAAAATGCCACATTCCTTTTATGAAATGATACAATAACTAATAGTTGTATTTTTTACTGACATTCTAGACCTGCACAAACATTAGTAATCTAGATAACGAGATTAATAAAATAATCTAGAGTCAATAATCTATAATAAAGAAACTGGGTAAATCCCAAGGCACATATTTTACTATAGAACTTATTAGTACTTCACTCTGGCTGATTTAGGAGCAATTGTAGAAATCTACTGGTTGTGTTTTGAGATGAAAAACATACATTGATGTTGTGCTAAAGAAACACTTTATAAAGATGGGCAGGAAGAGACCCTGTGTTTGGATGTGTACATTATAAAGTACTTCTGAACACCTTTACCCTAACATTTCATCTTAAATGTTTAGGACATTAGCTGAGCTGTTCTCTCCATAATGTAGATATGGTTCAACAAATGGAATTCCCAAATCGGTTCCTCTATCTACAGACTTTAGATGTGATACAGAAGCCACGAGGTTTATAGTACACCAGCGATGAACTCAAGATGTAGCTATAATTAGGACTTGGAACACACAGATGATAGAGAGAAGGAATCCTCAATTCCATTTACCGTAACTTTTTAAATAGAAAACGGGTGCCATCTTGTGGTTATTTTAATAAGGTCGCTCTTAAACAAGGACTTTCTGGAGAGGTAACTTAACAAAATCTCCTATTTGTTTCTCCTTGAAAATATCTTCCTTAAACTCTTGCACTTAGTACTCTTACAATCTGGAGATTTCATCAAAATGCTAGGCCTACCCACATAAAAACACAATCACACTAATGCTAGGTGACTACCAACCATGGAAAACAGGCAAGCAATTTTCATAATTCTTAAGAACTGCTCAGGGCCTGCCTTTCGGTTGTGTGCATGTTAATAGGTCGGTAATGGTTTTCATAAAAATGGTGACATGAACACAAGGTCCCTCCATCCTGGGACCCGTGGAATAGACCAAAGATAAACACTCACTTTTCAGCTTATTTACTCTATTTACAAGGAGAACGTATATGTTATGTTTGTACTTAACACAAAGAATCGTTAAATCAAGTGTAGCAGGTTCTCCTTATCGGAGAACTGTGTCACTGGAGATCCCCAGAAAGGTTACACCTTGGAGGGGGGGGGGTGCGCGCGCGCGCGCATGTGTGTGTGTGCAAGCCAAATTCCCCCCCAACAAAGTGTAAGTCTTGTAGAAGAGGCATGCATCTTACCGTTGAGAAGTATTTGTGTATTAAAAGTCCTGGGAGCAGCAGGCATCCGCCACAGGCGAATTTGGGGCTATTAGGCTAGGACTCAAAACACGTGCTCCCCAACGAAGCCTCCGGGATCCAGGCGCGAGCAGCCGGAGCTCAAACAGACTTCCTTAGAATTTCTCCAGGAAACCGTCGGGTGGGGTGCAGATGGGCGCTCTGTCCAGTGGCTGCTTTCAAATCGGCTGTCGGGTTTGAGAACATTGCCTTTCCTTCCCGGAAATGAGCCTTAGTCCCCCCAAGGTGGCGCCGGAGGCCGGGCTGGAGACGGAGGCCCATGTGGAGCGGGAGCCCCCAGCGGAGGAGCCGGAGCCCGAATTGGACGCGAGGCGAGAAGCCGAGGCCCGGCCTGGGCAAGACTCCGGGAGGCCGTCGAAGGGGGAGGCAGGGGCGGGCGCAGAGCGGCTCAGGGCCTCCAAGCACAAGTCAGAGCAGCTCTTTGAGTCAGATCAAGGACAGAAACTGGAACTGAACTGGGCTTCGGGGCAGTTCCCAGAGCCCGCCGGGGCGTCCCATTCACACTCGGTGTCAGTGAAGGGGGACTCCCTGCCCGCATCACCGTCGGAAAAACAGCTGTCCGAGAGACCCCGCTGCCACACCGACTGCCTGGAGGCGCCCCTCTCCCGCGCCTTCAGAAGGCTGGGGTGGGAAGTGGGCTCGCACCCCTGGATCTTCCTGCTGGTGCCCATGGTGCTGACGGCCGCTCTGGGCACCGGCCTGATTTACCTGCCCAAGGATGAAGAAGAAAACCTCGAGGAGCAGTACACCCCAATAGGGAGCCCGGCCAAGGCCGAGCGGCGCTTTGTGCAGGAACATTTCACCGCCAACGACTCTTACCGCTTCTCTGTCTCCAGGAAGAGCACCGAGGTCAATTTCGCTTGTATTCTAGCGGTCTCCAACACCACCTCGCTGCTAGACCAAACAATCTTATCAGAAGTTAGTAAAGTGGACGACGCGATACAGGATCTGTATGCGACGGGGGAAAACGGAACCCAGATCCGCTACAGTCAGGTGTGCGCCAAGTACCAGGGTTTCTGCGTGCCTTCCAACCCACTCCTGTCTGCCTGGCAAATGAACAGGAACCTCGACCTGAGAAATGTCACTTTCCCAATCGACAACCTCACGGGTCAGCCCCTCTACCTGGCCGGCACTATTGGAGGAACTTTCTTAGGCGAGAGGACAGGAATGAACCAGTTACTCGTGGAAGCCAAAGCCATGAGGCTGCTCTACTTCCTGAAAACTGAGGCTGGAGAGGAAAACGAGCGTAGCAAGGCGTGGCTGATTCATTTCCTGAACCAATTTAGCAACGTTGAGAAGAGTCTGGCCTTGAAGAAGATCCAGGTACTTGGTGGCTGAGTTTTACAGGGAGACCAAGAGAAGGTGGGGGGCGGGGGGGTATAAGAATAAGTTTTCCAAGTAGTAGCACTCCCCCGATTATTTGACGGAGTCCAGATTTGCAGTTGGGAGTGCTCCACTGTATTTAGCACTTAATCCAACTTCCTTAATCTCACACATCAAAGGATACCACCCATCATAAATCCTTAGTAATACTCTGGTGGAAAACACAAATCCTACAACCTTAAGGTAGGTCTGCTCAGTACAGACATTGATCATCAAGTTTTCTAGTCAAATTACTTACTCTAAAATACTTACTCTTAAAGTCTTTCCTGTTTGGGGAACCCCCCCCCCGAAATGTGTTTGGAGTTCATCTAAATAAAAGCAACAAACTTTTAAGAAGTTTCGTGGTATAATTGAAAAGAGAATTAGCTCACCATTTTCCAAGTAAGTTATAGCCTAGTGCCAGGCACATGCTAGCTATTCTGAAACTAACACTGTGAATAACCCTGGTCAGTGAGACAAATACTGGAAAAATACCAGATCTTTCTGAAATATCGATGCAATTAAAATAGTAAGAGACAACAACCTACTAAAAATTTAGAAAAAGCCACAATTTCTGTAGTTACGAATGATTTCATAATCGCAGGTAGACCTCAGATTTTGTGTATTCAGGAGATTTAAACTTTGGGTTTTGGAAAGAAACTTCGGAAAGCGTGCCACAGATTTGGGGAAGAAGCACACCTATATTAATCTTCTTTATTCTAAAATCATGACTCACATATTTTGATCTTTTACTAAATCTTAACATGTCATTTCAATCAGTAAGCTATAGTGTTTCAATAGGGTTTTTAACTCACACAAATATTGGAATCAAAAGTTATTTACTTGGGTATATTTTTGTGGCAGGTGGTGTACTTTACATCAATGTCTAGACAACTGGAATTTGAAGCAACTTCCAGGACAGTGATCCCTTTGTTTCACTTGGCATACCTTCTGATCATATTATTTGCAATCATATCATGCTACAGGTAAAATGGTTTTATTGTTTTTTTTTTAACTCTTTTTAACATATATTTGTGGCTTGCAAAATGCATATAAAAGATATGAAATATGCCATTTTAATCAGTTTTAAGTGTACAATTCCGTGGCATTAACTACATTCACACTGTTGTGCAACCATCACAGCGATCTATTTCTAAATCTTTTCCATCACCCCAAGGAGAAACTGTATAACACTTAGGAACTAACCCTCCATGACCCTCCCCTCAGTCCCGGCTAACCTTCATCTACTTTCTATCTTTACGGATTTGCTTATTCTAGATATTTCATATAAGTAGAATCACACAATATTTGTACTTTTGTGACTGGCTTATTTCACTCAGCATGTTTTCAAGGTTCATCTATATCGTAACACTTATCAAAACTTCATTTTTGTGACTGATATTTCATCGTATAGATACAGCACTGTTTGTTTATACACTTACCTGTTGATGGGCACTTGGAATGTTTCTACTTTTTGGCTTTTGTGAATAATGCTGCAATGAACATTGATGTACAAATATTTGTTTGAGCTCCTGTTTTCCATTATTTTCAGTATATACCTAGAAACTGAATTGGTGAGTGGTGTGATAATTCTATGTTCAGTTCTTTGAAGAACTGCCGAATCGTACCAACAGTTCCAATTTTTCCACATCCTCACCAACACTTGTTTTTTGTTTTATTGATAATAGCCATCTTAATAGTGTCAAAGTGTGGTTGGAATTTACATTTCCCTAATTACTAATGATGTTAAGTATCTTTTCATGTGTTTATTGGCCATTTGTACATTTTTGGAGAAATATCTATGCAAGTCCTTGGCTCATTTTTTAATTTGGTTGTCTTTTTGTTGTTGAGATCTATTGTTGATGAGTACTTTGTATATTTGGTTTTCAGTTTATTTTTTTATTTAGAGAGAGAGGAAGGATGAGTAGGGGAGGGTCAGAGAAAGAGAGAGAGAATTCCAGTCAGGCTCCACACTGCCAGCACAGAGCCTGATGCAGGCCGTGAACCCAGAAACTGTGAGATCATGACCTGAGCCAAAGTTGGACACTCAACTGACTGAACCACCCATGCACCTCAGTACTTTGTGCATTTTAAATACTAAACCCTTATCAGATATATGATTTATAAATATTTTCTCCCACTCTGTTTATTGTCTCTTCACTTTGTTGATACTGTCTTTAATGCACAAGAGTTTTTAATTTTGATGAAATCCACTTTATCATATTTTTTTTGCTACTTACGCTTTTGGTGCTGTATCTAAGAATCCATTGACAAGTTCAATGTCATGTACATTTGCCCTATGTTTCCTTCTAAGGGTTTCATGGTTAATATTTAATTTCTAATTAACCTTATATATGTATATATGTGTGTATATATGTATATATATGTGTGTATATATGTGTTTATATATATATATAACCCTTATATTTAAGTTGTTGATAAATTTTCAGTTTATTTTTGTATATATAGTATGAGTAGGGGTCTAATTTCATTCTTGTGCATGGAAATCCATTGTATATCCGTGTTTCTATGTTCATTGCTGGAAATCTAGTTTTCCAAGTCCCATGTGATAAACAGATTATTCTTTCCCGGTTGATTGGACTTGGCATCCTTGTCAAAAATCGATTGGCTGTAGATGTATGGGTTTAATTCTGGACTCTAAATTATATTCCATTGGCCTACATGTCTGTTGATATGCCAGTACCACACTGGTTTGATTCCTGTAGCTTTGTTACGAGTTTTGAAATCTGGGAATCTCAGTCCTCCAATTTTTTTCGTCTTTTTCATGATTATTTTGGATATCTAGGGCTCCTTGCAATTCCATATGAATTTGAGGGTTAGCTTTTCCATTTCTGGGGGGAGGGGAAGGCCATTGGAATTTTGATAAAGATTGTGTTGAATCTATAAGGTGCTTTAAGTGAGATTGACATTTAACAATTCTGTCTTCCTCCCCATGAACTAAGGATATCTTTCCATTAATTTAGGTCTTCTTTAGTTTCTTTCACTAAATTTTGGTAGCTTTCAAGTCTTTCACCTCCTTAGTTAAATTTATTTCTAAATATTTTATTATTTTATACACTATCCAAATGAATTACTTTCTTCATTTCAGTTTTGTATTGTTCACTGCACATATTTAGAAACACAACTGATATTTGTGTGTTGATCTTGTATCCTGCAGCTTTGCTGATTTATTAACTCTATTAGTTTTATTATGGATTCTTTGGAAATTTTATATATAGAATCCTGTAATCTATGAAAAGGAATAGATATACTTCTTCATTTTCAATTTGGATTCCTTTTATTTCCATTTCTTATTTAATTGCTCTGGCTAGCACTTCCACTACAGAGTCAAATGTCATTGGTGAAAATGGGCATCTTTATCTTGTTCCTGATTTTGGAGGGAAACTTTAAGTCTTTCACTGCTGAGTATATTGTTAGCAATTCAGTTTTTATAAATGGCCCCTATTGTTTTGAGAAGTTCCCTTCTATTCCTTGTTTTTGAAGTTTTTTTGTTTTGTTTTTTGTTTTTGTTTGTCTGTTTACCGTTTATTTGGTTTCAGGAGACAGGGTGCGAGTGGGGGAGGGGCAGAGAGAAAGGGAGACAGAATCCGAGGCAGGCTTCAGGCTCTGAACTGTCAACACAGAGCCCAACATGGGGCTCAAACCCCACGAGCTGTGAGATCATGACCTGAGCCAAAGTCAGCCGCTTAGCCGACTGAGCCACCCAGGCACCCCTGAAGTTGTTTTTGTTTTTGTTTTTGTTTTTGTTTTATCGTAAATGGGTGTTGGATTTTGTCAAATGCCTTTTTTGCATATATTAAGATGATCATATAGTTTTTATCCTTTGCTCTATTAGTGTGATATATTACTTGATTGATTTTCCCCATGTTGAACCATTCTTGCATTCCTGAGATAAATCTTAGTTGGTCATGATGTATATTTTTAATGTGCTATTGAATTGGGTTTACTAGAATTTTATTAAGGACATTTGTATATACATTCATAAGATATTGATCTATACTTTTCTTCTTGTAGTATTTGTCTGGGATTGGTATCAGTGTAATGTTGGCCTCATAGAATGAGTTAGGGAGTGTTTCTTCCTTTTCAATTTTTTGGAAGGACTTGAGAAGGATTGGTGTCACTTCTTTATATGTTTAGTAAAATTCACCAGTGAACTTTTCTTGTTGGGTGGTTTTTGGTTACTGATTCAATGTTTTTACTTGTTCCATGTGTGTTGAGATTTTCTATTTCATTTTGAGTCAGTTTAGGTCATTTATGTGTTTCTAGAAATTTGTGCATTTCATCTAGGTTATTGGCATAAGTTGTTTATAGTATTCTTTTTTATTTTTTTAATGTTTATTTATTTTTGAGAGAGAGTGCATGAGCAGGAGAGAGGCAGAGGGTGGGGAGGGGTGGAAGGGACAGAAGATCCAAAGTGGCCTCTGCGCTGACAGCAGTGAACCCAGTGCGGGGCTCAAACCCATCAACCTTGAGATCATGACCTGAGGCGAACTCAGACGCTCATCCAAGTGAGCCACCCAGACACACCTACAGTGTTCTTTTATAATCTTTTATATTTCTCTAAGGTTAATAATGTCTTCAATTTTAAATCTGATTTAGTTATTTGTATCTTTCTTTTTCTTTGTCACTCCAGATAAAGGCTTGTCAATTTATTGATCTTTTTAAATAACCAATTTTTGGTTTTATTGGTTCTCTCCATTGTTTTTCTATTCTCAATTGTACTTATCTCTATTCTAATCTTTTCGTTTCCTTCCTTCTGTTAGCTTCGGGTTTTGTTTTGTTTTATTTTGCTTCTATTTCTATGAGATATCTAGCACCATAAGGTGATTGAAGATCTTTTTTAAATTATTAATGTACTATAAATTTATCTGTGAACACTGGTGTTGCTACATCCTGTAAGATATGATACGCTGTGTGTTTATTTTCATTTGTTGCTAAGTATTTTCTAATTTTCCTTGTGATTTATTCTTTGACGCATTGGTTATTTGATAGTGCGTTGCTTAATTTCCATACATTTTTAATTACCCAGTTTTCCCTCTATTATTGATTTGTAGCTTCATTCCATTGTTGGTTGAAAAGATACTTTGTGTAATTTCAATATTTTTAAATTTTCAGACTTGTTTTGTGACCTAATATATGATCTATTCCAGAGAAGGTTTCATGTTCACTTGAGAATAATGTATATTCTGCTATCATTGGGTTGAGTGTTCTATATATCTTTGTAAGGCCTAATTTATTTAATGTTGTCCATTTCTTCCGTTTTCTTGACCTAGATTATAGACCTAGATGTTTTAACATTATTGAAAGCGGCATTTTGAATTCTCCATGTATTTCTCTCTACAAGTCTGTCAATATTTGCTTCGTATATTTTGGGTGTCTATTGGCAGTGCTTGTATGTTTGTAGTTTTTGTATCTTGTTGATGAATTATTCTTTTTATCAATATATAATGCCCTTCTATGTCTCTTTTAAAATAAAATCTATTTTGTCTTATAGAAGTATATTCACCCCTGCCCTCCTTTGGTTATTATTTATATGTGATATCTTTCTCCATCCTTTAACTTTCATTCTATTTATGTCTTTGGATCTACAATGAGTCTCTTGTAGTCAGTGTATAGTTGAATCATGTTATTTTACCAATTCTGTCAATTTCTAAACTTTTATTAGAGAGTTTAATGCATTTACATTTAAAATAACTACTGACAAAGAAAGACTTCTGCTATTTTGCTATTTGTATCTTATGTATCATACAGTTTTTGTCTCTCAATCCATCCATTATGGCCTTCTTCTATGTTTAGTTTCTATTTTTCTAGTGAGTTGTTTGATTTTCTTCTCATTTCCTTTTGCAATGATTTTGTGAGATTTTCTTTATTGTTACCATGGAGATTCATATAATTCTAAATTTAAAACAATCTGCATTAAACTGATACCAACTTACCTTCAAAAACACACAAATATGCTGCTTCTATACATCTCTGTCCCTCACTCTATGTTGTTGTCACAAATTACATCTTTATACACTGTATGCCCTATAACATAGATTTATAATTATTTTTATGTTCTAAATTCTGCAGGCAATAAAATGTAGGATTAGAAACCAAAAATATAATAATACTAGCTGTTTTATTTGACTAAGACATAAATTTCCTCATATGACTTAGCATTACTTTTTATTGTTCTTTCATTTCTGTCTGAAGGATTCCTTTTACCATTTCATATAGGGCAGGTCTAATGGTAACAAGCCTCCTTAGCTCTTGTTTATCAGGAATATCTTAATTTCTCCTTCAGTTTTGAAGGACAGTTTTGATGAACACAGAATTTTCAGTTGATGGGTTTTTTCTTTTAGCACTATAAATATCCCACTGTCCCTTTGACTCCATGGTTCTAATGAGCAATCATCTTTCATAATTATTAAGGATCCCTTATATGTGGTGAGTTGCCCTTCTCTATGTGCTCCCAAGATTCTCTTTGCCTTTGGTTTTCAACAGTTTGATTATAATGCTCCCAGTCTGGGTCTTTTTGAGTTCATCCTATTTGGACTTCATTAAGCTTCTTGGATTTGTAGCTTCATGTCTTCTAACAAATTTGAGAAGTTTTCAGTTTTTCTTTCTTTAAATATTCTTCCTGCCTCCTTTTCTCTCTCTCCTTCTGGAACTCCCATAATGTATATGTTAGTCTACTGGCTGGTTGACCCACAGATCCCTGAGTTTCTTTTCATTTTTCTTCATCCTTTATTCTTTCTGTCTCTTAGACTCCATAATTTCAATTGTCTTATCTTCAAGTTAACTGATTCTTCACCTATTAGACCTGATGTTGAATACCTCTAGTGTTTTGGGTTTGTTTTTTGTCATTTCAGTTATTGTAGTTTTCAGTTCCAGAATTTCTGTTCAGTTCCTTTAAAAATTTTCTACCTCTTTATATTATCATTTTGCTCACATATGATTTCTAATTTCAATTTTATTATTGTCAGAGCTCTCCTTTAGCTCTGTAAGCATATATAGAAGAGTGTTTATAGTCTTTGTCTAGTAAGTCCTATCTCTGTCTTTCCTCAAGGATGATTTCTATTTCTTTTGTTTCATATGTATTTTGAACCATACTTTCCTCTTTCTTTATATACTTTGTGCTTTGTTGTTGTTATTGGTGGTGGTGGTGGTGTTGAAAACTGGACATTTGGCTAACTGGAAATTAGAGTCTACCTTCCCTAGAGTTTTCTGTTGTTTTCCTATGGGTTTATTTAAGATTCGTAGTCCATTTTCTTGGTGGTTATCCCAAACTATTATTGAAAGACTAATTCTTGGTTTTTGTGGACACTGAAGTTTCTGTACCTTAGCTAGTGTTTTGACATAGATTTCCTTGGATGCCAGGAGCTCTCTCAGTGTTTGCAAAATGGTTCTGTGCCGGGAACCTCCAACATTTAGCAAGGCTTACACTATACCTAGGGATCAGCCCTAGGTGAAAGCTTATGTCTTTTCTGAGGATACATCTTGCCCTGGGTAATTTTCTAAGTTCCCCAGGATATCTGAGTGCTTTTTAATATCCTAAATTCCCAGAGAAATGCTCCTCATCTTTTTCCATAGGCAGCCTTTGTATTTTTGAGCTGTAATCCTTTGCTCTATGCACTTGAGGTTTGTTAATTCAACTTGTGGTGTTTCCAGCTTTCTCAACCTGAGTTGTGAGTAAGACAAGACAGAGGAATGCCTTGCATCAGTCCTTCAGGTAGTCCCCAAATATGTTAGAACAGACATAGAAAATATTTTAGGAATAAGATCTGTTCTGATTCCTCCAGAAACAAGGAAGTGGCTCCATCATGGTAACATAAGCTATTACCACTTTAAGATTGCTGCTGTCTTAAGGCTATTGCCACTTTGGGACTGTGCTACTTTAACACATCTGCCACCTTATGATCACTGCCAATTTAAGACTTCTACCACTCTGGAGAGGGAGACAGGGCATGTAAAATCACTATAAAACCTTCCTACTGATTTGAAGTGCTCCCCTGCTTTTCTTTTATTTAGCACTTGCTTAGTTGCCATAAGCTTTTGACTGCTTTCCAGAGTTCACAGAATTCTGAAAATATATGCCCTTTATTCTATATTTGTGTAGGGATGAGACTTGGAAAATTCCTACTCTGTGTTTTGCTGATGTCCAGCACTAAGCTTGTATTTTTTAAACTGTCTTTTCTCCACCCACTCCCCCTTTAGCAACACTGTACAATCAGATGGAAGAGTAAAAAGAAATAAAGAAATTATAGCCACTTTTGTTTGATTTGGCATATATTTTTTTACCTTACATATTGTGCCAGTTGTGATTAATTGTTCCATTTGGAAGCAGATATGCTGATAGAATTAAACAAGTCTTTATTTCTGTTGTAAATTTGAACTAGTACTTTTAACTACATAAAAAAATTAGTCTCCAAATTAATTGACTTATGTGTCCTCATTGTTTTGATGTGGGATTCACCTTGTTAAGCACTTAAAATTGTTATTTAGGCATTAAGGTTAGTTTGGGCTCTTGTAATCAGAGAGCTAAAATGTGAAAATATCAGCAAACACAAGTATTTAGCTGTAGAAGTAACCCCATAGAAAATATTATTTGAGTGATTCTCATAGCAGAGTTCCAGAGAGAACTATAAACCCACATATTCTGAACCCATGTATTAAATCAAGTCTCTGGGGTTTCAGTCTGAAAATCTGTATTTCAAAAATGTCTCTAGTTGATTTTCATGTATATGTATGTTTGGGAACATAGATATAATTCAACTGTCTAGATTTTATTTTTTTTTTAATTTTTTTTTAATGTTTTATTTATTTCTAGGAGAGAGAGAGAGACAGCGTGAGCAGGGGAGGGTCAGAGAGAGAGGGAGTCACAGAGTGAAACAGGCTCCAGGCTCTGAGCTGGCAGTCAGCACAGAGCCTGACGCGGGGCTCGAACCCACGAACCCCGAGATCATGACCTAAGCGAAAGTCGGACGCTTAACCGACTAAGCCACCCAGGAGCCCTTAGATTTTATTTTTTTAATGTTTTATTTATTTCTGAGAGAGAGAGAAAGAGACAGCATGAGCAGGGGAGGGTCAGAGAGAGAGGGAGACACAGAATCTGAAACAGGCTCCAGGCTCTGAGCTAGCTGTCAGCACAGAGCCCAATGCTGGGCTCGAACCCATGAACTGTGAGATCATGACCTGAACCGAAGTCGGATGCTTAAATGACTGAGCCACCCAAGCGCCCCTCAGCTCTCTAGATTTTAAAGTAGAGAAAAATAAGGCCCCAATAGGTAAAGGGAATTAACCATGATGGGTATCTCAATAGACTTAATAAACTACCTTGCAGCATTGTTATTTTGGAAAGAAAGACCACATTCCCTAGAAAACAAACAAAATCGAAAAACTAAGAAGGAAGAGTGAGAGGGAGGGAGGGAGAAAGTAGGGGAGGAAGGATGAGAAGGAGAAAAGACAAAATTCAGTTTTGTTTAAATGATTAGAGTATTTTTTTAAAAATGTTAAACTAGCGTGGAATCTCCAAGGTACCAACAATTGGTACCAATTGGCTTGACAAAACTTTCCTTCTAGGTAGCTGGTTCTGAAGATACAAATTTATATCAATTCTTGCTTATCTTTACAAATAATTATGGACAGTAGTATAGAAAATCTTGTACTGAAAGCAATTAGAAAATAACTTTTTAAATGTTTATTTAATTTGAGAGTGTGTGTGCTTGAGTGAGCAGGGGAAAGGCAGAGAGAGAGGGAGAGAGAAAGTCCCAGTCAGGTCCTGAATTATCAGAACAGAGCCCAACGCAGGGCTTGACCTCTCGAACCATGAGATCATGACCTGCCAAAACCAAGAGTCGGATGTTTAACCGACTGAGCCAGCCAGACACCCCTAGAAAATCATTTATATTTATTTGTCTTTGAAGATTTTATGTTTATGCAACCAGCATACTGAACACATAGGACTCATGAGATATAAACATAAAGCAACTTTATTTTTGTCTTCTTTTGTTCCCTTTAAGTTTTGTAGGTAAGAGCAAGTTCTTCCTCTGCCCCATGAAAACTCAGGCAGGCCCTGTGACTTTTGTGGTCATTTGTAAGTATGACAAAATCCTCCAGTCAGAATTAAAATGTCCATGTCCGTGTCCATGTAATAAACAAAAGTGGTATTTGATTTAAAGCTAAGGTACCCTCCAGCACCCTTTGCTAGAGCATGCTGCATGGGATAGCCCTTAATGGGGAAAAAGGAGCTCACCAGTCCTCTTTTTCTTTTTTCTTTTTTTTTTCTGAATATAATTTATTGTCAAGTTGGCTAACATACAGTGGACACAGTGTGCTCTTTGTTTGGGGGTAGATTCCCATGATTCATTGCTTACATATAACACCTAGTGCTCTTCCCAACAAACGCCCTCCTCAATGCCCATCACCCATTTTCCCCTTACCTCGCCCCCTCCCCATCAACTCTCAGTTCTCTGTATTTAATAGTCTTTTATGGTTTGCCTTGCTTTCTGTTTGAAATTGTTTTCCCCCGTCCCTTCCCTCATGGTCTTCTGTTAAGTTTCTCAAGTTCCACAAATGAGGATAACATATATCTGTCTTTCTCCAACTGACTTATTTCACTTTATACCCTCCAGTTCTATCCATGTTGTTGCAAATGGCAAGATTTCATTCTTTCTCATTGCCAAGTAGTATTCCATTGTATATATAAACCACATCGTTCTTTACCCATTCATCAGCTGATGGACATTTGGGCTCTTTCCATAACTTGGCTATTGTTGATAACACTGCTATAAACATTGGGGTACATGTGCCCCTATGAATCAGCCCTCCTGTAGCCTTTGGATAATTTCCTAGTATTGCTACTCCTGGGTTGTAGAGTAATTCTATTTTTAATTTTTTGAGGAACCTCCATACTGTTTTCAAGAGGGGTTGCACCAGTTTGTATTCCTACCAGCAGTGCAAGAGGGTTCCCATTTCTCCACATCTTTGCCAACATCTGTTGTTTCCTGACTTGTTAATTTTAGCCACTCTGATCGGTACAAGGTGGTATCTCAGTGGGGTTTTGACTTGTATTTCCCAGATGATGAGAGATGTTGAGCATCTTTTCATGTGTCTGTTGACCATCTGGATGTCTTTTTTGGAAAAGTATCTATTCATGTCTTCTGGCCATTTCTTCACTAGATTGTTTCAGGTATTGAGTTTGGTAAGTTCTTTATGGATTTTGGATACTAATCCTTTATCTGATATGTCATTTGCGAATCTCTTCTCCCATTCTGTTGATTCACCAGCCATCTTCTATCCCTTCTCTTTCTACCTCCCATCTTGCTAAGTTAGTTGGAGCATGTCCATGGAGAAAAAGAAAGGGAGGAGGGAAATACTTAAGGCACAGCTGCTGCCATGATGGTTCAATACATGCCTTCTCTGGGCTTGAAAATAAAACCAATTCTCCTTTGAGTGTGTATGTAAGTTCCTTGGGCCTCTCCCACTCCCACCTCTCTGTTATCACTGAGAATCTCTTATGTCTGGTCTGGGCAGAGCCTCCTAGACAGTCCCGAAGACACTGCCCATCCTGCCTGACTCATATACACTTACATATGAAGGTTATTCTTCATACATATGCATTTACCTCTCACAGAACTCTTATTTGCACACATTTTAGTGTTCCATATTGACTTATTGTGAAGTCATATGAACAAGCTTTTTCAAGTTTATGCTCTAGCTTGAACCTTATCCTATAGCAAGTAGTGATATATTGATCTTCTGGACTCTTTCAAAATTGTCTGACATTTTGGAAATGACAACATTTACACCAAATATTAGATCAATTTCTGAAACAATCTGGAAAATCTTTCCCTTCTCAAATACACTGTAAACTATTGTTCACTGATAAGAAACATCAGGGGCACCTGGGTGGCTCAGTCAGGTAAGTGTCCGACTTCAGCTTAGGTC
The DNA here is from genome assembly GCF_003009895.1 of Hyaena hyaena. NCBI lineage: Eukaryota > Metazoa > Chordata > Mammalia > Carnivora > Hyaenidae > Hyaena > Hyaena hyaena. Next base: position 53,531 of record NW_024081131.1, on the reverse strand, counting down.
ATGATCTCGTGGTTCGTGGGTTCAAGCCACGCATTGGACTCTGCTGACAGCTAGCTCAGAGCCTGAAGCCTGTTTCAGATTCTGTATCTCCCTCTCTCTGACCCTCCTTTGTTCATGCTGTCTCTCTCTCTCTCTCTCAGAAGTAAATAAAATATTTTTTAAAAATATTGTAAAAAATATTGTAAAATATTGTAAAAAAAAAAAAACAAAACAAACATCATTACCTTTCATGGAAGATGTGGATCTCTCACCAAACATGTAATTGTTGTCTAACTATAATAATTTCTACTTTAGCCCTTCTGTGTCAAGTTAGTAAAAAATTCAAAAGATTGGCCATCTTGCTGCCCTCACAGAAATTATATGAGGAAAGTGTTAGACATGAAGATTCTGCAGCTTCACTACAAACCTACTGAATCAGGAGTTGCATAGCTGGGTTCCAGGAAATCTAAAGTTCTAAGACTTTTCTAGGTCATTCTGATAAACTGCTTAAAACAAAATCCTTCTCAGGGGTGCCTGGGTGGCTCTGTCAGTTAAGCATCTGACTCTAGACTTTGGCTCAGGTTATGATCTCATGGTTCATGGGTTTGATCTCCCCTTTGGGCTCTGCGCTGACAGTGTGGAGCCTGATTGGGATTCTCTCTCTCAGTCTCTCTCTGTCAGTCTCCCTCCCTCTCTTTCCCCCTCTCTCTCAAAATAAATAAACTTAAAAAAAATAACTCTTGGTGACTGGAATATCTGCAAGTGTATTCACCAAACTCCTACCGTGTTCCATTTCAAATCTTTCTTTCCATTGTCTATTGAACATTAAAGTAAAGATCATTTAGACAAAGTCAACTCAGTACCTAGTCAAAATAAAGTCACTATAGCCGATAATACAATTCACTCCCTCCACTACATTCTCTGAAAAATTTACACCAAAAAATCTAGAAGCTTGAAAGAGGGAATGGAAATAAACCTGTCATATGTAACTCACTAATCTTTCTGATTTCAAAATTCATCTTTGTTACTTTCTTATTTTATGTGGCTATAAACCAATATTGTTGTTTTAAGAAAGTATTCATTTTAATCGAATTTTATTCTAAGGAAGCAATTTACTTTTGCCCTGGAATTTTGCATATGTGGTTGTTTTGGGGCCCAATTTAACTCATAGCACTGCTGGGTTGAAAAAAAAAGTGAAATAAAACCTTGGTGTAGAAATTGTTTTTCAGAATAAGAAAGTTTAGCTAATTTTACTATTGTCTTGCCTGAAGGTCATGGTCATGTTGCTGTATTAGAATCGCTGCTTCCATTTCCATAGTTGACTCTCCTAGACTTCAATCCAAACTTAGTTTCTCTCTCCTCCTAAAAATATCTAGAGACAAGTATCAGTCATTTGTTTTGAAGCAGTTAACAAAAGAGTAAAATATAAAACCAGAGGTGGTTGTGAATATTTTAAAATGTAATACTGTGGTTATTGGGTAGGTAAAGTGCCTAGTCCATACTTTAAAATGCTGTCTGTATATTCCCATTTCTGTTGGTCCAGCAAAGAAAAAGGTACAGTCAGCATTATCAAAAATGGACTACAGGAACACCTGGGTGGCTCAATTGGTTAAGCGTCTGACTTTGGCTCAGGTCATAATCTCATTATTCGTGGGGTCAAGTCCCACATCAGGCTCTGCACCGGTAGTGCAGAGCCTGCTTGGTTTTCTCTCTCTCTCTCTTTTTCTCTCTCTCTCATTCCCTCTCCCTCTCTCTCTCCCTCTCTCTCTCTGCTTTTCCCGCACTTACACTCTCTCTCAAAAATAACTAAATGTTAATTTTTTTAGTTTATTTATTTTTGAGAGACATAGAAAGAGAGAGAGCATGAACAGGAGAGGGGCAGAGAGAGAGAGAGAGAGACAAAGAATCCAAAACAGGCTCCAGGCTCCAAACCATCATCACAGAGCAGAACACAGGGCTCAAACCCACAAACCATGAGATCATGACCTCAGCCAAAGTCAGTCGCTTAACTGACTGAGCCACCCAGGTGCTCCATAAATAAACTTTTTTAAAAAAAAACTGGACTGCATTTCTAATTCTTTTGCAATTAGTAGCAACTTTTAGAACTCGCTTCACCAGTAGACAAGAATTCTGAAAACATTTTAGGAGACTTTCAAACATTTTGTTAACCACAATACTATTGAACTGGTTTTGGAATACAAGAGCTGTTTAGAATTGCATCTATGGTTAGTTAGAGTCAAGATTGGTGAAAAGAGCACTAAATATGGGCACTTTCTCTGCTAGAGCTTGCCTTCCCTTTGTTGTTGTCTTTCATTTATACCCTTTGAAGATCAGAGTGGAATTAACCATCTGAAGTGTTTCGTATATCTTTATGGTCCTGAACTGCTGGTGAGTATATTGGTGCTTAGCTGCAGAATTGCTCAGGAAGTTTGGTTAAAGTACAGGTTCACAACTTTGCCCTTTTTCCCACTTGGTCTGGGACAGTGCCTGGGAATTAAAGGTCTTCAGTGACAGGTATGGGAATTCTTGCCCAGGAGCTTTCTGAACAGATATCCAAGTCGAGAATGTTATAAACTGATGGAATTTCAGTGTGGAAGCTACCACCACCAATTCCATGATTTTTCCCTCCAAATGTACAGGTGTGACTGTATACGAAACAAAATGTGGGTTGCAGCCTTTGGAGTAATTTCTGCTGCCTTGGCAGTGGTGAGCGGCTTTGGCCTGATGTTGTACGTTGGGATCCCATTTGTGATGATAGTTGCAAATTCACCATTTCTTATTCTAGGTGAGTAAAACCAAATGTGAGGCTACACATTGTGTATGTGGGGGTAGGAGATAGATAAGGGAAGGGATTTATGTTAGATGAAGCAAAATAATTATATTAGTGGCTCCACAGATCCAAAATGAGGTGACAGGAAAGAAAAAAATCAAGTTGAAGTATGTGTGTTTAGAGGTGGAAAAATCTAGTACCCCAAATGGAAAAACAGAGACAAGAGATGTGAACAGGCAGTTTTCACACACACACACACACACACACACACTCCAGAATATAAACCACTGGGAATAGAGGGAAAAAATAATCTGACTTCTCAATTAATGAATGGATGCAAATTAAACCAAAAGTGAGATACCTTGTCTTCTTATTAAATTAATAAATGTTAGCAAGATTGAAGATTGAGGAATGTTGTATATAAATGAATACTTATTCTGCTGGGAGAAAATTGTTACTCACTTTTTTAAGTCCAATTTTGCAACAAATCAAAAAATTTAAATATTAAACAGCAAATACCTTTGGTTTGCCAATTCCATTTCTAGGAATTTGCCCTAACAATTAGACAAGTGCCCAAAAAGCAGAACAGGTATGTTCATTTTGGCATTATTTAGAACAGGGAGGTTTTGAAAATCTAATCCCATAGCAGCATAGGATTGGTCAACTCAAACACAGAATATTAAAATTTTTGAATCATATTCAGTCTTCAAAAAGAGGTAGATATATAATGTTAAACGAAAAATGCTGGCTATGAAACTGGGTGTTTGAAATAGAGAGACAGTTACATGTGCATATTTGTATAGAGCAAATTCTGGATGGATAGACATAAAAATGTAGGGTGGAATTACTGTTTACATTTTTTCTCTGCATTTTCCTGCACTTTCTGAATTTATTTTACAATAAGCATGAAAAAAAAGGTGTTTATATTTTAGAAAATAAGAACCTTGGAAGAAATAGTATTTGCTTTCCTGGAGGAGACAGTGAATGAGATGTGTGCTGGATGTCAACTTATTTACCCTAACTCTTTAGGACACACCTACCTAGTACACACCAACCCTTAGTCACTCAGTATTCCCCACAGCCATAAATAAGTATAGTTAAAGTGTATATGATTGATTTACTGGTTTATAATAATTTACTAGTTGAAAAACCAGTATTGAATAGTCTGTGTGTACATAGGAGTGTGTATGTGTGTGTGTGTGTGTGTGTGTGTGAGATCTAAGCAACTCAAGCAAGAAGTGTGCAAAGAAAATTTCTGAATATGTTTCTACAAATCATAAACCTAGTTTTTAAATACCTGTTAAATATCAAGAGTTCATTCTTGGTCCTAGTACTTCAAATTCTTCCCTTTTGTCCAGCTGAGTACAAGTGAAATCCTCAAAGCTGGTAGCCATGGGATGTCAGGATGCAATTTATGACAGACTGTATAGACTTGTGTCAATTTAAATCCTTCTACCTTCTTGCTCATACCCGTAGAACATCAGAGGCAAAGTTGTAATTCCCTGTACCCTCCCATGTAATCCATGTATAAGATCCCCCCAAACTGAAATTAAGATCAGCATTTTATTCCAGTTTATTTACTTACTTATTTATTTTATTGAATTTGTATCAATATACATGGAAACAAAGGTATACATTAGTGAAAGTAGTGTCAACTCTAGTAGAAATCTTGAGAGAGGTTAAATTGATCCGCAACATGCTCATGCTGTCCATACTAATCCCGTCTTCTTTCTAGTCCTTTTCCACTCTTCAGTGATGATTTCTATGTCCTCAAATGTTCTTCTGTCTTCTTAATTCCAAACTAGTCATGAAACATCCTCATGGAGAAGAAATAATTACCTAGTAGGCATTAATATATAAGGGATTAAGATTTACTTTGGTGCATATTTCCGACCTCAAGAGTACTTGCATTTTAGTAGCAATGCCTTAACTTATGCAAGTTAAGTTTGAATGACAACATTCTGGGCATCAAATACAGGGTAGCAGGAAAATGATACGTGTGTGTGTGTGTGTGTGTGTGTGTGTGTGTGTTGGGTGTATAAACTATGTGGTACCTCTCAAAGCATACCACATTGATAGTTAGATGCTAACTGTAGAACAGAAAAGTCCAGTTTATATTTTAGGCAACAGAAGGTTGGCTTCGTGTGTTTGTGCATTCATGTAAAATGGTTTATGAGAAAATGATCTTTCAAGTAATCCAGTAGAATCAAAGACACAATGCTAATGCTGCTTCGACCAACACAACAGGTTTCCTGACTCATCATTAAAACACCTTAAATGAAGACTAGGCATAGAGTGTCCTGTGCTATGTACAAATAATAGGAGTATGAATAAAGCACAGAGTTATTACAGGGGAAGGGGTGGATTCCACTGTGGATTCAGCGGCAACCAGAGAAAGTAGTAGTATCAAAGCACAGATCAGGCAAGATAAATAAGACCTTAGAGATGGACAAAGAAGATGGTTTGAGTTTATGTGTTTAATTTTCAATAGATATTAATATGTATGGAGATTGTTTCTTTGTTTTTTTTTTTAACAGGTGTTGGGGTTGATGATATGTTTATAATGATTTCTGCCTGGCAGAAGACCAGCTTCATGGATAACATAGAAGAGCGGCTATCCAATGTCTATTCCAAAGTGGCAGTGTCCATTACGATCACCACTATCACCAACGTCCTGGCCTTCTATACAGGGATTATGACCTCTTTCAGGTCCGTACAGTACTTTTGCATCTATACAGGAACAACTCTGCTCTTTTGTTATTTTTATAACATCACCTGTTTTGGAGCAGTTATGGCCCTGGATGGTAAAAGAGAAGTATTCTGTCTACGCTGGTTGAAAAAGCCAGAAACTCCTGACCAAAAGTGTTCCCCATTTAAAAAGTCCTGCTGTCTCCCATGTGATTCTCTCCCAGATGAACAAGAAACTGATATCCATCCAATGAATTTGTTCTTCAGAGACTATTTTGGCCCTCTTCTCACAAGCACTGAGTCCAAGATTTTTGTAGTGCTTTTATATATTTTGTACATCGTAAGTAGTATATATGGGTGTTTCCAAGTGCAGGAAGGGTTAGACCTTCGAAATTTGGCAAGTGACGATTCCTACATCACGCCCTATTTTAATGTAGAAGAAGACTATTTTTCAGATTATGGTCCCAGGGTTATGGTTATTGTTACTGAAACTCTTGACTACTGGGATAAAGATGCTAGACAAAAACTGGAAAAATGTCTGGCAGATTTGGAAAACAGTGACTATGTAGATAAAAATGTTACAGAGTTTTGGTTACGAGAGTATGTGCAATATATGGAAAATAGCGGGCAAGGTGTAAATGATAAGAATACTTTTATAAACAGTTTGCCCAATTTTTTAACAAATTTTCCACTTTTTATGTATGATATTAATATTTCATCTTCACATGAAATCATTGCTTCCCGGGGCTTCATTCAGACCGTGGGCGTTTCTTCTTCAACCAATAAGAAGATGATGTTATTCCAGTTACGAGGCATAGCTGAGAAGTGTGAAATTCCCCTAATGGTGTACAACCAGGCTTTCATATATTTTGATCAGTACACTGCAATATTAGAAAACACTGTTCGAAATGTCATTGTTGCATCCTCGGCCATGTTTATTGTTTCCTTATTGTTAATTCCTCATCCACTGTGTTCCTTGTGGGTCACTTTTGCTATTGCTTCTGTGATTGTGGGAGTAACGGGTTTCATGGCATTCTGGAATGTCAATCTTGATTCCATATCCATGATTAATCTTGTCATTTGTATAGGATTTTCTTTCGATTTTTCTGCACACATTTCTTACGCATTTGTTTCCAGTTCTAAGCCCTCAGTAAACCAAAAAACAATCGAGGCATTGTATCTGCTAGGCTATCCAGTGTTACAAAGTGCAGTTTCAACAGTAATAGGGGTGTGTGTTTTATCTGCAGCTAAAGCATACATCTTCAGGACATTTTTTAAGATTATGTTTCTTGTTATGGTATTTGGAGCTGCTCATGGCCTAATTTTTATTCCAGTATTCTTAACCTTTTTTGGAAGTTTTGTTTGAATATCCACTAACAAATCAAAGACCAATTATAGAATTCCTGATTGCCACAATCCAATCTGATAAAAACACACTGTTAGAAACAGTCAATAAACTAAAAACAAAGGCATGTTTCCTTGGCTTGGAAATCCCATTTAAAAATGTTATTTAAAAATCCTGAGAAAAATTAATTAGTCTCACATTAAAATATCTTTACTAAATTAGGAAGTGTTGTCATCTTTATTATAGTCTGTACAATCAAGCATAAAGTATAACTCTCCAGTTATTTTTTCCTTTTGTTTCATTGTTAGAAGTTTATGCCTGGAATTCAAGTATTTTATATATTATAATATAAATGGAATATTATTTTCATTGTACTTCCTATGCCATTATTATGTAAAAGTACAACTTATTATTAATTCTCTCAGTCTGGGGCTCTGTATGCATTTTCTTAATGGTGTATTTTGATAAACTGACTTTTTTAAAGTTTTGAAATCCAATTTATCTTTTTTGTTTTCTGTGTCCTCTCTAAGAAGTCTTTGCCTATCCCAAGATTACAAAAAAAAAAAAAAAAATCCGTCCATGTTTTCTTCTCAAAGCTAGTAGTTTTAATCTTACATTTGGGTCTATGATCCATAGATCTATATTTGTTGAGAAATGCGGATAAAAGTTCATTATGTTCCCATAATAATTATCCATCCAGTTGTCCCAGCATCATTAGTAAGAAGACTACATTTTCAGCATAGGATTAATTTGGCACCTCTGCCAAAGAATCAATTGACAATTTGTGTGTGGCTCTGTTTCTGTGCATTCATCTGTTTGTCCTAAAGCCAATACTACAGTGCCTTGATTACTGAAGCTTTATATTAATTCTTGAAATTAGGTTGTATAATTTGTCCAGCATTTTTCTGCTTTTTCAAATTGCGTTGGCTCTTCTAGGTTCTTCCCATTTAGATATTCATTTTAGAATCACTTGTCAATTTATCAGAAACCCTTCTGGGTTCACAATTGGGTTATGGTGATTGTACAGATCAATTTGGGGAAAATAAGTATCTTTTCCATTTGGAATCTTCTAATCTGTGAACATGGTTTATCTCTCCATTTATTTATGTTTTCTTTAATTTCTCTCAGGAATATCTTACAGATTTAGGTAGATTTACTTCCAAATATTTTTATCTTTATGACACTGTAAATAAATTTAAATTCTTTTTCTATTTTGATTTTACTACTACATAAAAATACAGTGGATTTTGTTATACCTACCTTATATTGTGTAACCTCATTAGATTCATTTACTAGTTTGTGTGGATCTCTGTAGTTTCTGTAGTAGTTTCTATCTGTGAAATTATGTCAAGGCCACAGAAAGACTATTTTATTTTATTTCATTTCTTCCTACTTACTGCACTTGCTTATAACATCCAGCAAAATGTGGGAAAATATTCTAAAGGCACAACTCACTGCCTTGTTCCCAACTCTATAGGAAATGTTCAATATTTCATCATTAAATATGATGATTACCCAAAGTATTTCCTAGCTATTTCTATCAGTTTGAGGAAGGTCCTTTCTACAACTAGTTTGCTGAGATGTTTACCATGAGGTATTGAATTTTGTCAAATAATTTTTGTTCATCTATGAAGATTATCATGTCATTTTTTAATTTTAATCCATGAACGTGGCAATTTATGTTGAATGGCTTTTAAATATTATACCATTTTGCATTCCTAAGATGACTCATATTTGGTCATGACATATTATTATTTTCAAATATTGCTGTCTTTGCTTTGTTCATATTTTGTCAGTGATATTTGTTCCTAAAGTTATGAGGGATATTGGTCTACAATTCCCTTTTCTTGTAATGTCTTCCTCAGGTTTTGATATCAGAATTAGGGTGCCCTCAGGAAATGAGCTGGAAAATATTCCTCTTCTATTTTCTGAAATATATGACATATGGTTGATAAAATTTCTTACTTAAATGTTTGGTAGAATTCACCAGTGAAATCATCTGGGCATAGAGCTTTCCTCAAAAAGCTTCTTACTTAAAATTTATTTTCTTTGGGGTGCCTGGGCGACTCAGTAGGTTAAGCATCTGACTTTGACTCAGGTCATGATCTCATGGTTTGTGAGTTTGAGGCCTGTGTGGGACTCTGTGCTGACAGGTAGGAACCTGGAGCCTGCTTCAGATTCTGTGTCTCCCTCTCTGTCTGCCCCTCCCTCACTTACACTGTCTCTCTCTCCTTCTCTCTAAAAAATAAATAAAACATTTACAATTTTGTTAATAAATAAAGTTAAATTTACTTTCTTTAACAAATATAAGGGCATTCAAATGTTTTCTTCTTGAATCAGTTTTGGTATGTTTTAATGACCCCTTTGTGTTAAGTGGCCAAGTGATTATTTTCTTATTATTATTTTAATGTCTCTAGAGATGTCCCCTATGTAACTCTTGATACTGGTAATTTGTATTATATCCCTTCTTTTTTTTTTTAATATTTTTATTTTTAGAGAGAAGGTGTAAGCAGGGAAGAGGGGCAGAGGGAAAGAGAGAGAATCCCAAGCAGGCCCCACACTCCACTCTCAACACGGAGCCCCAAGTGGGGCTCCATCCCATGACCCCAGGATCATGACCTGAGCCAGAATCAGGATGCTCAACCTACTGAGCCACTCAGGTGCCCCACCCCTATTCTGTTTTTTGATAGAGGGATTCTCAATTTTATTAAATCTTTCCTAGAACCAACTTTTGGCTTTATTGTTTTCTATTTTTTTCTGTTTGCTACTTCACTGGCTTCTTTGCTACTTTACTCTTTCTTCCTTCTAGTTTGCTTCTTCTTCTTTTTTTTTTTTAAGTAAGCTCCATGCCTGATGCCACACTTGAATTCATGATCCCAAGATTAAGAGTTACACCCTCTACCAACTAAGCCAGACAGGCACCCTAGGTTTCTTCTTGTTTTCTACTTTAATTTTCTCTGATTTTCTAGCTCTTTAAGGTAGCAAATTAAATCATTGATTTTAAATCTTTATTCTCAGAAAGCCTTTAATACTATAAATTTCTTTATAAGTACCATTTTAACTGTATCCACAAATTTTTATATGATGGGTATTTTTCAACATTCCTTTCAAGATAAGTTCCCATTTCTCTTATGATTTCTTTTTTGATCACGTAGCAAATATGCCTTTGCTTTTTCTTCAAAAATTTTTAAAGAATTCTTTAACTGGATATAGAATTTTAGGGTTTCTTCAGCACTTTAAAAATGTCTTTGTATTCTCTTCTTGATTAGCATTTAGTTTCCATTGTTATATTATTCCTCTCTATGGAATATGTCTTTTTTTCACTAGCTGCTTTTAAGATTTTTCCTTTTACTGGTTTTCAGCAATTTGACTATGATGTGGCTGTGTGTGGTGTTTTTTCTAGTCAAACTTCTTGGGTATCTTGAGCTTTTAAGAGCTGTAGCTTGATATTTTCCATCATATTTGGAAATACTTTAGCCTTTATTTCTTCAAATATTTCTGTCACATTATCTTTCCCCTCTCCTTCTGGGACTCTAATTACAAATATGTTCTTTATATTTTTAGTTGGTACATAAAATTGTAATATTCTTCAAGTCTGCATTTTATCACTAATAAATTTGAATTTGTTGACACCTTCAATAGACTTTTCTCTGTTCCCCATATTTTATTGAAAAAATAGTCTTTCTACATATGGTGAAATTCCTGGTAAGCTCAGAAAAATTCTGCTATGTAAAGGTTATTAATTATGCTTTTGTGTATGGAAATATTAGAAAATTTCAGTCAATATATGTTCGTCATTACTGTCCTTTTATATTTCACTAACATTGTCATTCTTTGACAAACATTTTATTACAAAAAACTCATCAAATAAGATGTCTCTGTTTCTGATTATCTTGAATGTTTGGCAAACCAGTTGGAGATGTTGCAAAATAATAGGTCTTTTCAATTCCATTCCATTCATTACAGAATGTAAATTTATCCCCAAAATGAAAAATCATCAAAAAATTCTTTTCTCAAGTTAGGAAATTATAAAGCACAATTATAAAATTGCAAAATTAAATCAGGCACACTGAGCTCTCCTCATTTGATTTGTTCCTTTCTTTCCTTACTTTTATAGTGACAAATTCAATGGCTTCCTATTCACACTTTGTTTTCAATCATTCCAATTTGCTAACAGCTTCAAGAGTTTAAGTTTCTTTGGTGTTCCCTTCATTGAACATTTGATTAAAGATTCACAACTAATTTTGAACAAATTGCAACAAGAACAAATAGAGGACTCACTCACAAACTAGTTCAAAACTATTGTAGGGCACTAGATTTATTTTCAAAGTAGTTTTTCAAAGAGTCAAACGTTTGTAAAATCTGGCTGATGTTGGATAGCTAAGAGGAAAAAGTTTATACTGTCATGCTTGAATATTTTTAAATTCAACCTCAGCTTAATCACCAAATATTTGTTTTTCACTTACTTTACGTATTTTACTTTACGTATTTTATCAACTTGTTATTTCTGCATGTATTCCTCAGATGTAATCTTCGGTTATCCATTCATATTTACAAATGAAGCCTATTTTGCTTAGTATAGGTCATTATTAATTTGCCTATGTGATTGTTAACTCTATCTCCAGCAGCCAAAAACTGGTTTTCCACTGTTGTCCTGGTATACCACCTAATTTGCATTTGGATGTCTTATTTAAATGAAGTATTAATATTAATAGTTGAATTAAAATAAGCCTGGATTGGTTTGATATACCTCTGCTTTTTGCTTTCAGATTCTGCTATGGTCTGGTCTAGTGATGTATATGACACAGGTGCAATGAATAGAATTCTCACTTTAACATGCAGTTAACTCTAAAAGTCACACACTGAGAAGCCACCTCCCTTCCAGAGCCTTTACAAATGCTGTGTAACTAACACTTTCCTCTCACTGGAGGTTGGCAGAGTGCTCACTGAATAAAATGAAGCATGCTCAGACATGAATGGTCAGGGACAGCTATCTCTTCATTGGACGTCTTCTTGGTAAAGCCATACTAGCCACTTTAATAATAGTTCCAACATTTTAGTGGCTTATCCCAGTGGAAGTATATTTCTCACTCATATACCAGTCACAGTAGATGTTCCTCATCAGTGTATAGCTATCCTGGTCATGGTTGTTCAGGGACCCAGATTCCTGCCAACATATGGTGTCACAATTCAAATGGGATCCTCTGTTGCATGTGTTCAGATGGCAGATGGAACAGAGAGCCTCTTAAAGGCCTTGACTTATAGGTACACACATCCTTCCACTTATATTCTGTAGTTGATTACAGGCTACATGGCTATACATATAGGTCAAAGGGACTAGAAAATGTAGTCATCAGATTGGATAGCCATGTTTCAACTGCCATTCCTTATCATAGAAAGACAGCACAATTTTTGGTTGATAGCAAGCATTCAATGTCATTACACTAAAATACAATAAAAGAAATTCCAGATAATTATTTAAAAGTTTTAAAGGAGTAGGTAATTATAATCAAAGAAAGGGAAAAGTCTTTCTATTATGACACAAAATTTAGAACTCATAAAACCAAAACATTAGTTAATCCACCTAGAAACACATGCCAAGGTAACTAGCAAGTTGGCAGGGATAAGTGGGTGGAGGGAAAAACTCATGACAGGTAAAAGTGATCACTTCTTTAATATATGAATGGTTCCCATAAATGAAGAAGAAAAACCCAAGAGCCCAAAAGGTAAACCAGAAAAACACGTAAGGTGATAGTTCACCCAGGAGCACCTAGGTGGGTCAGTCGGTTAAGGGTCCGAATCTTGGTTCCAACTCAGGTCATGATCTCACAGTTCGTGAGCTTGATTACACTGACAGCATGGAGCCTGCTTGGGATTCTGTCTCCCTCTCTCTGCCCCTCCTCTGCTTGCTCTCTCTCTCTCTCAAAATAAGTAAACTTTTAAAAATAAATAACAAAGACTATGCTTTAAAAAAAAAATAAAAAGATGATAGTTCACCCAAAGAGGAAATATGATGATTCTAAGCAATAATTGAAAAATAAAACCATCAGGGGAGCCTGAATGGCTCAGTCAGGTAAGCTTCTAACTCTTGATTTCAGCTCAGGTGATCATCTCACCACTGTGGGATCAAGCCCCATGTTGGGCTCCATGTGAAGCCTGCTTGGGATTTTCTCTCACCCTCTCTCTCCCTGCCCCCACCCCCACTCACTCTCTCCCAAAATAAGCATTTAAAAATAAATAAAACCAGGGGTGCCTGGGTGGCTCAGTCAGTTAAGCATCCGACTTCAGCTCAGGTCATGATCTCACAGTTCGTGGGTTCGAGCCCCTTGACCGGCTCTGTGCTGACATCTAGCTCAGAGTCTGGAGCCTGTCTTCAAATTCTGTGTCTCCCTCTCTCTCTGACCATCCCCTGATCACACAGTCTCTATCTCTGTCTCAAAAATAAATAAAACACTAAAAAAATTGTTTTAAATAAAACCAACATAAGATACCGGTGGCACAAACTGAGCAATTTACTGACATTCTGTGATAGGCTAGAGCAAAACACAAACCTCATGCACTGCTTATGAAGGTGTAAATTGATAAATTTTTAAGAATAATAATTTATCAATAGCTCTAGGAATTTAAAAGGGGATATCTTTTGGCCCAGTAAATCCACTTCTAAAAAATTATCTCACAGATAGAGTTCTTGTGCTATGAATAAAAGACATTCATTCATTCACTTAGTGTTGTTTATAACAGAAAAGACTAAACAACCCACAGACTTATCAATAGGGATATGATTGATTAACTCATGTTTCATTCATACATTGGAAAATTATAGAGCAGTTCAAAAGAATAAGGTATCTATATGCACTGACATGTTAAGATCCTTAGATGCATTAGATGAAAAATACGATTTGCATACACAAATAGTTTGTAACATTTATGAAAAACATACATTTGAAATGTGCCAATGCACAGAAAAGGGTTTGTAAGAATGAACACCCACTTTTCATTTTATGTAATTCTGACATTTTACCAGGAGAATATATGCACCTATTACTTTTGTAATTAGAGAATAAAAATAACTAAATGAGGTATACCAGGTTCACAGAAGAGAACTGTACTCTGAAAGGTAAAAACTCCCACATAGAATTCATTTGGGGTGTGTGTGTGTGTGTGTGTGTGTGTGTGTGTGTGCGCGCGCGCGTGCGCGCGCCTATGGACAAGCCAAACTCTTCCAATAAACTGTGAGTCATGTAAAACAGCCACGCATTTTATGCACCTTTAAGAAGTGTTTCTTGGAGGGGCGCCTGGGTGGCTCAGTTGGTTCAGCTTCTGACTTCCGCTCAGGTCGTGATCACATGGTTCATGGGTTCGAGCCCCACGTCGGGCTCTGTGCTGACAGCCAGCTCAGAGCCTGGCCTGCTTTAGATTCTGTGTCTCCCTCTCTCTCTGACCCTCCCTTGTTCACGCTGTGTGTGTGTGTGTGTCTCAGAAATAAAAAAAAAAAATTTTTTTTTAAAGTGTTTCTTGGATTAACTGAACTGAGAGGACAGGCACACCGCAAACAAATCTTGCTCAAATCGCTTGCTCCCTAATCCAGGATCCAGACACGAGCAGAGTGGGAGCTCCGACTTCCTTAGAATTTCTCCAGGAAACCATTGTGCGGCGTGAAGATGGGCGCTCCGTCCAGTAGCCGCTTTCGAATCTACTGTTGTGCTTGAGAACATCCTTACCTTCCCATAATTGAGCCTTAGTCCCTCTGACTGATGTTGCTCCTGAGCACAGTCCGATCACCACCCAGGAGAGAGCCTGGAACAGAGAGCAGGGCTGGAACTAGAAGCCAAACTGGAGCCCGAAGTGTAGTGGGAGGCGGGGCCCGGACTGCTGGTCAACCTGAGAGGCGTGGTCAGCAGGCATCAGTCAGCACTGAGGTCAGAGTGGCTGGGTTCCTCAAGGGAAGGATGGGAGCAGCTCTAAAAGAAAGGGTAGTGCGGGGGGTGGGGGGAAAGGGGCCTGATCCAAACCACACATCTGGACCTAGATCTGATCAGGGGTCCTAACCTAAGCGGAGACCAGCCTCAGGACGGTCTCGGAAATGTGCTCGATGTCAGAGCGCGGGCTGAACACAAGCCGAGCAGGGAATCAGCCCTGATCCTTGGGACTGTTGGGCTTGGACGTATATTTAAAGACGAGGAAGATAACCCCAGTAGGTAAAGGGACTTGACCACAGGGAGTAACTCTAATACATTACCTCTTTATTTCACTATTCTGGAGACCAAACCACGTCTTTTTAAAAAATAAAAAGGAAGGGGAGAAGGAGGAAGAAAGAAAACCTGTTAAAATTAGTAGGATAAACCCTTTTAAAGAATTCCAGGCCTCTCCAACCACATATCCTTCTCCTCTCCACCTTGCTAAGCTGGCTCCTGGGCTGGAGCACAATATGGGAGGAGTTACACAGCTTCTCAAGGTTTTCTGATTAGGTGTCCCAGTGAGGTGGGACTGTGGGCTATATTCTGCAGGACACAGGCTTTGAATTAGCTTCCCTGCCTGGGTGTAGTGGTAGAACAGGCTCTCCAAGATTGGTATGACTGGCTGGATGGGTACCTGAATCAGGAAGAACTCCCCAGCAAGTTCCCTGAACCGACAGGCCAGGGGCTCAGCTCTATAGATCGGCAGAACCATTAGTTGGGCTCTCTGTGCAACTGCTACTATCTATGGGGCTGTAGGACTGTTGATGCAGCTTCCCTGGTACTCTGGTTAGGCTTACTGTTCTTGCAGGCTAGAACATTAGACGGGGCTTTGAGCCCGATTCCCTGCCAAGGCACAAGGATTGAACAGGCTCCAAGATCTGTATGGCTTGTTTCCTGAGGACCCAAATCAAGCTGAGCTGCTCCCTGGCCAGACAAGGGCATCAGCTCATTTCTGTAGATGGGCAGAGCCACTGGCTACCCTCTCTACTTGGTTGCTCCTCCATGGAAGAATGCTGTTGGCCAAGCTCTGAGCAGTGGTTGCTGTAAAACCTGCTCCAACTCTTCCATCTCAATCTGATCCCCAGGGATCAAGCCCCACAGATTTTTCCTATGATCCTTATGAGGCAAGACCCAAGTGGGCCTCCCAGGAAGCATCCCACGGTGCTGGAAGAGCTGGATGTTCAGCCTGGGTTCTTTGTTCCTCAGTGGAGAAACCGCAGGCCCAGGTTGGGGTGGGGTGCCTCTCAGGGCAGTGCTGTGCTAGCCTCTGCAATCAGAGCATAGCTGCCCCTCTGGCCCTTCTAATGCAACCCTTCTCAGTCTCTGTGTTCCAGGGAGGTGCTTCAGCCCTACCCCCGTGCTCTGGGATTTTCAAATGGTGACTGAAATTGGGAACGACTTGTGTTGCCATCTTGATGACGTCTTGATGGCATCTTGATGACCCCAGCACACGTGGTCTCATCTTTAGACCATGCTTTCATAACAGTTCCTTGGATTTGATCTTTTCCTGGAGCTATTTCTTTTTTTTTTATTTTTTATTTTTATTTATTTCTAGGAGAGAGAGAGAGAGAGAGAGAGAGAGAGCGAGCGAGCAGGGGCAGGGGAGGGTCAGAGAGAGAGGGAGATACAGACTCTGAAATAGGCTCCAGGCTCTGAGCTGGCAGTCAGCACAGAGCCCGACGCGGGGCTCGAACCCACGAACCGTGAGATCATGACCTAAGCAAAAGTCAGACGCTCAACCGACTAAGCCACCCAGGCGCCCCTTCTGGAGCTATTTCTTAACGTTAGTACTGTTAGCTATTTGAAGATGCTGCGAATGTTCAAACCTACAGTTTCTCATGTTTAACAACTTCTTTAACTTCTCTCTCCCTCTCTGTCCTTTACATTGTACCTTAAACTGCACCTTCAACTGTCTGCTCAAGAGGATTCTTAGTTTGCAGCACCCAGGTGGCTCAGTTCAGTGTCCAACTTCGGCTCAGGTCATCATCTCACAGTTCATGAGTTCAAGCCCTGCATGGGACTTGCTGTTGTCAACACAGAGCCCGCTCCAGATCTGTCCCTGTCTCTCTCTGTCCCTCCCCCCACTCCCAGTCTCTCTCTCTCAAAAATAAAACATTTAAAAAATTTTTTTAAAGATTCTGAGTTCAATCATCTAGCTGATTCAGTGTCTTTTCTAGTTTTCATGATCCCACATGGAACAGCGCCTCTCAACTTTTTGCCATCACATAGCAGGGATTTTCTTGTCACCAGTCTCCAATAATATTCTTCTCACTTACAGCCTCCATGGCAGCCTCCTTGAGGGCCACAGGGCTGTTAATAATAATTCCAAGGCCTTTTGCCTTTCACTAAAAGTATTCTTTTTTTTTTTTAAATGTTTTATTTATTTCTAGGAGAGAGAGAGACAGCGTGAGCAGGGGAGGGTCAGAGAGAGAGGGAGTCACAGACTGAAACAGGCTCCAGGCTCTGAGCTGGCAGTCAGCACAGAGCCCGACGCGGGGCCCAAACCCACAAACCGCGAGATCATGACCTAAGCGAAAGTCGCACGCTTAACTGACTAAGCCACCCAGGCGCCCCTCACTAAAAGTATTCTTAACACATTCTAGCTTTTGAGGAGCCTGGGTGGCTCAGTCGGTTAAGCATCCAGCTCTTGATTTCGGCTCAGATTATGATTGTATGGTTTGTAGATTAAAGCCCCATGTTGGGCTCTGTGGTGATGGTGCAGAGCCTGCTTGGTATTCTCTCTCCTTCCCTCTCTCTCTGTCCCTCCCCTGCTCACTTTCTCTCTCAAAATAAACTTTTAAAAAATTTTTATTTAACTTTGATTTAAACTTTTAAAAATCGTTAATAAAAAAAATTTTTTTTAAGCTGTTCTAGTTTTTCCCTACTTGTGCAGTCCCAAAGTTACCCCTTTATTTTTTGGGTTCCATTACAGTAGTAGTACCAATGTCTATATTAGCCCTCTATTATTCCCTAACAAATTACCCCAAAACTTAATGACATAAAACATAATCGCATTTATTGTCTTTCATACTTTCTGTGGTTAAGGAATTGGGGAATGGCTTTGATTTGATGTATGATCTTGCAGTTCTCATGAGATTTACTCAGAGGTCAGCTGGAGACACATATATCTGAAGGCTTGACTGGAGCTGGAATAAGATCCATTTTCAAGGTGGCCAACTCATGTGGCTAGCAAGTTGGGCTGCCTATTTGGAAGAGGCCTCAGTTCCTCTATATGTGGGCCTCATCACAGGGCTGCTTGTGATATAGCAGCTGGCTTCTCCCAGAGCAAAGAATCCAATTGTCCTAGCCTAGAATGTCACACAAGAGCACCTCTAATGCACTCTACTGGTCATAATAACTAATTTTAACTCAATGTGCAAGGAAACTAAAGAGTATGAATATCAGGAGGTGATGATAATTGAGAGCCATCACTGTGTCTGCCTACTGTTTACTATTTGTTGATTTTTACCATAGGTATGGGTCATATTTTCCTCCTTTACATGCCTAGTAATTTTTTATTGGATGCTGGACCGACCTTGGAGAGTATATATGTTTAGTACTAGATGTTTTTGGCTTCCTTTAAATATTACTGGGCTTGATCTGAGAGGAAGTTATTTATATATCAGGTTGATCCTTTCAAGACTTGTTTTTTTTTTTAATGTTTTTTTTATTTATTTCTAGGAGAGAGAGAGAGAGAGAGACAGCGTGAGCAGGGGAGGGTCAGAGAGAGAGGGAGTCACAGACTGACACAGGCTCCAGGCTCTGAGCTGGCTGTCAGCACAGAGCCCGACGCGGGGCTCGAACCCATGAACTGCGAGATCATGACCTAAGTGAAAGTCGGACGCTTAACCGACTAAGCCACCCAGGCGCCCCATTTCAAGACTTGTTTTTAAGCCTTGTTGGGGCAAGTCTAGAGTGGTCTTTAGTCCAGAGCTAGTTTTCCCATAGTATTAAGCAAAACTCTCTGGAATTTCTATTGAAAGCCCCAAGTGGTCAATGGGGACTCTGCATTCTGGCTGGTCAAAACTTAAACATCCCCCAGCTCTGAATGAGATCTGGCAACTTTTTAGCATATATTTCTCTAACTGTGTTCTGCTCATGGAGTTTTATCCCATGCATGTGTGGTTAAGGACTTAGTAACAGACTCTAGACAAGCTTTGCTTGGCTTCATGGAAGCTCCTCCTCCAAATCTATGAGTGAGTATTTAAAAACAAACTGAAGGGAGCCCCGTGCACATTTGTGAATCACTTTTCTCCATAGTTTCCTCCTCTCTGGTACTCAGCTTCACCTCTTCCAGTCACCTCATCCCCCTTAATTCTGCTTGATCTCCTCAGGTTAGAGAAAATGTTGTGCTTTGCTTAGATTCTCCTTCCTGAGCTGCAGTCTGGAACATGTCTCCAAGAAGGTCAGGATGGTTCTATGGTTCACCTCATTTGTTTCTTTTTTCCCCCCATAGATCACAGTTCTGCACTGTTTGTTTCCAGTTTCTGAAAATAGTGGCTCAACACATTTTGACCCACCATTTACAAGAAGAAGACCATCTTTTTTTTTTTTTTTTTTTACAAATAGTTTATTGTCAAATTAGTTTCCACATAACACTCAGTGCTCATCCCCACAAGTGTCCTCCTCCATGCCCATCCCCCCCGAAGAAGACCATCTTTTAATTATCTCATCTGAGCTGGAAATAGAAGCCTCCTATTCTTTTTCCTATTTATGTCGTTCATTTTGTTATCTAAGTTTGGGCTCACTCTGGTTCATCTCCTTGAAGTAAGCTTTGAAGTAAATTAATTATATGGGACTTCAACATATCTGGGAAATCCCTTTTCTCTCTTTTCATAAATTAATAGCAATGTAATACTAAAAATGATCTTGTAACCCCCTTGATTGGCTCTTACACCTTCTAAAATAACAACAGAAAGATTCTGCTTTAACAAATAAGTTTCGAAGGAAATTGCAAGAGAGACTGATAAATATACTATGCCAATTGCCTGGAAAGTTGAGAAAAGTTCTTCCATATAACATTTTTATCTTCAAATTTCAAAGAATAAATCACCACTGTAAATAATATTCTTTTATGCTGTAAATCTGCAAGACAGTATGATTCTCACCCTCTATTCCTACTTCCCCCACCTGACTTTTTTCCTTTTCTTTATAGAGAAAGATCTTGGGGATGATTTAGGTATAACTTTATTAGTTAGCGTTCATCAAAGTATATGGTCATACTGTCTAAAGTTAAAGAAGTTGTTGACCATTTAAAAATCAAACTATAGGGGCAACTGACTGGCTCAGTTGGTAAAGCATGTGATCAGTCCATCGTGGTTGTGAGTTCAAGTCCCACAGTGGGTGTAGAGATTACTTAAAAAAATTTTTTAGGTTAAAATTTTATTTTATATTTTAATAGTTTATTGTTAAGTTGTTTTCCATATAACACCCAGTGCTCATCCCCCAAGTGCCCTCCTCCATGCCCATTACTCCCCTTCCCCTCACCCCCCACCCCCATCAGTCCTCAGTTTGTTCTCAGCATTCAAGAGTCTCTCATGGTTTGCCTCCCTCTCTCTCCCCCCACTATTTTCCCCCCTTCTTCTCCCCCACGGTCCTCCGTTAAGTTCCTCCTAATCCTCCTATACGTGCAAACATATGGTATCTGTCCTTCTCTGCCTGACCTTATTTTGCTCAGCCTAACACCTTTAAGTTCCATTCATGTTGCTACCCATGGCCAGATTTCATTCTTTCTCATTGCCATGTAGTATTCCATCGCATAGATAAACCACATCTTCTTGATCCATTCATCTGTTGATGGACACTTAGGCTCTTTACATGTTTGGGCTATTGTTGAGAGTGCTCCTATGAACATTGGGGTACATGTGCCACGATACATCAGCACTCCTGTATCCCTTGGGTAAATTCCTAGCAGTGCTATTGCTGGGTGATGGGGGAGTTCTATTGTTATTTTTTTGAGGAAACTCCACACTGTTTTCCAGAGGGGCTGCACCCGTTTACATTTCCACCAACAGTGTAGGAGGGTGCCCGTTTCTCCACATCCTCGCCAGCATCTAGAGTCCTCTGATTTGCTCATTTTAGCTACTCTGACTTGTGTGAGGTGGTATCTCATTGTGGTTTTGATTTGTTTTTCCCTGATGAGGAGGGATGCTGAGCATTTTTTCATGTGTCTGTTGGCCATCTGGATGTCCTCTTTGGAGAAGTGTCTGTTCATATCTTCTGCCCATTTCTTCACTGGACTGTTTGTTTTTCGGGTGTGGAGTTTGGTTAGTTCCTTATAGATGTTGAATACTAGCCCTTTATCTGATATGTCATTTGCAACTATCTTTCCCCATTCCGTCAGTTGCCTGTTAGTTTTATTGATTGTTTCCCTTGCCATGCAGAAGCTTTTTATCTTGATGAGGTCCCGATAGTTCATTTTTGCTCTTGATTCTCTTGCCTTTAGGGATGTGTCAAGTAAGAAATTGATGCAGTGGAGGTCAAGGAGGTTGTTTCCTGCTTTCTCCTCTAGGGTTTTGATGGTTTCCTGTCTCACGTTCAGGTCCTTTATCCATTTTGAGTTTACTTTTGTGTATGGTGTGACAAAATGATCTAGTTTCATCCTTCTGCATGTTACTGTCCAGTTCTCCCAGCACCATCTGTTAAAGAGGCTGTCTTTTTTCCATTGGATACTCTTTCCTGCTTTGTCGAAGATTAGTTGGCTGTACACTTTTGGGTACAGAACTCAATTCTGAGTTCTCAATTCTATTCCATTGGTCTATGTGTCTGTTTTTGTGCCAATACCATACTGCCTTGATGATGACAGCTTTGTAGTAGAAGCTAAAGTCTGGGATGGTGATGCCTCCCGTTTTGGTTTTCTTCCTCAATATTACTTTGGCTATGCAGGGTCTTTTGTGGTTCCATACAAATTTTAGGATAGTTTGTTCTAGTTTTGAGAACTATACTGGTGCAATTTTGATTGGGATTGCTTTGAATGTGTAGATTGCTTTCGGTAGTAATGACATTTTAACTATATTTATTCTTCCGATCCATGAGCATGGAATGTTTTTCCATTTCTTTGTGTCTTCTTCAATTTCCTTCTAATTTTTCTAATTTCTTGAAATAGGCCTGGAGTGCAATGTACTTTCCTCTTAGGACTGCCTTTGCCGCATCCCATAGAGTTTGATTTGTTGTATTTTCATTTTCATTTGTTTCCTTATATATTTAATTTCTTCTCTAATTGCCTGATTGGTCCATTCGTTCTTTAGTAAGGTCTTCTTTAACCTCCATGTTTCTGGAGGTTTTCCAGACTTCTTTCTGTGGTTGATTTCAAGTTTCATAGCATTGTGATCTGAATGTGTGCATGTTATGATCTCAATTCTTTTATATTTATTGAGGGCTGCTCTATGTCCCAGTATGTGATCTATCTTGGAGAATGTGTCATGCGCACTACAGAGGAAAGTGAATTCCCTGGCCTCAGGATGTAGAGTTCTAAATATATCTGTCAAATCCATCTGGTCCAATGTGTCATTTAAGTCCATTGTGTCTTTATTGATTTTCTGTCTAGTTGATCTATCCATTGCTGTAAGTGGAGTATTAAAGTCCCCTGCTATTAACACATTCTTATCGATAAGAGTGCTTCTGTTTGTGATTGTTTTATGTATTTAGATGCTTCCATATTTGGTACATAGACATTTATAATTGTTAGCTCTTCCTGATGGCTAGACCCTGTAACTATTATATAATGCCCTTCTTCATCCCTTGTTACTGTCTTTACTTTAAAGTCCAGTTTGTCTAAGTATAGCTACTCCAGCTTTCTTTTGACTTCCAGTAGCATGATAGATATTTCTCCATCCCCTTACTTTCAATCTGAAGGTGTCCTCCAGTCTAAAATGAGTTTCTTGTAGACAGCAAATAGATGGATTTTGGTTTTTTATCCATTCTGCTACCCTATGTCTTTTTATTGGGGCATTTAGTCCATTTACATTCAGTGTTATTATTGAAAAATATGGGTTTAGAGTCATCATGTCCTTTGTGGGATTCATGCTTGTGGTGGTGTCTATGGTATCTTGCATTCCTTGCAACATTTCCCTCAAAGAGTTCCCCTCAGGATTTCTTGTAAGCCTGGTTTAGTGGTGACAAATTCTTTCAATTTTTGTTTATTTGGAAAGACTTTTATCTCTCCTTCTATTCTGGATGACAAGCTTGCTGGATAGAGGATTTTTGGCTGCATATTTTTTCTGTTCATCACATTGAAAATCACCTGCCGTTCCTTTCTAGCCTGCCAAGTTTCAGTAGATAGGTCTGTCACCACTCTGATAGCTTTCGCTTTGTATGTTAGGGCCCTTTTATCCCTAGCTTCTTTCAGAATTCTCTCTTTGTCCTTATATTTTGCCAGTTTCACTACGATTTGTTGTGCAGATAGATTCAAGTTACGTCTGAGGAGAGTTCTCTGTGCCTCTTGGATTTCAATGTCTGTTTCCTTCTCCAGATTGGGGAAGTTCTCTGCTATAATTTGTTCAAGGACTCTTTCAACACCTTTCCCTCTCTCTTCCTCTTCTGGAATTCCTATGATACGGATATTATTCCGTTTGATTGTATCGCTGAGCTCTCAAACTCTCCTTTTGTGCTCCTGAATCAGTTTATCTCTCTTTTTCTCAGCTTCCTCTTTTTCTATAATCGTGTCTTCTAAATCACTTATTCTCCTTTCTGCCTCTTCAATCCGTGCATTGGATATTTCCATTTTATTTTGCATCTCATTTATAGCATTTCTTAATTCATCACAACTATTTTTAAGCTCCATAGTCTTTGTAGCAATTGTTTCTCTGATGTCTTCCATGCCTTTTTCAAGCCCAGAGATTAATTTTATGACTATTGTTCTCAATTCTTGTTCAAGTATGTTGCTTATATTTGTTTTGAGCAGTTCTTTAGCTGTCAATTCTTTCTGGAATTTCTTTGCAGGAGAGCTCTTTTGTTTTGTCATTTTGGTTAGCTTTCTATCTCTTGTTAGTTTTAAAAACTTTTTATGCATTCTGCACCTGTACCTGAGCGCTGCTGTACCAAAGAAGGCTCTTTGACTGTCCAGGGCCTGTCCGTTCAGAAAGTGTTCTTTGAATGGTATCTCTTGGTCTCTCTTGTTGATACCTTGGTTATTTGATTTTCCTACTCATAGTGGTATTTGGAACTCTCCACTATGTGTACTTTGGCATGTTTCTTGAGGTAGTCCTGGAAAAGAAAAACAGACAAACACACTGGGAACAAAGGCACACAAACGCACAGATAAATCCAACAAACACGCTAACCAAAAGGGAAAATGAAAAAGTAAAGAGAAAAGAGCAAGGAGGGAAGGCGAATAACAAGAAATAAAAATACATAAAAAAGAAAAAAAGAAGAAAAGAAAAGGAAAAAGAAGAAACCCAGTAGTCAAAGGACAGTCTAAAGCATATAACCAGATTTCCCAGCTACAAATAAATAGCCGGGTGTATGCAGTGCAGTTGGAAGAGCATCGAGAAAGAGAGAAATGACAGGCGGGGATGAAGAGAAATTGGAAATGAAATGAGCAGGCAGAAGGAGTAAGAGGCTTTTTTCAAAGAGCAAAAGAGTGGAATATGGTTGGAGAAGAGGCGAAAGAAATGACGATGATGCTATCCAGAGAAACTATATAGTCTGATTACTCCAGAGAGAAAGAGATGAAAAGGTAGGTAGGTGTAGAATTTACATCTAGAGAATGGATTAAATGTGACTGTTTAAGCAAGCCAGTGACCAGAATTAATCAGGGCAGTGCATCCATGTTGGTCTTGCCCTGGCTCTGGTGAAGAAGAAGAAGAAGAAGAAGAAGAAGAAGAAGGAGGAGGAGGAGGAGGAGGAGGAGGAGAAGAAGAAGAAGAAGAAGAAGAAGAAGAAGAAGAAGAAGAAGAAGAAGAAGAAGAAGAAGAAGAAGAAGAAGAAGAAGAAGAAGGAGGAGGAGGAGGAGGAGGAAGAGGAGGAGGAGGAGGAGGAGGAGAAGGCGGCAACTCTCTAGCGGGGATGCGCATGGTTTGGTCCAGTGCATCCCGCGGGGATCCTGCCTTTGCGGTTGTGGGGAGAAAAGTGGTAGCGCCCCAGTCCCTTCTTGAACCAAGCATTGCAACTCACTTTTTTTGAGGGGGTGTAAACTCCCTGTGCCGCGGGTGTAGCCAAGGTGGGCTGTGCTCTATATCCCAGGCCAGGCCTCGTTTCCAGATCTCGGTCCGTGAGCCCCATTGAAATTGCCCGAAATATAAACACACAGGCGAGCCCCTCAGGGCAGTTTCAAGCGTCTCGCCTTCACCTTGGGGATTGAGCCAGAAGCCGCTGCTCCCGTCTCCTCCAGGTCGGGCTGGTGAACGGGGAGCAGTTTCCCCCGGGGTCGCCTGGGACGAGTGCGTCCCGCCTAGGGTCAGCAGGAGAGCAGGAAACTAGATCCCTCTGTGTCCCAAGTGGAGGTTTTTCTCTTCTCCAGCGACAAGGACAGTGTCTTGAGCAGTTTCAGCTACTCTTCTCCCCACTAGACTCACTTCGGCTCCCCGCAAAGGGGGATCCCCCCTCCCTCTGTGTCTCTGGTCCCAGCCCGATTTTATCTTCCCCAGTTCACACTCACGCTGTAAGGTTTTCTCATCGGACTCTGTCTCCTTTTCCTCCCAAACTCCTGGATTCTGTAAGGGCTCCTATGGCTTCAGGCCTTCTCTGTTTGAGAGAAGGGGGAGTGTGAAATGTACGGAGCTCCCTACTTCTCTGCCATCTTGCCTCTCCCCCTTAAATTAAAAAAAAAAAATAGGGGTCCCTGAGTGGCTCAGGTCACGATTTCACAATTCACAATTTCTGAGTTCGAGTCCTGCATCAGGCTCTGTGCTGACAGCTCAGAGCCTGGAGCCTGCTTCAGATTCTATGTATCTCTCTCTCTCTGCCCCTCTCTCACTCATGCACTCGCTCTCTCTCTCTCTCTCTCTCAAAAATAAACATTAAAACATTAAATTTGTTTATTTGCTGAGTAATACTCCATTGTTTATATATACCACATCTTTATCTATTCATCCATCGATAGAAATTTGGCCTCTTTCCATACTTTGGCTATTGTTGATAGTGATGCTATAAACACTGGGGTGCACGTGAAATCATTGTTCTACTCTATGCTAACTAACTTCTATGTAAATTTTTTAAAAAATTTAAAAAAATTTAAGTATCAGCTGGGAGTAACTAAAAAAAGAGAGAGTTAAATTATAACACAACTATACTTATAATGAAGAACATGCAAGCATTTATAATTATTTTAATTTGATACTCAGTTCATAACTGATATCTATTGTTTCATATATATGTGTATGTATATGTATATACTTTTACATAATACACAATAAAATACTTATTATCGATGCCATGCAGAGGAGAGTTGATATTCCTGGCAGCTGTAGGTTTAAAACGATTTTACTGTTTTTCTAATATCAATAGAGAATATCAGCATTCTTTTCCTCTTTTTGCATAAATGATTGAAAAGAATATATTCTGTTCTCTGAAATGAAAAGGGCCTTAAGAATTCTAAAGTTCGAGATTTTCTTGAGGGCATCTGATCTGAATCATACAGTGGAATGACTGTGGGTTTTATCACCTTTATACTGCCTGGATGACGTCCTGAGACACAATCCTTTGGTCCAGAATTTCTTCAAGAGGCAGGGCATGGATTGGCAAATGGAGTCAGAATCCAGGAAGAGCCATTACAACCACATTTCTCGTTAGCCATTTTGGTCCTAATAGGAAGAACAGTCTCATAGAACACCTTACAAAAAGAGGGAGGGTAGAAAAGAGGTAGATGTTAACACTTCTTCCTTTTTTGACAAAAGTAATAATAAACCTCCATTCTGGTGTTAAAAGTGTGCAGTTCATTCAGTCACTTCACAATACTTTTTGAACATTTGCATTGTGGCACACACTCCTTTGGGCACAGATAGTAAAGCAATGTATGAAATATATAGAACTCTCTGGCCCTGTGGAATTTACATAATAGTGGCTGAGGAAGAAAGCACACAAGATAGTAAGTGAGGAGGTGATCACTGTCAGGGAGAAACCTCACAGCAATTACCATGAAGTCCAGCAAGATAATGTGAGACCTCATCACTAAATAAGAATGTGTGTGTAACTGCACTCAGAAGTTAGTGTCCATGCATGTATACATACACGTGTGTTGGTGGGCAGGGCAGGAAATTGCCACAGGGGTATATGACCAAAGTAGGCTTATTCTTATAAGTATATTAACATACATTAACCTGAAAAGTAAATTTAGGTAAAGGAAGTGCAGTACTCCTACATATTGTCAATCATGATTATTGTTTTATTCCCTTTCCTCAGACAGTTTGGGATCAGCATCAACTTTCTGGATATCAACAAGGAAATTAATTTTGAATTATAAAGTATGTACTTTACTTTAACAGAACTTATTAGACTTAAGGGTTCACTGTAAGGTTTTTAGTAAGTAGAAAAACAATCAAATAGAACTGACATTCCAGGGAGATTTCCTAATAAAAAGCCCACACCTCATTCTTTTGTCATAACAAAAGCCTTCACTCACTGGACATTCCAGCCAAGCCCTCCAAATCTTCAGCACCCTCTGGTATATAGAAAGACACTCTTGTAAATCCAGGAGTCATTACATTTGTTTTATGGAGTACAATCTTTTTGAAAGTAGAAGAGAAAAAGGAATTCCGTGATGTGACACAACAAAATCCAACCAAAGGGACATTTTTCTCAAGTGCGGTATAATACCTGTCCCCTAAACATTTGTGGAGAACCAGCATATCAGACACTGCAAAGCACATGGAAGAAGACTGATTTGGAGGATATACAAACTCCAGTATCTAGCATCAGAGAAATATAGCGAAAAAGCACTGATGTATGCTTTCAGGCAAAATAGGTGATTATGTTTTGTACAGGCATGTCAGATGTCCAGAGCCTTTCTTAAGGGATTCAGAATGGTATTATTTTTTTTCATCCTCTGTTCTAATGTTGGTCCAACAAAATAAAACTCACACACTTAAAGTGTCAGGTTGGTGAAGCCCATATGATGATCAATTCATTCAAATAATAACTGTCATCAACAACACAATGAGGAAAATCATCAAGGTCATAATGTTAAAAGATCTCAAAAAAATTAATAAAGTGAAATAAATAAGTTTTCTTCCTCCAAAATAAAAACTATATTCCAGGTGTTAAACTGCTATGGAAATCATAAAAGAAATGTTAATAGGAAAAACACACAGCTCATCAATAAAAACCTAAAGCCAACAAAATCTTGAGCCAAGAATAAATTGCAAGCCATGATAGAGCTATTGAGGGTTTTTTTAGGTCATTTATTGAAGAAACAGATATTTGGCATAGAGCTGGTCAAGCCTAAAACACCCTTAGTAGGTATGCATAGTTTTTGAATAGATGTTACCAATAGAGGTAGCAGCCATTATTCTCTCTCTCTCTCTCTATCAATCACACACACACACACACACACACACACACACACAATTGCAAACTAGATTCCCCACATATATTAGCCCTTTAAGGTTTTGTTTTCCAATTTTCTCTTTTTATTGAGCTATTTTTCCCACAATTATTTTCTCAATAGATAATCTCTGAACTAGGCAAATAATGGAATCATACAAATATACACTCACATAAACAAACACAGACTTTTTTCCCCAAGTTTTTGTCTTCTACCCATACTGGTTATATCTCTAAAGCAGTCTTTTACAATGTTATTTGTATAGCAGGTCACCAAATATTGTTCCCTTTAAACGCGCACCTGTATCTTTCATCAACTCTAATGGAAATTCTGTGAGCACACTACCACTGCTAGGTTCAAGAGTCAAAGAGGGGACAAGGTTTTATGAATTTTTCAGATTACTGACCAAGAAATGTAGTTCCTTTCCTACATTACCAATACTATTTAAAATGAAGGTCATAATATTTCTGGAATGGAAATTTGATAACTTTAAAAATAAACAACAGCTTACTTTTATTTCAATACTTTCTCTGGTGCTTAAAAGGAAATACATTATTGATGCCTTCTGCCAATAGTTTCTTAGTAATAAGATGAATAAAAGCTAGTGTGTCGCACAATTTCTTCACCAGTAACGAATAAACCTAATCTATAATTTCAATACCCTTTTCAATAATAGTTACAGATTTTCCACACAACTGACGGCTTCTTTCATCCTCACACAGACAAATATGTACAAGACAGTCCATTGTCCACACAGTCCTTTCTTATTTTCTTGCTGAAATGTGGTGAAATGCACACAGTTTCAGGTGACTTCAGGAATGTTGAGAAATACTCTATCCATTCCCTGAGAAAGGGCTTCATTATTTTCTTCATATGAATTCTGCTTCCAGTTGACTCACTCCTGTAATAGTGTTTTGAGACCAAAAACTTTTCAGCAGATTGTTTTTCTAGGGTAAATCTCTACTTATCACATACTGTGTTTTCCTCACTTTGTCCTCATTGCCATTGATTAGAAGGAATGGGTGATTTTGAAAGTCTCTAATCAACAACGGCTACTTGCTTCAAATTGGCCAAAGCATCCTCATCTGACCAAAAGAAGAATCTTCAAATCACTGATTGTTGGCAGCATAAAAGAGTACATATTTAAGATCCAAGATCAACTTAGGATATGTTGTACTGTATATTACTTTACATTTATTCTGAGATCCGTTGTGCTGGGAAAGCAGTTGCGTATCTATTCTTACAAATAAAGTTTGGAGGTTCCTAGATTTCCATGTACATGTTCAGAAATGCAAAGATGATAACCCTGTCTGTGCCTTTGGAAAAGAGCAGAGGTAGTCATCTTACATAAGGGTGATCATAAGGGCATACCTCCCTTTGTCACCTCCTCTCCTGGCCATTTCCAGCCATAGATCTCAACAGACCAATGCCACCGTAGACAGAGACAGTGCCCATCACTAAGAGAAGAAATTGTTTTGTTTACTGTGACAGTCACCCTGCTTTATTTCCTAAAGATCAGAAACCAACTCATCTTTGGGATTGTGCAACAAATCCCCAAAACAAAATGGCAAAACCCACAAGTGTAGGATCATGCTATGTCTATTCACAATTATGAGACACAAATTTTGACATACTCGTGTCAAGGTAAGAGTCTCTTCAAGTCAGGATTACGTATTTTAAAACTATAGAAGTGACATCTTGTGTTTTTTTTTTTAATTCCAATGGATATAGCTTCTTAAATACAAATTATTATGCTGAAGGTAATATTGCGAAGAAGTGAGGAATCATGTGAAAAACAAAGTTTCTAAGGTAGGAACCTGACCTCTAAGATACAATTTGAGCCTTAGACTTAGAAACCCACAAACCCAAGTTTGAGAAACTTGTTTGAGTGATGTTCAACATCACTCATCACTGGGGAAATATAAGTCAAAGCCACAGTGAGATATCATCTCACATCTGTAAGAATGGCTATTAACAAGAATACAAGAGATAACAAATGTTGAGGAAAATGAGGAGTAAAGGGAACCCTGTGCACTGTCAGTGGGAATATACTTTGGTGCAGCCACTGTGAAAACAGTATGCAGGTCCCCCAAAAAGTTAAAAATAGGACTATTATATGATCCAGGAATTCCACTTCTGGGTATTTGTCTGAAGAAAACAAAAACAGTAATTCAAAAAGATAGATGCACCCCTTTGTTCACTGAAGCATTATTTATAATAGCTGAGATATGGAAACAACCTAAGTACGCATTAATGGATGAATGGATGAAGAAAATGTGTTAAAGATATAAAATGGAAAATTATTCAGCCATAAAAAGAAATGAAATCTTTCCTTCTGCCACGATGGATGAGACTTGAGGTCATTATGCTGAGTGAAATAAATCAGACAGAGAAAGACTAATACTACATTATCTCACTTATATGTGCAATCTAAAAACTAATGACTTCAGTGAAAAGTGCCGAGAATACTTCTGTTGAGGCAGAAGCTAAATGGGAGTGGATTGGGCAGTACGTGGGAGGTGAGGAAATGGATGCTGTGACTTCAAATCATCTCTGAAGGAGTTTGCATGCGGAGGAGAGAGATACAGAAGGGTAGCTGAAGCTGTGTGTGAGAACCAAATATAGTTATTTTGATGAGGGAGTCTTTAACATATCTAAATGCTAGCAGGGGGATTCAATGAGTAGAGACTGAAGTTACAAGATAGAGAATGAGATTATTAATACTGTAAAAAACTGGAGAAAAAGTAGGAAGATGGGATCCAAAATACAAGTGGGGTGATTGCCCATTGACAAGAGAGAAATCTAAGCTGGGAAAGGTAAGAGTGGAGGCTGGTGCACTGGGAGGAAACAGAGCATGAGGAACCTGTCAGTGCCAATGAGTCTCAGACGCTGAAAAGTGATGACCATGATTTGGAATAATGGGAGGTTGTGGTCAGAGGGTAAAATGCTATCATTTCTGACTCTGGAGGTGAGGTAAATGGAATACACTCTATCTCATTTCCTTAAGACCCATAAGGGGATTTAACAGGGTAGAAATTATGTTTAAAACCCAGGCTTCTCACCTGGTTTTTGGTTCATAATCACTCAGTCAGAACCTTTCTTTCCACCGTTTTGCTGTCAATGTAAATGTTAAATATTCTGAGGATGCTGTCCAAAATAGCGTAGAAAATGTCAGTGTAAGACTTGCAATAAACCAGATTCAATTCTCTCAAAACTAAAGTGATCTAGTTTTCATAGTAGGGGGGGAAATGTATTTTAGTTTTTTTCCACAAGAAAAGCACAGTCATTGTGTTAATATAGTGGATTGAGCTTTCATAAAATAAATCTGGAAAGCCTAAAATATATGAATATATTATTACACTTTGCATTATGCTGTTGAGCTCTAAAGAAGCTTCCAATACCTGGCATCAAGAATATTTTACCCAGAAGAACTCTCCTCTTCTCATATTCTTCTCCAGATTTGGTGAGAGCCATCCTCCCAGGCACTCATACAGAACACTCATTAATTACACTTTGTGAGATGGAAGTTAATGAAAGTCAAGAATAAGCAGCTACATCTAGAGCTTTCCTTATCAGTACAATTATATGACCACACATCAGTACAAGGAAGCATCCCCAGACCCCACTTTGAGCACAAAGATTTTAGACTGAAGATTTCTGTTGAATGCCTCCATTTCAGGCTTCTGAGCAAGTACTATATACAATGGGTCAAGGGAAATCCAGTCACAGTTGGTGACTGGGTGGAAGAAGTACAGAGGGAAGGATAGAGACAGGGAGAGGGAGAGCTATTGATTTTAGGTTAGGAGGCTCTAAGCCCAGAAATTTTTCTGAAGTCAACTTGCCTGCCATTATGCTTATCCATAGAAGTAAATGGCTGAAAAGTAACAACAGGTCACATATGTAATTCTCTCCATGAGACTTTCTTCCTAAGATGAAGATCTCTAGAGTTAGATTTAGTCCTTAACCATAATTAAAAAAAATTTTTTTAATGTTTTATTTATTTCTGAGAGAGAGGGAGAGAGAATATGAGCGGGGGAGGGTCAGAGAGAGAGGGAGACATAGAATCAGAAGCAGGCTCCAGGCTTTGAGCTAGCTGTCAGCACAGAGCCAGATGCGGGGCTCAAACCCATGAACCGTGAGATCATGACTTGAGTCGAAGTCGGACACTTAACTGCCTGAGCCACCCAGGCGCCCCTATTAACCATAATTATAAGCTGTGCATTTTCACTGCATTTACTAGTGTAGTTCTTATTGCATTGGGAATATTGGCCTGGGGCCATGTTACAGTCCTGATCCTTTCCTAGGAAGATCTAGCAGACATAGGTTACATTTAAAATCTGCCCATAAACCTTTTCTTTTGGTATTTGAACCTTATATGGTCCAAATAATTCTGACGCAGCTGTCAGTCAAGTGGACACATAACCCAGATCGATGAAGGAGGATCCTTTGTAGGAATACCAAGAGAGAGACTAATGGCTTCTGAGTTTGAGAGCTGTGAATATCATGAAAATCTAGTGTTGCTGGGGCAAGCGTTCCTGTAACATGGACAGATGTGGAGGATGAAGAGGACAACACAGAGAAAAACAGAGCCAACAGTGGAGCCAACAGTCATTCAAGTCCTGAACTTTTAAGTCTCATGAGTTGACAAAATTCCCTTTGACTTAAGCTCGTTTACATTGGGCTTTTATTACTTGCAACCAAAAGGGATCAGACTGATGAAGAGGAGGAAACCGTGTGGTAAAGGGAGGGTGAGAAGAGGAAGTTCCCAGAACTAGAGCTAGACAATAACTTTACAACAGCATTTAGGATGGGAAGATAGCTGGGTCCCCACTGGCTCCCTTCATTTGTGTTCTGTAGGCCCAGGATGGTATGCTAAACCAGAATATGTAACAGAGTCAGGTCAGAGCTGAGATCTCTTCCTTCTCCTTCCTCAAACACCCTCAGTACTCCTCTCACTTCAAAATAGCATTGCTAGGAGAGCTTAACTCCATGCACAGCTGACGTTTTTATCTTCCTCATTCTGCCTGTATTCTCAGTCAACTCATACCCTTGAACCAGACAGGGAACTCCTGGCCAAGACCACTTTACATCTGATTTCCCCTCACATAACTGAATTTCGGTTGCCCAATGCCTATTCGCTTGCAAAACTCCCAGAGACACTCCTTTCCCTCCCATTGTGATTCCAACTGTGTAAATCCCACCCCTGTAACTAAAGAGGCTTCCCTACATTGTCATAGCATTTGACTTTACAGCATTTGTGAATTCCCATTATGCACACACTTAAGTGGATCACAGCATGTGTATACTAAGGAAAAAAGAAAACATAGTTCATGCTCTGATCCAGAAAAAAGAAAACTCAGAAAACTGTTCTGTGCCAAATTATTTTGAGAGTGTAGTAAACAGCTAATATTGTTCCCAACTACCTCTAAAGAATGAACAAGATAATTAAGAAGGCTTAACATGACCCAGATTAGGAAATACAATTTGAAAAGCACCAAAGCAATACTTCAGTAGTAACTTTTACCTATGGGCTACAGTATTGGCCTTAACCACCATATGCTGTAATATTTGAAGATCTATAATTAGGCAGAAAGATTAGGGATTCTTTGTCAGAAGAGGCAAATATGTACAAGCTCTGAAAAGCACAAATTGCTGGTACCATCTGCCTTAACTTTTAAATCTTTATTCTTTATTCATTTTACCAACATATATTGAGAGCTAAGCATCAGTCACAGAGATGAATAAAACACATTCCCTATAATAAGCTTACAGCATATTAAGTCATACAGACATGCACAGAATTACTCAATATTATTGGTCATTCTTTGGATTAAAACATTAAAAATCCAGGAGGTAATATCTAGCACTTAAATTGTAACAAACACAGAATGGTATTCTGGAAAGGTGAGTTTTTTTGGGAGGAAGTAAGAAAGATTTGGGACATCCAGGTATGCAGAAGTCCTGGAGAACTGATACCTCTACAAAATATGTTCAGAAGCATAGCGATCTCTGCACCCAGTAGTGCTTTTCCTTAGGCTCAGAGCCATGTAAGAGTCTTTTACAGTAAGATCCTGTCATCGCACCCATTCTCATAACAGCCCCCTATTTCAATCTGGAGGTTACTTCTCCCTCAGTCTAGTCCACATACTCTGGGTGGGCTCTACCACTGCTCCAATGGTGGACCACATGTCTCAGGCCCACATTCCCCTGCCCATGGAGCTTGGTTCTTGGGTAGGCATATGTGTGATTTCCAGCTTTCTCAGCAAAGGAGCTCATGTTCTCACTAGGCTTGCATCTTGAACTCATCCGAGTCTAGAACTGCTGCAGTCATCTTGCCACGAAGAGGAAGACTGTAAGTTCCAGGGGCCATGATGGGAATCTTGCATATAAAGCTAACCCGGTGCAAGGCAGAGAAGAGACATGGAGGGGCTGGATATCAAGCCCTGATGATATTGAGCCCAGAATCCAACTGTCCCAGAAGCCAGGCTATCTGTGGACTTTTCAGTTGAATGAGAAAATTTCGTCTCTGCCTTATGTCCTTTGGAAGAGTTCTAACACATGTAAACTAATGTGGAAAACAATTATAACAGACCTGCTTTGTAAACCCCTTCTCATCATTTTCTGGGCCCTATCCAAAGTTGCCAGGGGTTAGAGTCTAACAAGGATGTCACAACTTCAAGTTACTTTAAACGCAACATCACAGAAAATTTGATTGTGGAATGTTTAGCCAAAATCTATTTTGTAGGCATTTTGAGAAATCCAAGTTTTATTTATTGGATAATCTAGGAAAACTAGCAAGAACCAATTAGATATAATCGGCTTTGAGTACTGGTTTTGGCCATCCAAACTCATAAATGCATTAGAATTCTGGCAACAAAGACAAGACATATAGCCAGATCCTTAAGCATGTAAATAGATTTCTAGTACTTATTGCTTTTTAGTAGCTGGTTTGTACGCACATATATGAGTTTGTATGAAAAAATGCTAATAAAATTGCCAATATAAGGCTTTAAATTTGAAACTTACTCTGTAATTTAACATTTGTGAGCAAAATTACTACAGTATTCCACCTTATTCATTAGTCACTTATTCCACATTGAAGCTTTGTTACAAGTAATGCAAATTACAAATCTTATTCCACCTATGAATTCTTATTTAATGCAATAACTCTTAGTCTTATAATCTATGAGCCCATGGTTGAGGGAAAATTATAACCAAACATCACCCAACAGCTTGTAATCTTGGAAAAAAATGTAAAAATTGAAAAGCAGTGTCAAACTTTTAAAAATGGGAAAATGGTGCCATCTTGTGGTTATAAAGATGTTAAAAATAAAACTTTTTTATCTTCCTTTTTTCAATATTTTAAATAATCACTGCCAAAATCAGGCCCATCTTAAAAAATTATTTCGCTCAGTGTTCTAAAATACCCAAATAATGCCTCTTTATTCCTCTTTTAGAATATTATTAATGTGTAGAATTTTCCTTGACAATCAGATTCATTGCTCTCTCTGCCAGGAAAATCTAATTTCCTGAAAAAATAGTTTCCATGATTATACTTTGATTTTTGAATTGGAGACAGATCTTAATTCTGAAAGCTAAGGTAATGCATTTATAGAAAAAAGCTCTAAAACATCTTTTAGGCATTAACATGGTAATCAGCAAATGTCTTTGAGAGATGGTTCCAAGCACTAGAAAGGGCATGTGACTTGATCTTTAAGAGTTCATGAAAAGTGCAGGTTGACTTCCAGAAAACATAGTGCTTATAGGTGTTAAAATCCTTCTTCCCAGAAATATTTGGATTGATCAAAGAAATAATACAAGCATGAGCCAAAATATCATCCCAAATGCCCCACATCTTACACACCAGACTGAAGGAAAATGCCAAGAGCTCACTCTTATGCATCCTTACTTTGAATACAAAATGGTGCCAGGAGGGGCGCCTGGGTGGCTCAGTCGGTTTAGCGTCCGACTTTCTCTTAGGTCATGATCTTGCGGTTTGTGGGTTCGAGCCCCGCGTTGGGCTCTGTGCTGACTGCCAGCTCAGAGCCTGGAGCCTGTTTCAGTCTGTGACTCCCTCTCTCTCTGACCCTCCCCTGCTCACTCACTCTCTCTCTCTCTCTCCTAGAAATAAATAAAAATATTTTAAAAAAATTAAAAAAAAATGGTGCCAGGAGAAGCAGAAGCAAGCCTTCCTCTGCATTATAAATGCAATCTGGTATATCCATGGGCACATCAGTCCATGAAGACTAAAGGGATCTCCTCCTAAGGGATAATATTTGGGTGAAATGCATTTGTGCTAGCATAAAAGACCTCCTAGTCTAAGCTGATATAGTCATTTAAATAGTTATGTTTAAGTTTAATAATCTACTTCAATGGAAGAGACATTTGTACTTTATAGGAATAAAAAGTAAATATACAAATTTGCACTACTTGCCTGGTAGAATTATTGATAGGAACAATGAGAATAGAAATAGTAGCAGACTCAGGGCATCTGGATGGTAAGTATCTGGCTCTTGGTGTCAGCTCAGGTCACGATCTCACGTTTTGTGGGTTGGGCTCTGAATTAACAACTGACAGCATTGAGCTTGCTTGGGATTCTCTCCCTCTCTCTCTGCCCTCCCCATCTCTCTCTCTCTCTCTCTCTCTCTCAAAATAAATAAATAAACACTTTTTTTTTTTTAAAGTAGCAGACTTAAAGGATGATTGTGGAGCTGGCCACAGCAAGGAGAGAAAGAAAAAGGTGTAGAGTGAAAGAGCTGGGGGGGGCGGGGAGAAAGAGTTCTAGAAGGTATTACATAAGCATAGGGTAAAATCATGTGTAATGATCATATTTGGCTAAGCAAATTAAAACAATAAAAGTCAACATTTGTTGGATACTTACCAAATGTCAGTTAGAATTTTGTATTTAGTCACCTTTGAAAAAAAAAAAAGAAAATAAAAAATAGGTAAGCTTCCTAACACTACTAGAATTAGATGGCTTGATGGGATTTTTCAGAGAATTTTCCTCTAACTTCAAAACCCCAGAGATCACCTCTAATATGTATCACATTCTTCAACAGAATGTGGCATGGTGCCCATGCATTCACTAAACAAATATACCAGACTTTTTTTCAAAGGAGAGGCTGAAACATTTTTAAATGTTTTAATGTCATGATAAAATGGCCATATAAGCACAGATTCTTGAAGTCCCTTTTGAACTCACTCTTGAAAGTGAGTGAAGTGAACTTAAAAAGTAAAAACAGTGAGGAACATGTCTTCCATGATGAAATTTCCAAGATGAAACAAATAAAAACAGGCCCAATGTTATGCCACAATCTCGCACCAAATTAAAATATAGTGCCTAGAATGGAAAAGTGACTCACTTTCTAGAGAAGAGTAAGCAAACTAGCAGCAAGTAGGGCAATTCTGGAAACCCTACTCAGTGCAGGCAGCTCAGGGGCAGAAAGAGCATACCAGGTTTCCAGCCTCTTTCCTGTGCTGGCCGTAAAGAGTTCAAGGCCTACACTGAAAGAGCTGCCAAATTTATCTTCCACTTTGGCCCAAGGAGAAAACACTGAAGGGCCAAGGTCCAATCACCATTTTTACACCGTTGGCAGTGAAGATAGCAATGATTCAGCTAAGAGAGGAAAAATCCAGAGCTATTTTTTTCACATTTTAATGTCTCTGTAATCTAGCTGCTTAAAAAAATCTACAGCAAAAGAAACTTTCCATCTCCCAGATGGAAGAGGAAGTGATAATATAATCATCATTCCTTGTACTTTTCCATTACCTTTGAATAGAAGACTTATCTTGTGCTACATTTTTTAATTTATTCTAAATGTGAGTCTCTGATTATTTTTTTAGATATCTTCTAAAAACTACCCCATGAGGCATCATTAGCATAGAACTAATACATATTTACACAGGAAGAAAACATTTGTATAAGAAAATAACTACCCTTCCAAATTCTTTGGTGGGTCTTTCTGGAACTTTCTGGGATCTTTTTTACTACTGAAAGATTTTGCTCTAGGTTCTGAAATGGGACAGAAGGGTATATTAATTGAATGACAACCTCAATGGGCATTCTAAATTTAAAGATGAAAGTTCACTTCTGCTCTATTTCCCATTCCAAATTTCGTCCAGCTATATTGCCCAACATAGCCTCTCAAAGTTTCTGCAATGATATTAAATAACTACATTAAAATATTAAAGGGGCACCTGGGTGGCTCAGTCAGTTAAGCTTCCAACTTCAGCTCAGGTCATGATATTGTGGTTCATGAGTTTGAGCTCTGCATCAGGTTCTGTGTTGACAGCTCAGAGCCTGGAGCCTTCTTCGGATTCTCTCCCTCTCTTTCTACCCATCCCCCATTCATGCTCTGCCTCTCTCTCCTTCAAAAACAAACATTTTTTAAAAGTAAAATATTAAAATTAAATAAAATATCCTAAATTAAATTGAAATGTTTCAAAACTCATATGTCAACAGATAGTAACACTCCAAAAATTAAATAAAAATCCCTCCCATTATTAATTTCCTAGTGATATCACTAAAAGATTTAAATCTTAAAAAATGAAAATCCAAAATCTTTTAGTTAAAGTCCCAAAGGACTAAAGTGTGAAAAACTCCTGCTATCCATGAGCATTAAGAATCCAAGAAATTAAAGTCCCAAATCCCACTTTAAAGTCTAAAATCATTCTCTCCAACTTCTCATTCTACTCAGTTTCAGTTAGATGAATTTTCCATGTCTGTATTCTTTTAGCAGCTGCAGCCTGGCCTGTCTTTCTCTAGAGTGAGAGAAATTCAGGACTTCAAAAACTGTGTTTGTTCACTGTTACACAGTTCAGGAGTCTCACTATTAAGAATCCAAATATACAAAACTACACAGCAATTGTTTTTCACACCTACACATTTTAAAAAATAGAGCAATCCCCAATTCCTAGTACAGTTATCCCAAACATAATTATGTTCCAAAGCTTAGTACTTAGTACCAGCCCTAACTGAAACTCAAAAGTATCTAAAAACAGTATTTGTTTCAACTATACTAGTCAAATTATGATGCTTATTTGAGGCCCATGGCTCATGACTCTAAAAACCAATTAGGATTGCACAAGAATGTTTATAGTGGCATTATGCATAATAGCCAAAAAATGTAAACAATGCAATGCCCATCAACTGATGAATGGATAAACAATGTGGTATATCCATACAATGAAAAATTATGCAGCTATAAAAACAAATGAGAGTTGCTACATATGGGTGAACCTTGAAAAATTATGCTAAGTGAAAGAAGTCAGTCACGAAAGGCCACATACTATATAATTCCATTTATATGAAATAACCAGAATAGGCAAACCCATAAGAGATGAAAAGTAGATTAGTGGTTGCCAGGGGGTAGCAGAAGGGAGAATTGTGCATGACTGCTAATAGGTGGGGGGTTTCTTTTTGGTGTGATGGAAATATCCTGGAGTTTGATAGTGGTTTTAGTTAATGACAAATAGGTAATGGTAATAGTAAGGTAATAGTAATAATTCATATACTAAAAATTACTGCTATGTATACTTTTAAACCATGAATTTTATTTACTTATTTTAACCTCAATCATTTTATTTTTGGGGTGCCTGGGTGGCTTAGTCATTTGAGTATCTAACTCTTGACTTCAGTTCAAGTCATGATCCTAGAGTAGTAGAATCAAGCCCTGTATTGGGCTCTGCATTGAGCATGGAACTTGCTTAAGATTCTCTCTCTTCCTCTCCCTCTGCCCCTCTCTCCCACTCACATTCTCCATCTCTCCTCAAAAAATTATTAAATAAAATTCAATCATTTTGTTTTATTTTAATTCCAGTGTAATTAACATATAGTGTTACATTAATTTTAGGTATACAATTCTAGACATTACTCAGTGTCACCATAAGTATACTTTTTTCTTATTGAGAGAGAGTGAGAGAATGTAAGTGAGCAAGTGTGGAGGGAGAGAATCCTACAAGGGGCAGAGAGAGAGAAAAAAAAAAAGTGGGGCTCACCCGAAGCAGGCCTCGAGCTCACGAAACATTAGATCATGATCAGAGCCAAAGTCGGATGCTCAACTGACTGAGCCACCCAGGTGCCCCATATATCTCAATTTTTAAAACAGTTGAGAGAACCACTCAAAAGAGGTTAAATTTGACACTGTGAGATGTACTAGTTTTGTGGGAACAGGGTATAGTAGGGGCTCAGATTCACTCATTTCTTTTCTTGGGAATTGTCATTTGAGATACCCCTGTGTTTGTTTTTTCCCTTAAAATTTACAATGGAAGCAGTCCCAGGCAGGAGATCCTGCAAAGAAATTCTTCCCATCCAGAATTTTCACTCTCTCAGTTTAGACTTCCCTATAGAATGCCATATTTCTGTCTTTCTATGGCTGTGTTGCTGTGGGTTGCAACTTAGTGACATGGCCTGCACTGTCTCCCAGGAGCTGGTATTTTTGGTCCAGAGTCACAATGGCTGCTGCCACTTGCTGTGGAACTTCTTAGGGCTGTGAACCCTGCTTCCCAGGGAATGTTCATCCTGGAGAACTGTTGCACTTGGAGAACGATTTTCAGGAAGTTCCTGAAATAAAGGGGCTTTTAATGAAGTGCTCTCTAGAGGCCTCCTGGAACAAATAAGTCCCTGTGGTATTCCTACTCAAGAGATGGTGCATCCTCGGGTTTGGGATGTTACAGGCTCTCTGTACCAAAGTGGGGGATGATTCTTAAAGGCTGTTTAAAAACCATGTGTATCCATGGCTTAGTCCCTCCACAGATTCCTCCCTTGGACCTGAAGTCAGTTCAAAACAGCATAAAAAAGGAGGCTCCTGGGTGGCTCAGTCGGCTAAGCATCCAACTTTACCTCAGGTCATGATCTCCAGGTTTGTGGTTCAAGCCCCATGTCAGCCTCTCTGCAGACAGCTCAGAGCCTGGAGCCTGCTTCATAATCTGTGTCTCCCTCTTTCTGTCCCTCCCCTGTTCCTGCTCTGTCTCTCTCTTTCTCTTTCTCAAAAATAAATAAACATTTTTAAAAAGTTTATTTACGTGTTAGTTATTAAGCTCACACTCATAATTTAGTTGCACTAAATTCTTGGCCTTGAGACCTGGTTGAAAGTCAAATTGTAAAAACAGTAAATAATTATCCCCAGTCACGAAGCTCTTGTCCTTTTGAGTGAATCCCTTGCTTCAGATGCACTTCTTATTGAGACTCCGATGGCCCATTGTCTGTAGAGACCCTGTAAGTCTCTTTTTTTTCTGTAGGTCTCTTAAACACCAGTGTCATTCAGAATAAAACTGTAGTAATCCAAATTCTAAAGCCAGCCTCTGCTAAGTACCAGGACCACCCACTAGCAGTTTAAGACCAACATCTGTAACACGGGCTATAAAATAGCCACTTCCCTGTGGTCAAAGTGGCCATAATACAGTGACTCACCAACGTCAAAATCTCATATTGCTCAAGACTTTAAGTATTT
This sequence comes from Hyaena hyaena, assembly GCF_003009895.1. NCBI lineage: Eukaryota > Metazoa > Chordata > Mammalia > Carnivora > Hyaenidae > Hyaena > Hyaena hyaena. The sequence goes on along the minus strand of NW_024081131.1, from coordinate 11,860 downwards.
GCCAGGGGCCATGAGAAGTTAGGGGAAAAAATTACCATAATCACATCACACAAAATAGTTCACTGCAAACTTCCAAAGACATGAATCCTCATGGCCTGGCTCTACAAAAGCCAGGTCTGAATATTATTCTGTTCCTCATACACAAATAGAAATGGATAGATTATCTGTAATTTCCTATGTAACCCAAAGTCCTCATACCTTAACCAAATACAAAGCTGTTTTGGGGTACTTGGGTGGCTCAGTCGGTTAAGCATCCGGCTTCCGCTCAGGTCATGATCTCATGGTTCAAGGTTCGAGCCCCTTGTCGGGCTCTGTGCTAACTGCCAGCTCAGAACCTGGAGCCTGCTTCAGATTCTGTACCTCCCTCTCTCTCTGACCCTCCCTTGCTCACACTGTCTCTCTTTCTCTCAGAAATAAATAAAACATTTTAAAAAAATGTTTTAAAGCTGTCTATATACAATGATCTCAATGGCTTTAAAAATAGGCATCAAAATGGGGCGCCTGGGTGGCTTAGTCGGTTAAGCGACCGACTTTCACTTAGGTCATGATCTCGCGGTTTGTGGGTTCGAGCCCCGCGTCGGGCTCTGTGCTGACTGCCAGCTCAGAGCCTGGAGCCTGTTTCAGTCTGTGACT